>NW_006779033.1:377748-382362 GCF_000442215.2 Lipotes vexillifer | reverse complement strand
GACCCCTGCTGAACTGGTGGGAGGTGCTGGTGGCAGGGCTGGTCTTGAACTGCATGGTGAGAACTTAAGGCCAGGGGTGTCCATTGAGTGGGAGAGTCCAGTCGGCCAAAGGGTCTAACCGGGCCGAAGCAGGGAGCAGAGGCAGCTGGCAATGCTAGAAGTCACCACAGATAAAGAGAGGAGCATCTTGGGCCTAGCATCTTGGAGCATCTTGGACCTAGCATCTTGGGTCAGAATCATCAGGGAGATTTGTTAAAACATCCAGTGCTGGACCCCATTCCCAGACTTTCAGCATCAGCGGATCCGGGATGAGCCTGGAGGATCTGGTTTTCTAGCAAGTTCCCGAGTGATGCTGGGATCCAGAGAGCGCTCTTCAGAAGCCAGTGGTCTGGATCTCCCAGTGATCTGCTTTGCAGTTTCTGCCTGGAATAGTGCTGGGAGAGCTGAGGCAGGGGGTGGGAGAATGTGAACTTGGACTCTCACACCAACCACTGTTCACTAGCCACGTGGGACTTCCAGCAATCCCGTGAGACACATACGACATCCCCTCTCCCAGATGAGGACGGTGGCTTAGAGGGGCTATTTCTCAGGCTTGCACGGCCAGTGTCCATCAGAATCTGCTCTCACTGGCCCGGGGGCCCATGTATCAGACTACCTATAGCTCCCAGGGGGTTGGAATGTGCAGCGAAGGTTGAGAGTCACTGGTCTGGGACTTTCACTCCGAAACCGCTGCCACCCAGCGGGTGGCACCCACTGGTCACCATGCCAGCATAAAGAGGAAACACCAGACAAGGTCCTGTTTCTGGGTGACTGCCGTGTGCCCTACCCCCACCACGGAAGCAGGATCCAGAGCCTCCCCCCCACCCCCGCCCTTTCCTGCATCCCCAGCACATGCTCCGGTCTGTGCAAGCCTCTTGAACTGCAGCGTCCAGCTGGTCGTGAAGCCGCTGTCCCCTATGGACCACTGTCCACGGGGGAAAATGCCCTTAGCCTTTTGACACAAGTCACTGTGGAGGGAGTTATCTCCCTCTTTCCCTCCCTGAGGATGAAACCCCCAGAGGGAGGTGCCCCCAGGTCACAATACAATTCCACCTATGCACAGACACTCTCTGACTCTCAGTAAAGCCAGAATCATGAGCTCCCTTGGCTGAATCAGTGAGTGATTTTTCACTGGAGACAAGAAAACATTTCCATGAACACTAGATAGAATAATTAACAGGGGCTTTCATAAACATCTAGAAAACATTTTCATTTTGTACATCCAGTTCTTTTGGCTTCTAAGAAAATTCAGAGGGCTCCTTCACCAAGGGTTGTTACAACTGCAAAATGTCATTGCTGTAATGAACACCTCATACTCCATACAGATCCCAGCCGTGAAAACCCATTTTTAAAGTCTCCTCAATCCAATTAAATGCCTTCCTGGTTGTCTGTCTGGTGTGTCGCAACACTTGATTCTCTTATCCTAAAATGAGCCATTTATAAGCATGTGTGTCCGGGTTCCCGACGTGCCAGGGGTCAGGCTCCTGGCTGCCGAGCCTAGGACCCAGAGGCTGTTGGGTGTCACGGGAAATGCTTGAGGGAAGTGGTGAGGTTTCCGTGGCGGGCGGGGGAGTGTGAATACAAGGCACACGTGTCCCCTGGTGGAGCATGGCCATGTGTGGTGTGGGAAGGCCCTCTGGGAAGTGACGCCTGCCCACCCCCGACCCCGCTTCTCTGAGAGTGCACCTTACACCAAGGCCCCTGAGCACCCAGCTGGCTGGGATTCCAACAGGAGGCTCTCACCTGTTTATTTTGGAGCTGTGCCGGCTTCCACTTGCCCCACCACTGAAGAGCCTGAGATCAGGGAACATCTGTGAAGGGTATTCACCTGACAACTGGTCTCTGGGAGCCTCCTGGGCTGGGTGGCAACCGGCCTGGCATTTGGAGAACGCTCGCCGAGAAGTGGAAACATACGTGAGGGCCCTTTGAGAAGGTACACCCCGTCCTACCCGCTGCTCGGGAGTTTTTAATGATGCAGTGGAGGGTCCAGAGAGGGGGGCACAGTGACGAGAGGTGTGACAGCTGGAAGCGAGCTGGGGGAGCGACCCGCACATTCCGACTCAGACGATCTTTTACGTCTTTAAACACTTTCATGGGTGTTGTTCCATTTAGCTCCAGCAGCGATAAGGCCATTACACAGATGTGGAAACAGAGGCTCAGAGACACTGTGCAACTCGCACACACTGAGACCGCTGAGAAGTAAATCCAGGTTTTCGGACTCCAAATTCAGTTTTTAACAAAGCTGGACAAATCTTCAGAGAGCAAGGGAAAAGCTGGCACTCACTGAAGACATACTGTGTGTCCAGCACAGCGTTTTTCCTGTTAACGCCTCTCCCAGGTCAGCCCAGTGAGTATGAACCGGCCCACGGTACTGAAGAGGAAGCACGCACAGCATTTGATAATGTGACTGGCAGAAAGTGGTAGGAGCTGGGGTTAAAACCCAGTTCTTCCCACCTTTAAAGACACTTTTCTCTCATCTCTACTACTCTAGTCCTTTTAAATTACGTATGAGAGAACAGAGACCCAAGGGGTTAAGTGACCCCCTGGCTGGCACAGTGGGTCAGAGGGAGAGCTGAGCCTGGACTCTGACCCATGACCCTGCCCGGCTCTGGGGCCGTGTTATTATCTCATTGTCGCTGCCCAGAAATCAAATTATACCATAATGAGGGACCCAGTTAGTTCTTTACAAGAAGCTCTAACATTTAGCCGAACTGAGTGAGGAAAGAGGCCTGGGACTTCAAAATGCCCCAAAGAATGGTATCAAAGCTTGCGGCCAGGGGTGGATCCGGGGCAGTCCTATATATAGATGTAATTGTGCGCCAGTATCTCCAACTAGCTCGTCTGAGCTGCCTCGTAAACTCTTTCAAGTTCTGTTTCTCCACGGGCACTGTGCGCTGCGCCAGGAAATCTGTGGATCCCGAACAGCTAACCCTATTGATTATCTCATTGTCTGAAGTAGCCGACAGGGACCCTATTCAAACAAATAAAGGAACAATAACCCAATGGCAGCCAACTGAATTGTGGGCACACAGTCCAAGTGGTGGCCGGAGCCCCGGAGAGCCTCTGAGAAGGACAGGGACACAGAGGCTATTCCTAGATCCCCCGGCAGCCCTCACAGCAGTGACAAAAGGAGACACAGATGGAGGAGGGCGTTTTGACAGATGGTCTCTACCCAGGGAGTAGCAGCAGAGATGCTGACGTCAAGAAAAACTGGGGCCTGTGACCTTAGTGATGACTCTATTTCCTGTTCCAGGCTACTTGGCGGGGATTCTGGTACGAGGAACACTTACTCACTGTCAAGACTTACTGGTCTCTACGCGTCACAATTATTTGAGAATCTGAAGAGATGCGAGCGTCTTACAAGCGGAAGAGGAATTTTTCAGGGACAGTGGGTGGGTCTCAGACACTCTGAGTGAAGTTCTGCCAGCATCTTTTTGTTGTTACAAATTTTTATAAAGACTAATTAGTATGGGGGAAGGCGGAGTGGATCTCTGACCCTCTCGAAGGTCAAGGATTGGAAAGAACGTCTGATCCATATTACAGTGAGGACGGCGGGGCCCAAGAGAGAGCAGTAAGGGCCACTGCGAACGGTTGTGCAGGTTGTACACTGAACAACTCTAGGGGGCGCCATTTACTTCCCAATATCTTTTCATATTTGTGCAGTGTATCATGTGCGAATTGTATGTGATGCCCTGGGTGTCTAGAACCTTATCAGTTCTGAAACAGAAAGATCAGAGAACTGATTCCAGGGAGGGCAGGTTGCTGATGCTGGAATCTGCCTTGATCCAGCTATCCTGACGGCCTGGTGTATCTGGAGGAAGATGGCTTCAGGTTTGTTTGAACTTACAGAGCTGGGGCACCAAGCACTGTTACAATTTAGGCCTCAGGCAGTTTTTTGGACGCAACAGCATTCTCTCGCAGTTCTCCAGAGCCAGGGTAAATTAAGAAAGGTTTACCTGGAGGCCAGCAGGAACAGATGGCTAAACAGGAAGCCCTGCCCTCGGGGACAGTAGGAGCTTGGCCCTCTAGTCCCGGCACAGCCGAGCGTACCACACTGTGGCCAGCAGTTTCCCCCAGTTCCGTGAGCTCTGGCAGCCGCAAGGTGGAGGCAGGGCTGGACCCTGGCAGCAGCATGAGCCCAGTGAACCCCAGCGATTCCATGGGCGTCACACCCCCAAGGACAGTCCAGGGAGCTAGGAGCTGTGGCTGTTTAAGTTCCAGGCGCCCATCTGTGAGTGAATCCACAGGATGCTGGGAGCCTCGGACACACTTGCGGAGGGGGGGGATCTGTGAAGACAGATATGGGCTCTGCAGAGCCGGGCTATAGGGATCCGTGGATGGCCTCATTTGTATCCAGAGGCTGCCAAAGCCCAAGGCAGGCTGGCTACGCGGTAGATTCATTTCACTGCAGAAACGGGGATACCCTGATGCTTCATCCTGTATTCCTAGGACTACCGAGGGGAGTGCAGAGGAGAGGCTAGACCTCCACAGAAAGAATAAAGCAGGCTGCACTTCCCAGGGGTCAGAGTTAAGCCAGTGATGGAACAAGAGAACAGGGTCACGGGGCCAGCAGGC
>NW_006779033.1:373457-377697 GCF_000442215.2 Lipotes vexillifer | reverse complement strand
CAGGAATGAAGTCACGGGGCGTCCGGTGGAGGCATGGCAGGTGATACTCGAGGTCTTACTACCCAGACTGTCTTGACCTGGGGCTGGGCTCACGGCTGTCTAGGAAGAGAACTTGAGGGCCTTGTGGAATCTTCCCTGAGCTCCTTCCTCAATGTCTGGCTGGAGCCAAAATCAGGAAGAGAATAAAACCCACCCATTAGGATACGTTGCCCTCGGAAGTCCCCACTCAGCTGACACAATGGTTATCGTGCTGAGTGTGTTGACGTTGTCCAGGCCTCACCAGAACGTCCTGGCAGAGGTGTCTAAATTAATCAAGATGATGGACAACCTTCTATAAGAGGGAACAAAAATGTGGCCTCTTTTGTCCAGAATGATAAGGCCGAGGAGGAAAATCATAGAATTTTATCAGATTCATCGAAAGAAAAGACAGGGCAGTACTGTTTCCGTGCAGCAAGAAGAAAACATACGGATTTACTCCAAGAAGTGGTGCCCTGAGTGTCAGGGTGCGTGGGGATGCCCTTCCGCACGTTAGCCGCTAAGGACAGCCGTGTCTTCTCAGAGCCTTGCATGGTGACCTGCTGTTGACAGACAGGCTTTGAACGGGTTGTTGAAAGGGGCATGCATCTCACCCACTTCAGCGTTTTGTTTTGCTTTCATGGGATTTGGGGAGTTAAGAGCATTTGGAAGAATGCTGGGGACAAAATAAGCTGGGAGGTTTTCTGTGGACTCCAAACTAATCAAACTCTGAAAGTCACATGTGTGATTTAAAAAAAGTAGCAAACGGTACCCAGAAAGCATCAACCTCATGAAATCTGTGCTTCCCTGGAGCCCCTGGGGCAGTGAGTCTGAACCAAGAAAGAAAAGCAAGATAGACCAACTGTGGCTGGTCATAGCTGAGGGTAATACAAACCTCTGGCGCCATTTGCAATGGAGAGAAAGTCTTACGTAGTTTAGGAAATATCAGGCTCCCAGCATTATCCACGTACTGCCTACAAGATTTAGTTGGCAATTGATCAGGCTCCGCTCTGATCCCTTACGTCTTTTCTTTTGTTGTCTCAAATAATTGGTTCCCAACCCCTGAGACAAAAATCACTGGCAGGGCATCAAACACAGCACACATCGTCTGTGGATTTAGTAAATATTTATCACATATTATATGGACTGCCATTTGTCACATCGGTATTAATGGGATTAATAAAACACAAATCTAACAGAAAACGTTACGAAAAGTTATTGACCCTTTTTATCAGGTACTTCCTCAGCCAATGGGTACTAAGTGAATACGAATACTATTGTAAGTTTATGTCTTTCAAACTGTGGTCTAAACACAGCATTTATTATTATGTTCTTTAACTATAAAAAAGAATGAATTCTTATCTACCATTTATTGACCAATTTTTATGTGCCTGGCTATGTGTGAACCCCTTCCCACGACGTATCTCATTTAATCCTCATGACAACAAGGTAGGTGTTAGCATAACCCCTATTTTATAGATGGAGAAACTGAGGCTTGAAGAGTTTCTGGAACTTACCTGTGGTCCCACAGGGAACAAGAGGCAGAGACCAGGCCAGCCTATACTTTAAGTATAAGGAAACATATCCCTCATAACCCTTCTGTTCAGACATAGGGGCTAAACATTCTAGATTTTGTCCCTCTGGTCATTTTTTCCATGCTTTGTTTTTCTTCACTGAAGGGGGTTTATGCAGAGTATTTTGTTTTGTACTGTCACAGTGCCTCTTTATATATCAAATGTTTTTCTGTAATGTCGTGCATGGCTCACCGTATGGTTGAAATTTTAGGAATTTCACCAGTTCCCTATTTTGGGACATTTAGATGATTTCTAAAGTTCACTATTAAATAATGTTGTGTGGGAGACTGTAAAACCTGTCCACCTAATATTTGCCTCTTATCAAGGAAAATATCAAGATAAGGAGTCTATTTCTCCAATCTCAAATCTGTGTTGGCCATGAGACTTGATTTGCCGAGAGGACGTTAGTAAGTGCACACAAGCGGAGACCAGAGGTGTGCTTGCATGCCAGGGTGGCTCCCTGGCTGTTCTTGGGAACCCTAAATGGCCACCACATGGGGTGGTCTGTTGCTCATCAAGGCTACCTAATACATGTTGCAAAGAATAATCTTGCACATACAAGTTTAAGAGTATAAGTTCCCACATAGGGCGAGAGATGGAGTAAAAGGCTTAGGAATGGGATCAGGTTTAGAGATGAAGCAAGGAGAAGGGGCTCAGGGATGGGACGGAGTCACAGATGGGCTGAGAGTTTAGGATGGAGGTGGGAGGCTCAAGAATATGTGAGGATGTCTGTGTGCATTTGCTTGGTAATTTTCAAAATCTGAATGTTTCCTGGTTTATAATACTGCATCAAAATGTCATCTACCAGAGAGTGCATATTTTACCACATACTGATCAGCAACACGTATTATCCTTTTTCCTCTTTGCCAGTATGGTAAATGAGGCTGATTTCTGCTGGCTTTGATTTCGCACTCTGTGGTTACTGGTGGAGTTGAGTTTGTTTTCACAGAGCTTCTCCGTTTTTTTCTTTTCCCTGTTCATATTCCTGGTCCATTTTACACTGAATGTTTCTCTTATTCTTACTCATCTTCACACCTTTTGTTACAGATGTTGCAAATACATTCCTAGTTTATAGGTTGCCTTTTAATTATTTTTACAAGGCTTTTAAAAGGTCGACTTGATTGAGATGCAAATTACGTTAATAAAATGAAGTCATTTAAAGTGAAAAGTTTGATGAGTTTTGACAAATGTATATACCTGTGTAACTTCCACCACAGGCAAAATTGAGAACATTTTCATCACCCTTAAAAATTCTTTCATGTTCCTTTCCAGTCAATTTCCATTTCCACCCTGGCCCCAGGCAACCACTGATTTACTTTTTCTATCATTAGATTAAAATTGTCTAGGATTTTTGATATACAAAATGTATTTTAAGCTTTTTATTAGTCAAATCTAACCCTCTTTTCCTTTAAATGTGTTGGTTTAAAAGACCTTTCCTGCACCTAAGATCACATGAGTGTTTACCTTTATTTGCTTGTACTCATTTTTACCTTTAACCTTTAGCTCATCTGGGATTTATCTTAATGTATATGATGAAGCATCTATCATGATTTCCAAAGAGTTTATCAATTATCTAAGATTATCTTTCTTCCTGATTTAAAATGCCAATTTTATCATGTATTGAATACTGGCGTGCACGCGCACACACACACACACACACACACACACACACACATGGATCTGTTTCTATTATCTTATTTGATCCTAAATTATTACAGACTTTTATAATTGCTATGGTTTCATAGTCCTTTTGGGTAACTAAGTATAAGCACTTCCTCCCCCCAATCACTGCTTATAATTCATTTCAACGTTTTCTGGGCAGTTCTTGCCCACCCTTTAGAATCACTTTATCAGATTCTAAAAAAACATGCCTGGGAATCATGGTCCTTAATCATTATTTACATTTTTATTGTGATTTACATTTTCACTTCTTTAAGTCTCATTTGTCCAGGTAGGTTGCAGACTTCCTAAGGACAATAGCCATGTCTTACTTTACGTCCTGACACCTCCACTGTGCCTGATATACAGAAAATGCCCAGTACGTGTGTGCTGATACAGCAACCACTCCCCAGAAACCTCCAATGCCAGAGCTTTTTAAAAATGTGTCTTTAGACTACTTATCAAAAGGGGAAAATAATAGTGGATACGGTACGGCTGATTTTGAGATGTATTTTCAAAAAAACTCAAGTGAAATAGTCTAAAATGGAAATATCAACATTTAAATGGTTCTATACAAAATAAATTAATAGATTAATTTGAAATTAATGCCAAAAAAACTATCCAAAGCCTTTTTTTGTACTCTTCACTTTTACTGTCATGTTGAACATTAAAGTCTAAGTAAGCCACTACTCGGACTTTGCATTGTTTTACTGTGAGTGTGTGTGTGTGTGTGTGTGTGTGTGTGTGTGTGTGTGGTGTGTGTGTGTGTATGTGATGAAACCTAGTAAGATTGACTTCTGTTATAAGAATGTCTCCATATACAAATTTTAAAAATATAAAACCTTGGGCTTCCCTGGTGGTGCAGTGCTTGAGAGTCCGCCTGCCGATGCAGGGGACGCGGGTTCGTGCCCCGTTTCGGGAGGATCCCGCGTGCCGCGGAGCGGCTGGGCCCGTGAGCCATGGCCGCTGAGCCTGCGCGTCCGGAGCCTGTG
>NW_006779033.1:366757-373447 GCF_000442215.2 Lipotes vexillifer | reverse complement strand
TAAAGCAAGGAAAAAAAAAAAAAAAAAAAATATATAAAACCTTAAGAAAGGTGAACTAAATCTATATGACTGATTCACAGTCCTGACTTTCCAACCTTGGCGGTGTCCGTTTGCAGAGAAATCTACAATATTACGGCTGAAAGTGTCCTCGAGAGCCAATCCCTCCATTTAACTGACAAGGAAACTGAGACCACTGAAGAGTAAATGGCAGAACTGGGGCTGGAATCAACTCTGCTCACTCCCACCTGAGTGATATTTCCATTGCCTGTGACATTGCAAATGTCTTGACCTTTTCTTAAAACCAAATGAAAGTTACTTTTTTAGAAGCATGCCTTGTAAAACTTCAGCCCTTGTTTTGGGGGGAGAGGGTTCATGAAATCAAACAAACTATTAACAAAGGCCCCAAAACTCTAAGAAGATGAATTTTTGCTAAAAGATAAACCTGCTCTTATTAATGACCAACATCTCTTTCAAAACAAAATGGCAGCCCAATAAAGCTATTGAAGATTATATGCAACGGGCATAAAAGTGAAAAGAGGGAAAGGAGAGAAAATGTGGCACTGATCACCAAAGGAGAGTGACTTTCACCAACAAACGGTGTAATGGCAAAATCCATCAGGCTACCGAGGAGCTGCACAGAATGAAAGCGAGGCAGCCAGAGGCACTCAGAGGGGGACTGATGGAGAAAAGGGAGAATGAAACATACTTTGAGCAACTCTGTATCTCAGAGGATTTCACACTCGATTTCAACTACGGGGATAAAGCGCCGTGGGACGAGGAGTTTCCTAGATTGTGCAGCAGACTACAACCTAGCGAGTAAGTAAATAATCTAACCCGGGGAGAAACACCCCCCAGTCGGAGGCTGTGCAGCCCGACTGTCATCTAACCAGAGACCATGCCTTGTCCTGAGCCAGGTAACAGTGGCTACAGAAGACGGATGACAGGCAGGTGACCCACAGCTCCTTACCTTTAGTGTGATGAGGCAGGAGTTCATAGATTCAGGCACTGCACCTCAAGCAAAAGGGAAATATGTTCACTTTTAGAAGAATGAACACCAAGAAGGGCACAGAATAGAGAGGTGTGCCCTCTTCGTAAGGATGAAATTCTAGGACGTTCCAAAACCATGGGTACACTGTTTCCTAACACTCACACAGTTGTCAATAAAATGAAGCTTAGCTCAGAGTGATATCTTCTTTTTACAGATGGGGGTAAAAGAGTTTTTTCTCAAACTAGGGACAAAATAACAAATAGGGCGGTTGTTCTCTGGAAGCAAGGTTTCTCTGGAATGCCTGAATCATTTAGCTTGAAACAATACAATGAATGGTTTTTGAAAGAAGCAAGGCTGAATTTAAAAAAAAAAAAAAAAAAAAAAGAATGATTCTACCTCACACCATATGCAAAATCAGTTCCAGGGTGGATTGTAGATGCAAATGTGAAAGGGTAAGAAAGACAATAACGCTCTAGAGAATAACATAGGAAAATACCTTCATGACTTTTGAGATAGACACGTATTTCTCAGACAGAACACACGGAAAGCACTGATCTTAAAGGAAAAACTGACAGTCTTGACTGTGTTACAATTAAGAACTTCTGATCAACAAATTCACTACTAGGGGAGAGAGTGAAAAAGCAAGTCACAGAGTGGGAGAAGATATTTGTAATACATATACTCAATGAAAGGCTTGTGTCCAGAATATATAAAGAATTCCTACAAATCAATAAGAAAAAAAAATAAGCCAACTTTTAAACAAGAGGTCAAAGTCTTGAATAGGTGTCACACCAAAGAAGATAACCAAATGGTCAATCAGCATATGAAAAGGTGTTCAGCCTTACTGTTCATCAGGGAAATGCAAATTAAAACTCCAGTGAGATTCCACTACATACCCACCAGAATGGATAACATTAAAAAGACAAACTATATCAACAGTTGGCCAAGATGTAAAGTAATTAGACCTCTAATACACTGCTGGTGAGAATGTAAACTGGTACAACCACTTTGGAAAATTCTATGATAACACCTACTAAATTTGAACACACGAAAACCCCACCACTCAGCAACTCTACTCTTGGGTTTCCATCACAAATGTGCACCAAAAGGCGTAACCAAAAATCCTCACAGAAGCATTCATTGAGCTAATAAGGAATATTATTCACTGTAGTTCCAAACTGAAAACCAACCAGGTATTCATCAACAACAGAATGGATGAAAAGTGCTATATTCATACAACGGAATACTACACAGCGATGAAAAGGAACAAACGACTCTTAGCACAGCATGGAGGAGTCTCTCAAACATGACTCTGAACAAGAGAAACCAGACACAAAGGAGTACATACTATATAATTCCATTTATACAAAGTTCCAAAACAGGCAAACTTTCTTCTAGGGTGATAGAAGGCAGTTGGTGGTTGGTTACCTTTTGGACGTGGGTGGGTGGTGACTGGAAGAGACATTTGGAGGCCTTCTTGGGCCTTGATAACATTCTATTTCCTGATCTGGATTGGATTACATGGGAATGTCCACTTTGTGAAAATTCCTGGAGCTGTGCGTTTAGGCTTTGTGCACTTTCCTGCAGTAATAGTTGTATCTCAATCAAAAATTTATCTGCACGACATGAATGTGTGTGTGTATACACACATTCCCGAACTATACACTTAAAAATGGTCAAAATGGTAAATTGTGTGTTACGTGTATTTTACTACAATTAAAATTTTTTAAAATAAATTTTTACTAAAAGAAGGACCCAACCCTGCTGAAACCTTATCTTTGGACTTCTGGCCTCCAGAACTGTGAAAGAATAAATTCCTATAATTTAAAGCCAAATAGAATGAAAGAAAATAAAATGTAGCCAGCCTCCTTTCCTCTATACAATGTAATAGTGTTCCATATTTAGCTCCACTGAGTTTCCATATCAGTATTTTTTTAAAGCTCAACTTAGTTTCTTATATTGGTAGTAGCTGTTCCCCCAAATACGTGTTTTCGAATACAAAATTTATCTCAATTTAAATAAGGGAGTCTCACTCCATGCGCTACGGCTAGTAGAAACAATACGCACAGCCCTGGGCCTCACCAGCCTCTGGGATGAGGTCGAGCACACAGGCCTCGAAATTGGAGGGTGCGCCCCACGTGGGAGCCCGAGGCCCGGAGGACAGAGTGTGGAGGCAGGGGCGCCCACAGAGGCCCAACCCCCACCCCTCCACTCCAGCGGTTGTTTTCCTCATTTGTCTCCGCAGCGTGGGGCTGAACCGGTGCCAGCGCTGATCTCAGCTGCCGTCCCCATGGACCATGTCCAGATTGCACAGAGGGGCTGGACCAGATCACAGCTCGGCCAGGACATGGTCCCGGCTCTGCCGCTGACCTCACAGCACATTCTTCAGAGCACTGCTCACTGTTTGCAGGAAGCCTAACAGGAAACACACGTAGCTGTGCTGGTCAGACACCCACCCACTCACTTATTCATCCAACAAAGGTTGTCCAAGCATCTGTTTGAGGCACTTTGCTTAGTTTTCCATAGCAGAAAGAAGCCTAGGCTCCATGGAGACAATCTTATTTGTTAGAGGTGTCAAAGGCTTACCCTGTGGGACAACCTAGGGCCTGGATGCCCCCAGGAAGGACTGGAGGGACACAGACAAGCAGGTTTCTGCACCTTTCCTTCTGACGTCCCACATCCCTCCCAATCCCTGCCTACAGTCTGCTTCCAGAGCCCTCATTCCGGACCACTGGTGGGCGCGGTAAACCTGTCCTCTGACATAGGGTCATAGACACCCTTGGGATTAGCTCCATGTTAAGTCATTTTCCAAACCAGCTCTCTCCTGGGAAAGAAGCTGTAGCTGTTAACAGTTTGGCTGTTTGTCAAACATGTTTCTTCCACTCACCTGTCCTCCTTTGGAGCAGAATCCTGCTTTCGTTAAGATTTCTATCCTCCTCGATGCACGATTCAGGGGAGACTCCAGCCACAACTTGGACCCTGACCCGAGGGGAGATCCTGAGAGGTAAAAGCCCACTGTGGCTTTCCCTCTCCCTTTGCCAGTGGTTGCTTCAGGCTGGGCTTGTTAGGCTGGTTAGTCTGAGACCCAGAGCATCTGAGGGGCTTCTGGGATGATTTGCTCTCTCGTGCAGAGATTGTTTGTGGACCGATGATGCCCGGGCTGCTCCGGCCTGGGGATAAAGCCAACACTGGGGACGGCTGGGCAGAAGGAACCTGGCCCATTCTGACATCATAGCCACTAAATTCACCGCCTCTGGAGCCACTAAATTCACCGCCTCTGGAGCCACTAAATTCACTGCCTCTGGAGACCCACTCTGAGCCCCTTACAATGGAGGGAATACATTTCCTTATTATTGAAGCCTATTTGAGACAGGGTTTTTCCATTCATCACAGACTAAGGAATCCTGATTGATAAAGAAACTCTGAGCAGAGTCAGAAATCCCCTTGCAATTGTTTAGTGAAGCGCCGTCAGGACAGAAGGGAGGCCCAGGGTCCACAAAATCTGCTCTGGGCCCTCGGTCCCCTAGTTTTCCTGCTGGCACGTTGGCACGTAACACATCTGTTTAGAAAGGACCACACCACACACACACACACACACACACACACACACACACACACACACACACACACACACACACAGTGGACCTGGATTTGATTGCTCATTGTTGGAATTACTTCCTGTTTGTGAATTCTTTTCTGCTCAAGAAGCAGCCTTCTCAACTTGCTGCCTCTCCCTTAAAGCCTCTTTGAAAGAAAACTGAAACAAATCTCAGCAACTGTCGGAGGTTGAACGCGAGCCCCAGGGTCAGATCTTTCCAGAACTCTCCATCCTAGTTTCATTATGCCACAATGTAAGCATCTCACAGGTCTCCAGGATGCACCCCCATCACCCCCCCCGCACCCCGGAGCACCCTCCTTCAGCAAGGCTGGGATGGGGTCCAGGGATGTGCCGTTTAAGGAGCTCCCAGGTGACGCTGACGTCGGTGGTCCAGGGACTTGCTGTGCGGGCTTTGATGGAACGCACGCCGACCAGGGCTGTCTATTTCTCCAGCTGCAGCCTGGGGTAAAGGAAGGGGGGCTCCCGCTGCCCGACCCTGCCTCAATGGACCTCAGTTTCTTCGTCTGTCCAGAAGAACTGACACTACTCGGCTCCCGTGTCGTGAGGATGAAACACCGAGTGTAAAGTTCACGTTCGCACGTGGCCGCACCTGTTTGCTCATCCATGTACAGACTCTGCAGTCTCTTCTGGACCAGGGCCCATCCCCGCCCATCAGGCTGTGCCAGCGTCTGCCCCTCTCGGGGGGCCCAGGCCTACTGCACTAAATAAACACACCCGGCCGAGTCTCTATCACGCGTAGGAGGGGAAGCCTTCCCGTGCCCTTCTGCATGGTGCCTCTGGCCAAGGCCGCCCTGGGTTTCTGATTGTTGCTCCCCAGAAGCAGCTCAAACAAGTAAAGTGGGGGGAAGGGACCCTCCTCTCTGGGGACTCGTGCACCAGCCTCTCCCCCGCTTCGTGGGAAAGATGAGGAGAGAAAGGAAGGAGGACACGACGGACCTGGCAAAACTCATCACCCTCCAGCGACCCCCAGGCGGTTCCGCTGCCACGCGTTTAACTGAACACTTAGTATATGCTCCAGGCACTGGGCAGTGAGTCCAAGTCTGAGGACCAGAGTGTGGATGAGAACGAGGCAACAGCTGGAGGTTTCGCTCGGCCTGGACCCCCCTTTCCGCCTCCCTTCCAGGGACCCTCCTTGTCCAGCCTCCAAGCTCCAGGCGGGCCCCACCCCGCCTCATGCTTTGGGGTCTTGCCCTGTCCTGCTCCTCCCAGGGGGCCTGCCCTCTGGGTGCTCAGACTTAGGCTGCAAACACCGCCTCTCAGCCACAGCCCCCTGGTGTTTTGCGAGCAGTGGGGACGTGCCCCAAGGACGTGCTGCCACAAGTGGTTGAAGATGGGCCCCTCTGAAGATCCCAGGCGCCTTAGCCTTTAAAATGCCCATTAGCACCGACCCGAGGCCGCGCCCACCCCCCCCCCCCACCCCCACCCCCACCCCTGCGCCACGTGTGCTGCGTCCTGGTCCCCGAGCGGCCTGAGGGCAGCCGCGGGGCTGCACACCCCGCCGTCTGCTCGTTGCACGGGGGTCGGGGCAGGTGGGGGAAAGGAGACCCCCGGGCAGCCCCAGACCTTCACTTCGCTCTGGTGTCCACGAGGGGGAGGAACGTCCTTTCTGCCCCGTGAGAAGCGTCTCCTTGGAAGAGACGGCTGACGCTGACCGTCACCTTCTCATCCCGGCTGCCTCCCTCCTCCGCCTTCGCCGACCAGTGCGGCCGCCCTCGGATCCCTTTTGTGCCTTCTCGTCCCGCCTCAGTATCTTCAGAGCCTTCGCTCGTGTTCAAAACCGGACACGGTACATCACTAAGAGTCTGACTAACGGCCGGGGGAACAGCATTACTTGCGAGCTATGGCGTGATATGTTTCTTCTGGTATTTTTCAGGATTCAGCTGGCCCGTGGACAATGGGGCCCGATTAAGACCCTCTGCAGCTGCGGGAACACAGTCAGGAAGGGGCTGGTCCTGGGCCCCGGGGCGCTAAAGAAGCTCCTAGACGCGGAGCTTCCGGAACAGCCTGCTGAGAAAGGCGTGGTCCACACAGCCCCTGCTCCGGGAGGAGCCCTGGAGGGCCGTGCGGTGTCCCTGCAGGGTAA
>NW_006779033.1:363177-366747 GCF_000442215.2 Lipotes vexillifer | reverse complement strand
AGGCCCCCCCCCCCCCCAGGCCTGCCCGCTGCCCCCTTCAGGCACCACCACAGCCCCGGGACGGGCCCATCCTCGGAGCAGGCTGTGTGCGACCAGGAACTTCTGGGCCTGGCCTGTGCCGCCCCGTTGGCCCGCCATGCCGCCTCCCCCGCCTCGCCCCTGGAAGCACCGTTCAAAGGCTCCTTTCCTGAAGTGTCCGTGCCCTCTCTGGTTGCAATTCCAGGGCACGCGGCCGCAGGCTGCTGCTCAGATACCCAGCCCCGGCTGGGATCCAACAGGGGTCTCCATGACCATCCTTCCCACCCAACGACTGCGCCACTTGCCTCAGTGGAGGGCGGGGGGACTTGCATCTACAGAGTGCCTGTCACTTGCTGGGCGTCACGTAGGTTGTTTTCTAAAAGAATAGCATGTTGTCCTCAGGTCTGCTTCGCGAGGCTGGCATTGTCACCCCATTTCACAGACGAGATTTGCCAAATAAAGGCAGAGAGCTAGAATTAGGGATTAAACTCAAGTCCTGCTCTTGCGGTGACTGTGTTATTGTCTATTAACCTTTGGCATTACCACCGGGTACAGGGCCTTGCACATAAATAACTCCCAATAAACGCGTGATCCTGGAGTGTTGAGAGAAAGCCAACTGGGCGTCTGAAATACTGTAGTCACTGGCACGACTTTCTGGAGGGATATTTACACTTTAACCTGCGGAGGATTAAGAGAAACAGGTGAAGGACTCTCTCGACTTGGTAGAAAGCAGAGCAGCTTCCCGCTGCGGCTCCTGCCCTCCTTCCTGTACCAGCTGCTCGGAAGGGACACGGTGAGTATTTCCCCTTTACCCTCGCAGAAGCCGGGGGGTGGGGGGAGCCCCCGTGGGTCCCCTGGGACACCTCACTCTGCTCGTTGTCACCGGTGTATTCTGGGCTCTCGTCACGCAGGACAAGAATCTCTGCAGCTCGCACGGTTCTCCATCCTTCCCTCTGGCCTCAGCACCAAAGGCCACCGCCTATACAGCTGCTGCGACGCCAGCAAGGACACCTGCCGACTGTCCCCTCCTGTCTACACCCTGCTTCTCTGTGTCGTCTGGTGGCCGGAAGCCAAGGACCCTCTCCCCACATCAGTCAGCTCTGGGGTTCCTCCTCCGTCACACCGGGAACGAGCACAGCCCCCAGGTTTGGCCCAAGCACGCTGGCCCCTGCTGAGCCAGGAAAGGCCGCCGGGCTCCCCTGAGGACTCCAGCACCCACCGGTAGCATCTCCACCGTGGACGGTCCTCACCGCACGTAAATGTCCTCAGAGCTGCTCTGCGGAGAGCAGGGCCCGCCTCTCCATCATCCCGCGTTCGCGCCCTCATCAGCCACGGCGTCTCTGCATTCGCCGCCAATTCCACGAGCAGCAATTCTGGTCTCGTCCACAGACATTTAGTTAAGCCTCCACGTTCCAGAACTTCTGCTGAGTCACGGCTGGGAGCCCGCCATGCGGGTGTCCGTTCAGTTCTCTCAATCTGCTTCCCCGAGTTTGGCTTCCCCTGCCCTGGCCACCTGACCTTGACCTGACTGATCTCAGAGACGCCGGTGGCAGCCCCGCAGGAGGCGGGGCTTCCGGGGAGGGCGGTGGCTGGGCTTCAGAAGAGCTGCTCGGCCTGCGGGGACAGGTTCCCCTGAATGCGAGACCACCGTGTCGGCCCGGAGGGCGTGCCTGGCCCCAAGGCCCCTCACAGCAGGAGGCAGGACAGGTTGCCCTGAGCATCCTGGAAGCCGAGCGGCTGGCACGGGGCCCTGGAGCTCGGCTCCCAGCCCTGCCACTCTCTCACTGGGGACTCCCTCCTGGGTTTGGAGATCTGTGAGCAACATGAGAAAACACATAATTCTGTTCTTCTGTCCCCCTTCATGGAAGCATTCTTTTTCTTGGGTTCTTTTCTTGGGGGGCGGCAGGGAGCAAACCAAAGTTAAAACAGAAAGAGAACCAAAAGCAGCAACACCCAGGGCTGAACTGTGGCCTGAAAAATATAACGAGTTAAAAGTATGTGCAGCCGTCTCTGTGATGCTGTGTGATTTTGAGTTACTTATTCAACTTCTCTGAACGTAAGACTGCTCATGAGATCCAACAGTGCTGTCATCAGGAATATCTCTTTTGTGTGTGTGTGTATGTGTGTGTGTGTGTGTGTGTGTGTGTGTGTGTGTGCGCGCGCGCGCGTATGTTCCTTGATTTATATGGTTTTCTGAGCCCACTTACCCTAACGATGTGAAGAGCCCTCAAGGCACTAAGTGATGCTGTTATACGTGCTGCGGGCAGTACTGTGGTATTGCACTCAAGGAGCCAAGGTTGTTATTATTTTCTGTTTTTCCAGAAAGCTAAGGGGAAACACAGAGTTCTATTGTTGGGGGAACCTCCTCCTTTTCCGGCGGGCCAAATTCTCCGGGCACACACGCAGATGAATGGCAACAAGTCCCTGGCTTTGCCTGTTGAGATACCAGCGCCCTTTGGAAAAACTCCCAAAGTTGTTTTTCTCACTCTGTTCTCCCTCATGAGGGACAAGAGGTGGCTGGATTTCGTTACTCAACAATCAACAGAAATGAGGCAAATGAGAGAAGAGCCTTCAATACAAGAATACTCCTGGGCTTCCCTGGTGGCGCAGTGGTTGAGAGTCCGCCCGCCGATGCAGGGGACGCGGGTTCGTGCCCCGGTCCGGGAGGATCCCACGTGCCGCGGAGCGGCTGGGCCCGTGAGCCATGGCCGCTGAGCCTGCGCGTCTGGAGCCTGTGCTCCTCAACGGGAGAGGCCACAGCAGTGGCCTTTTGCGTACTGCAAAAAAAAAAAAAAAAAAAAAAAAAAGAAGGATACTCCTGCTTTCCAGGGAGAAACATTATTTGGGACATCACACTGCATTCGCCATTTGACTATCTACTTTCCATTTTAATTCGCGTCCCACAGGTGGGAAGGAGCCCAGGCAGGTGTAAAGCTGGAGGAGGGAGCTGAAAGGTTAGAATGCAGATCACAGATCCGACGCTGAGTAGCGCGACTACCACGCGCCAGCAGGCGGGGCGGCGACATGGTGAACACACGCCTTGCCAAGAAGCGCCATGTGCGGTGCGGTGATTATCTTGTCCTTTTCTGGCCGGCATGTTTTCAGCTGAGGAGGCGGGTGAGGAGGCGGGTGAGGAGGGAGCCCGGGACAGACCCCGGGAATTTCTCAAGACCCCACACACCTGTCACTCTCCTGTCTCCCCTTTCGCAGAGATTCCCATGCCCTCCTGTTTGAGAAGAGTTGTGCTTTTTGAGGATATTCTCCCAAAGACAGCCCAGGGCACGTTCATGCTATTAATGGATCAGAGATAGAAAATGAAATTCTGCTGTTTCCCGCCCAATCAAGTTCTTCCCCGGGCCAGAACCCCAGCCCAGGTGATGCAATCTTAGCACCCATTCACAAGGCTCACCAGTCTTCATGATTTTTTACATTTAATGAAAAGATATCCTTTAAGCTGACAGGCAACGTTAAGTCACTGGTAGCCAACGGACGCCGTAGGTCACGGATAATTGATATCCAGCGATAATCCCCAAACCTCATTTGCATCAGTAA
>NW_006779033.1:316901-363167 GCF_000442215.2 Lipotes vexillifer | reverse complement strand
CCCCCCCCCCCCACTACTCTTACTGGAGCTGCTAATCATGCAGCCCCCTTGCCTGGTTTGTGCCCCCCTGCTCCTGCCTCAGCTCACCTCCCAGCGGAAGCGCTAAGTAATGAACAGGCCCGCTGGCACACCGCCAGCCAAGGGAGGAGCTGCTATTTCCCACAGCAGATAATAACTGAGCCGCTACACGCACGTGCCCCATTTCACATACAGCTAACACCCCACAATCCAAGCCTTAAAACCTACAAAGTAGTGCATGAGGAGTACTACAAACAGAGGTGTGTTACAGTGTTTTGCTTCATAAACAGACTCACTATGAGATTCTTTAGGCCAATGGGTATTAATTTCTACAGCTTCTCAGACTCTTTCGAGAAATTAAAGAACACTATGGATCCCTCCCCCGCAAGATTGTACTCACACATATGCACATAAATTTCACTCACAGTATTGTGGGTTTCACAGAACTGAGCAGCTTGTAAATACAACACACTACATTAGGGCTGACATGAGGAATAAATAGATGTGTGGAAGCAACCTAAGTGTCCATCGACAGATGGATGGATAAAGAAGAGGTGGGACATATACACAATGGAATATTACTCAGCCATAAAAAAGAATGAAATACTGCCATTTGCTGCAACACGGATGGACTTGGAGGGCATTATGCTCAGTGAAATAAGTCAGAGAAAGACAAATACTGTGTGATCTCATATCTAAGTGCAATCTAAAAAATACAACAAACTAGTGAATGTAACAAAAAAGAAGCAGACCCACAGATATAGAGAACAAACTGGTGGTCACCAGTGGGGAGGGGGGAAGGAGCAATATAGGGGTGGGTGTTTAACAGGTACAAACTATTGGGTGTAAGACAGACTCAAGGATGTATTGTACAACATGGGGAAATAGAGCCAATATTTTGTAATAACTGTAAATGTAAAGTAAGATTTAAAAATTGTGTTAAAAATTTAAAAAGAACAGCAAATAGATGTGACTTTTTTCCTCTATTAGCTTACAGTCTATAAGAAAGAAGAATGTACCATATAAGACTGGCTGTGTTAAGGGCTGTAATGAAAGTGCACCAATAAAACATATACACAATTTAATTACGTGTGTTTTATCAGGTAGAATGGACAGGTATTAGTCAAATCTGTCTGAGTTACTTTAAAGACTACACTCTGACACTTATAAAAATTACTGCAAAATAAATATCTATTGTTAATATCTGAAATCTATTGGGAGCCTCTGCATAGCTACAGGAGAGAGCAGAGTAGGGATCAATTATTATTTCTGACCAGAGCAGGGCTGTCAAGAAAGACATCACAGAGAAGGCGACATTTAAACAGAGCCCTGAGTGTAATTTTTTTTTTTTTTTTTTTTTTTTTGCAATCCGTGGGCCTCTCACCGTTGTGGCCTCTCCCCTTGCCGGACGCGCAAGCTCAGCGGCCATGGCTCCGTGGCACGTGGGATCCTCCCGGACCGGGGCACGAACCCGTATCCCCTGCATCGGCAGGCGGACTCTCAACCACTGCGCCACCAGGGAGGCCCCCTGAGTGTAATTTGAAAAGAACTTCAGTAGGTGGAAAGACATAACATTAACGTGTTAGGAATCGCGGCCAATGGAAGGTGAACCAGCAACAGATATTCTACCTCTCTGGAATTGAAAGTCATTGGCATTTAGCAAAACTTAGAAGCACGTCAAATGCATAGGTGATAGGTCTATCTGAAAGCCATTTTCTCCTGCCTTTCCTCATATCCTCATAATTTCACTAAAGGAATGTGTTCTCTCCACAAAAAGAGTCTCACAAACTCCATCTGAAATGTCTTGTTGGTGCTCCAGGCCTTGGGCACGGGTGGCCTCTCCCTATGGCAGGAAATTGAAATGGAATGCCACGTCGACATAAATGCACGCGGGGAAATTGCCAGATGGAACCGCAGCCCAGGGAGAGAGGCTGTGGTGTACCGAAGGAAACTGCAGTTTTAGGGGTCGATGGTTCCTAGGTCAGGATGGCCGCAATGGAGAATTTCACTTTGCAAAAGCTGATACTAGGCAAATTCAGCCTTTATAGTGCTTTGCACTGAATAGCCTTGCAAAAACGACCTCTTGAATAAATGAAAACGACATCCGTAAGGAATCCCCAAAGTAAAACTCCTTACCTTCCCTTAACCAGGGAAACTGGAGTTAACTGGCCATCTGTCTCTTTTTAAATCAAATTTTATTATGACTCTTTAGGCCAGGTGTTTTAAAAAGTTAGATCTGTTTTAAATTAGAACTGCTTTTGTTTCAAATAAAATCTAATAGAAGACTCCTGTAAAGTGGGGAGCGGCTCTGGTTAAAGCAGAGCTGGGGCGGGAAGGGGAAGCTTTCCTCCAACAAGCGGGCCATGGGCCAGCAGCATCGGTGTCACCTGGGGGCTTGTGACAATTGCAGCATCTCACACCCCGCCCCAGACCTGCTGCGCCAGAATCTGCATTTTGACAAGATCCCAGGTGATTCAAATGCACATGAACATTTGAAAAGCTCTGCTCTAAGGAATCTCCAGCCTTCTGCATTGTTTACCAATAGAAAAGAAGAACTAGAAGTTGAGGTTTTTCTCATTTTGAGATGGAAATAAATTACAGGTGACATTATTTTCTCCGGCAGTTTATGAAGCAGGGAGAGACCCCATGATCGATCATCCCTGCCGCAGATGCAGGCAGAACAAGTCACTGAACACCCCTGGGGCCCGGCTGAACTTTCCGGGAGTCCCAGCATCTTGCCTCTGGCACTTCAGCTCTGCTGCTGGTCTCTGCCTTGGGGGTCCCATCCTCCGCACTGAAATCACTGAGCCCATTTCAGAAACACCAGTCTCCTCCTTACCCCCTCCCAGCCCAAAGTGGGCACACACTACGGTCCCTTTAAAGATGCTGGCATCCCAGCACCAGTGTATTTTTTTGAGTCGTCCTGGGGACATAGTTAGAAGGGGTGAGCAGGTTAGTACGTTTACTCCAACAGTCCCATCTCCCTGGGTTCGTATGCCTCTTTTGACCATATCTAAGAATTTCTGGCATCTTCACTTAATTTCATGCAAGCCACCTACATTTCAGTCAACGAAACAGGCAAACAGAATCATCCCCAGCTACTCAAGAATAAGAAAATCTCCAACAAATGTACGCATATTGATAAATTTCATCCCCAAATCATTGCAGAGGAACTGTGATCCTGAGGTCCCTAGAACTAAAATAGTTCTAGGCAACCCACCAAGATCCTAATTGATTCGTATAAAAGCAAAGAAACAAGCCAACAGAACTTCTTAGCCCGGTGACTGGAGGCCATCAGACAGATCCTGAGGGCCCAGGTCACTGTTACGGAGTCACACCCACTCACGCGCCCCAGGGTCAGTTCAGAGACACATAATGAGGGGATGCGGCATCTTTGAAGCAAGATGCTGCAGGAACAGCACAAACGCACAAGATTCATCTGCCCTCCGGCCGTCATGAAGTTAACTGCCCTGTCCTTGGATCCTGGCTCTCAGATCACATGAATGCCTGGGGCCTGGGGAAGCCTCTGAGGTTTACCAGGTAGAGGGGACCCTTATGAAGCTTACCTGATGGAAAAGGTTTCAGATCAGACTGTCCCCTGTGAACTCAATGAGAAGTCATGTGTGGTTTACTGCCCTAGTTCCCGACCTGCACATTCAGAGTAGACATGCTTGGGAATCCCCACGTTGCCTTCCTGACCTGCGGAGTGAGGGTTATTACAGGACGAGGTCCCGAGTGGAAACCTATGGAAACACCCCTCCCAACTAAATAATCAGTCAAGGGCAGTATGTCATCCAAGGGGAAATTTCAAAGAAGGTTACCAACTGAAAGATGCAGGAGCAAGGTCCTATCACACCCTCTTCCGACTCACCCGTGGCCTGTGTAGGAGACGGGCATGTGGACCGTTGTAAAATCAACTGAGGGGGGAAGCTAACTGCACATATGCTCCTCCGGGTATAGACTATTGACTGGAGAAAATCAGTTTAGCTGCCGAAGGGGACTTCCCTGGCGGTCCAGTGGTTAAGACTCTGAGTTCCCAATGCAGGGGGCCCGGGTTCGATCCCTGGTCAGGAAACTAAGACCACACGGTGCAGCCAAAAAAAAAAATGATGTATACACACACACACACACACACATATTCTGCTAGAATATATGTGTGTGTGTATATATATATATATATATATATATATATACACACACATACATTCTGCTAGAACATGTGTTTGTATATATATATATATATACATATATACACATATATTCTAGCAGAATATATGTGTATATGTACACGTATATATATACACACATATATATACAAAAAAATTGTGTGTATATATATATATACATATATTCTAGCATATATATATATATATATATATATATATATATATAAAATCTGCTGGAACCTCGTGTACAGCTATTGATCCAGAAAACACTCCTTCTCCCATAAGCAGAGAACACCGAACACACTTTTATTTCACCTGGCAAGGATGGCAGTACACTCCAATAGTCCCATCTCCCTGGGTTCGTATGTCTCTTTTAACCATATCTAAGAATTTCTGGCATCTTTACTTAATTTCACGCAAGCTACCTACATTTCAGTCAACCAAACAGGCAAACAGACTCATGCCCAGCTATTCAAGAATAAACAAAATCTCAAACAAGTGTACCCATATTGATAAATTTCACCCCAAAATCATTGCAGAGGGTTGCCTTACTCAAGACGATATCGGTTCCAGGCCTCCGTGTCACGTTTAGTCTGCAGAACATTTCATCCCTGATCCATTACACTGATGATATAATGCTGATAGGACAAGTGAGCAGGGAATAGCAGCTTTGTCACTTGGGACTTAGGACCTAATACCTCACACCATGTCTGTGATAGAACACGGTGCTGGATGGAGCCTGTAACAAGAGCTGAAAGAGGAAAGAAGCACAGGTGCCCAGGGTTTGGAATAAATCCATGTCTGTCTCTTTGAGGTACAGCTTTTGGCTTGCTACTACCTTTAACGTCTGAATGTACATGAAACTTCAGGTGCACAACACAAAGTTGTTATTTTGACCTGCCAATCCACCAGTCACTCATGTCCAAAAGCACTCCATCATCAGTAGCAGTGAAATGTCCAAACTGACCTGAGTGAGTGCTGAAAGCATAAGTGATTTGCATTCACAAGTGGCTTCGACTTCCATGGCATCTGTTCCTGCAGCATCACCACCTCTCTTTCGAGCTACACCTGTGGCCTCGAGTGATGTTTCATAGGACCAGACAGACGGGGAAGAAAATAATTCTACCTTAGTCTGCAGATGCGTTGTGCATGATATGTGGATTCTACTCAGAGGGGGACCACTACAGCATCCCCAGCTAGAAGTGGCCCTGGAGCACAGTAGGAAAAGAGGTTGTCTCGAGTGCAGAATTTCGGGGGGTACATCTGATCGTCCACTTAACCTGGAAGGAAAGTTGGCTGCATGGATGGATACACACTGATGGGCCAGCAGTGACTGAATGCTGAGCCAGATGGCCAAGGACGTGGACAGCTCAAAACAAGAGAATTACTGGCAAGGATGTCTGGGAAAAATACTCACATTCTGCTAGAACATGTGTTTGTATATATATATATATATACATATATACACATATATTCTAGCAGAATATATGTGTATATGTACACGTATATATATACACACATATATATACAAAAAAATTGTGTGTATATATATATATACATATATTCTAGCATATATATATATATATATATATATATATATATATAAAATCTGCTGGAACCTCGTGTACAGCTATTGATCCAGAAAACACTCCTTCTCCCATAAGCAGAGAACACCGAACACACTTTTATTTCACCTGGCAAGGATGGCAGTACACTCCAATAGTCCCATCTCCCTGGGTTCGTATGTCTCTTTTAACCATATCTAAGAATTTCTGGCATCTTTACTTAATTTCACGCAAGCTACCTACATTTCAGTCAACCAAACAGGCAAACAGACTCATGCCCAGCTATTCAAGAATAAACAAAATCTCAAACAAGTGTACCCATATTGATAAATTTCACCCCAAAATCATTGCAGAGGGTTGCCTTACTCAAGACGATATCGGTTCCAGGCCTCCGTGTCACGTTTAGTCTGCAGAACATTTCATCCCTGATCCATTACACTGATGATATAATGCTGATAGGACAAGTGAGCAGGGAATAGCAGCTTTGTCACTTGGGACTTAGGACCTAATACCTCACACCATGTCTGTGATAGAACACGGTGCTGGATGGAGCCTGTAACAAGAGCTGAAAGAGGAAAGAAGCACAGGTGCCCAGGGTTTGGAATAAATCCATGTCTGTCTCTTTGAGGTACAGCTTTTGGCTTGCTACTACCTTTAACGTCTGAATGTACATGAAACTTCAGGTGCACAACACAAAGTTGTTATTTTGACCTGCCAATCCACCAGTCACTCATGTCCAAAAGCACTCCATCATCAGTAGCAGTGAAATGTCCAAACTGACCTGAGTGAGTGCTGAAAGCATAAGTGATTTGCATTCACAAGTGGCTTCGACTTCCATGGCATCTGTTCCTGCAGCATCACCACCTCTCTTTCGAGCTACACCTGTGGCCTCGAGTGATGTTTCATAGGACCAGACAGACGGGGAAGAAAATAATTCTACCTTAGTCTGCAGATGCGTTGTGCATGATATGTGGATTCTACTCAGAGGGGGACCACTACAGCATCCCCAGCTAGAAGTGGCCCTGGAGCACAGTAGGAAAAGAGGTTGTCTCGAGTGCAGAATTTCGGGGGGTACATCTGATCGTCCACTTAACCTGGAAGGAAAGTTGGCTGCATGGATGGATACACACTGATGGGCCAGCAGTGACTGAATGCTGAGCCAGATGGCCAAGGACGTGGACAGCTCAAAACAAGAGAATTACTGGCAAGGATGTCTGGGAAAAATACTCGTGGACGGGTCTCAGAAGGGTCCAGAGCATGGAGACTCTGTGAGTCATGTGACAGTCACCAAAACATAGATAGCGTGGCCTGGTCTGTGGACACCATTCAGTCTCGTCCTCTAGTCACCCACTCTTGGGAGGAATCGCCAGTCACCTGGCGACAGAACCGCTCTCATCATGGAAGAGGCAATGTTTCTTCCTCGTGAATAGATACGTTCAAGCTCTGGATCTGCTACTCCAGCCTTTCTCTACCTCTTCCAAAGACACCATCAGTGGGGCTCATTGAATTGTTTCATCTGATATTTCACTCAACATTGCTTCTGACTGAGGAATTTCATTTCACACCAAAAGAAGGGTTGATGGCTTTGCCCATGGGGTCACTGGTCTTACTATGTTTCTTATCACTCAAGAAGCAGCCAGTCCTAAAGAATGTAGAATGGCCTGCGGAAGGCTCACAGCGCCGGTGAGAGAGTGCACTCTGTGAGGATGCACTGCTACCCCAAGGAAAGTAGGACGTGGCCAATGGACCAGCTGCCAATGGACCAGTGACCAGTGGCCAATGGAGCTAGAAAACAGCAAGTAGGACAGCAAATCTCACTATTGCTCCTAAGGACCATTTACAGCCAGACCTCAGACCACTCATGCATATAGGGTTCCATCACCGCTACAGTAAAGCCCTGCAGACAGCTGAGGGTCTGACTGAAGGCAAAAGAAACACAACGGAAAGCAGAGGGAAGGAATTTATGCCTACCAGCTATGGCCTCTGGCCCACTATAAAGACTAGTATTGTAATAACCACTCTGGCATTTTACCCAATCTCTCTGTTAGGGATGTACTTATGCACACTAACCAACTTTCCTTTTCTCCCTCATTCTTTCCTCTGCTATTTTACATAGAGTACAGTCACACCTCAGAGATACTGGGCGTTTGGGTCCAGACCATCGCAATAAAGAGAATATTCCAATAAAGCGAGTCACACAAATTTTTCGGTTTCCCAGTGCATATAAAAATTATGTTTACACTATAGCAAAGTAAGTGTACAGTAACATTATGTCTAAAAAACCAATGTACATACCTTAATTTAAAAACGCTTTATTGCTAAAAACCGCTAACCATCTTCGGAGTCTTCAGTGAGTGGTGATCTTTTTGCAACAATAACATCAAAGATCACTGATCACAGGTCACCATAGCAAATATAATAAGCATCGAAAAGTTTGAAATATTTAGAGAATTACCAAAACGTGACACAGACATGGAGTAAATGCTTTGGAAAAATGGCGCCAGTAGACTGGTTCTGTGTGGGGTAGCCACAAACCTCCAATTTGTAAAACACTCAGTATCTGTGAAGTGCAATAAAGCAAAGCACAATAAAACGAGGTCTGCCTGTAAATTGTTGGTTGTTAACTGTGTATTTTGATGTTGGGTTTCAGGGAATCAAAACAGGATTGGAACTGAACTGGAGGAGGAGAGAGCATCCCCAGGTGCGGAAGGCCCTCGGGAGGGGAGTCGGGGTCTCCTGTTTTGAGCAAAGGATGTGCACGTTGGTACGTGAACAGTTGCGTTATGTCACGGAAGCGTGTTACTACTGTTGTTGGTGAGAAGCTCAACCACAGATGGGACGTGCGTGTGGATGTTGAGGAGCTCGAGGGATGGACCACTGTGCCCAGGTGCCATGGGCCGGCTCTCCCAGTATCATTCTGGTCCCTGGTGGCCAGCCATCCCATCCTGCCAAGGCCAGAGCGGTAAAGCTGCATTTCCCAGATTGTCTCGCCACGAGGACCTGCCAACTGAGAGAAGTAAGAAGAGAGGCAGGTGTGAAGCATGCACTTGGCCCATGGATCCTAGCAGCGCCGGCACCCGCAGCCCGTCTGGGCAGCTCCCTTCTCGGCTGCGGGGTCAGCGTTCAGCTCCTTTGCCATCTGCAGCCCCAGGGGCAAAGCGCCCATCACAGCAGAAGCTATAAGTACGAGGCTGGGGCTCCTTCAGAGAGAGCCCAGCAGCTGTGTGAACATCTAAGACCCGGTACCAAAACCCCTTCTGCCCCGGCCAGCTAGAGAGGCCTCATGTCCAGCCCTGGCTTACGCTCCAGGAGGGGCCAGTGTTGACTGGAGACGCTCCAGAAACATAAAAACTAATGTCCATTCATTTGGGCACCATGGACTATTTATGGACACTTACAATGAGAAATAAAAAGAATATGCCAATTGTATAAGCCTATTATGTAAAGGGCCTTTTTCAGAAAGCTTCAGAAAATACATTGGTCTAGTGAGTCATTATGACCCTTCGCCTCCGAAAACAATTGTGTGCTCGGGCTCCTAGCGCACACTGTATTTGTATTTAACACTGTGCAATCGCTACAGAGACAAATGTGCCCTGGCGGCAGAGAGGCAGCCTGCCCAGTGCTTTGGGCGCTAGAGCAGGTAGCCTGGGTTCAAACAGTGGGTCGACTGCTTGCCAGCCATGAGCCATTAAGGGAGTTGCTTACCCTCCCTGGGCTTTATTTTCTTCTTCTGTAAATTGGGGATAATTATAGTCCCTGCATCACAGGGGTGCTGTGAAGGTACATTGAACTCATGCACGTAAAACGCTTGGAACGGTGTCTGGGGCCTAGTAAACTGTGCACATCTTTGCTGTTATTATTATTACTATTTTATGTTAACATGTTGGCTTCTGGACTTGCCGATAAAAGGAAGATGCAAAAAATATGAGGACAGAAATAAAGATCTACTACACTGTGTTGGACACAAATAATATCTTTAGGTGTCAAATGTCCCCTAGACACAGCTCCCTGTGGGAGCACCTGACGGCACGTCGCCAGCCCCAAGGCCGGTGTGCAGGAGGAATCCCACTGCACGTCCGCAAGAGGCCACAGCAGCCAGGAAGCACTCTGCCCGGGGATCAGGGAAGGCCATGCCATTGCCACCGCGACCTACTCACTGTGAGTGGCAGCGCCCCACCCGGGGCCGAGGATCTACCTCTATTGAGCAACGCTATCAGCTGGAAACAGGAAGCCCTTCCCGACCACCCCGAGGGATGTGGCCAGGCTGGGTGCCATCACAGGTGTGAACATCGTCTGCCAGTCTTGAAAGGACATGGGAGGGTACGACACCCCCGATGCCCACGGCCATCAGTGCTGGCCCACGTGTGCATGGCCCAGTGCAGTGGCCACCAGCTTCGTGTGGCTACTGAGCCCTTGCACTGCGGCCGTTGTGACCGAGGCACTGGTTTTTGCATTTTATTTCTTTTCAGTTGGTTTGGATTCAAAGAGCCACACGTGGCTCCAAAAAGTCTAGGGCTGTGTCCGTCTTCTTCCCCGCTGAGACCAGAGCTCAGCTACCTGGTCATCGCCCAATAAATAATGCGGCCAGTAAATGAATGTCCAGGCGACAAGTGTGGCTGCTGTCGTCCCATGTCCGTGAGGAGTTACGGTGGTGTTCTTAGTGCTGCCCCGAGCGGAGGAACTTCTCACCACAACGTGGCAAGGGTGGGAGAGGGCAGCAGGGCAGACGCTGGGTCTACACCAGCAGATCCCGCCTGCTCAGGCCTGCAGGTGAGAAGCTGCAGGGGTCACTGCAAGGTCGCAGGTAGGACCTGGCCCAGTGTCAGTGCTCTGCCTGAGCCCACTGGATCCATCTGAAGCCAAAGGCAGCACCTGCAGCTAGCTCTTCCGGACAGACTGACCTCGGACTTCTCCGCTTCCCCGCCCTACAGCAGGCAGAGAGCTAGAAGGGCCTAAGAGGCCACAGGTGTCCCCAGCTATGGAACGAAGGCTGCAGCTGAACGCAGGCCCAGTCCCCCTGCTGTGGCTTGGGAGACTCTGAGCTATAACCCAGGCTCCAGGGTCCCCTGCAGGGTGGGGGGCTGAAGCCGCCTGAGTGGACTTTGCCTGCAGGCGCATCCTTCCCGTCTTCCTCCCCTTCCTGGTCTCACTGCTGCCCCCAACCCCTTACTGCTCTCCCGGGAGCACGTCCTTGGTAATCGCTGTACATAAATCCTCCTCCAAAGACCTGCTCCAGGGAACCTTCCCTAAAAGGACACCTTGCTAACCAAACTCAGAAGAGGCCGGATAATTGGTGAGATCACCAGTTTGCTAACATCGTCTCCAAGCAGCCTCTGTTGGGGTGTAGCACTCGCCGCTGGGACGTGCTCTCAAGCTGAACCAAGCGAGAGTCCACGTGCCACTGGATGAACCGGAATCAGAGCAGAGCGTGGGAGGATTTTCAACAATGTTCCCGTCTCCTCCCGGGAGCCGGGCAGTCCACCAGTCATCCTGAGAGGAACACTGTCCTGGAGAGATGGTACTACAACAGCCTCCTCTACCTAGGCAGAGACACAGGGACCCATCCTTTGGCTCCCTTCAGGGTGTGCACCCAGAAGACCCTCTCCCCCCGCCCCCGCTTTGATTTGGACAACACAGCAGCATCTCAGGCTGTGACCACACACTTGGGCTGTAACATGGTCACTTATTTCTCAGTCTCAGCAGACCGGGCATGTTCTCTTGAGGCTACGCCCTGGCCGCTGTGTTAGTCAGGATTCCCCAGAGAAACCGGACCAACGGGGTGTGTAGACAGAGAGACAGATTTATCTTAAGGAATTGGTTCGTGCAGCTCTGGGGGCTGGCGAGTGTGAAATCTGCAGGGCAGGCAGCAGACTGGAGGTCCAGGGAAGGGTTGATGTGTAGCTTGAATCTGAAAGCCTGTGGAGACAATCTCTCAAGACCTTCACCTGATTGGATGAGGCCCGCCCACATTAGGGAGGGTAATCTGCTTCACTCAGAGTCTACTGATGTAAATGTTAATCTCATCTGAAAAATGACACCTTCATGGCAACATCTAGACTGTTGTTTGACCCAAACCTAGGCGCCATGGCCTGGCCAAACTGACACATAAAATTAATCATCACGACCACCTTGACTGAACGGTTTTCTGTACTTAAATTTAAGATGACCTCTGTCCTCCCTTATGGACATGGGACAACTTGCTAGTGTTCCCAGCAACAAGCCACCACTCCATGTGGCTGATCTCATTCATCTTATGTCGACTCTTGCTGGCTTCAGCTTTCTGACCTGAATCCCAAGTTTTCCTGGCTATGCCTTCTTGGGGACACGTGTCTACCACACGGACTACACTGAACAGGGGACAGCAGAGTGCAGAGGTTAAGAGACTGGGATCCTGAGTCAGACATGTCTTTGAATCCCAGTTCTGCCCTTTACACACTGTGCGATTTGAAACAGGTCATTTAGCCTCTCTGAGCCTTTCCAAGCAGTAAAACAGAGCCAGTATAGCATCTTAAGGATGTTATAACAAGTCAATGGAAGCATCCATGCTACAAATATTCATTGCCCACCTACTGCAAGCCAAGCACTGCGGCAGGCCCGGCCGTAGCAGTGGCAGATAAAGAACAGAGGTCTGAGTCAGGGGACCTTCAGTCAAGAGCGGAGCTTACATGTAAAACACCTGTCACAGTCCCAGATACATGCATGGTCAATTTGTCATTGTTTACGGCTGAGGAGCCACTGATCGCTAACAAAGGCCTCCTCTGAACAGGCAGAGAGCCACTGTACATTTCCTGGAGAAAGCAAAGAAATGAAGGAGTGCTGTCAGCACACACAACCTGGAGTCACTCAGACACCACCGTGGCCACTAGTGGCTCACGGCAAAATGAAGGCATGGTCCATTTGGGCAGGTAACTTTGTTTTTTTTTTTTTTTGCAGTACGCGGGCCTCTCACTGTTGTGGCCTCTCCCGTTGCGGAGCGCAGGCTCTGGACGCGCAGGCTCAGCGGCCATGGCTCACGGGGCCAGCCGCTCCGCGACATGTGGGATCTTCCCGGACCGGGGCACGAACCCGTGTCCCCTGCATCGGCAGGCGGACTCTCAACCACCGCGCCACCAGGGAAGCCCTGGGCAGGTAACTTTTAATCTGATGAAAAGGGGAACACAGCAAGGCATTCGTCTTGGGAGGAACGTATAATTAGCATCCACGGCTTTCCTTCTCTTCTGTTATTAGGATTTAGAGCATCCAAACCAAGACACATGATCTGAGTGTATCTGAGGGAACAATGGGCAAGAGATATATGAAACTGGGATTGTTCCAGCAAACTCATGATTTGTAGCCACCGTGGAAGCAGGCTTCACTTCAAACTCATCTTAAGGAACTTGGTCTCCCAAATGCTTCCGTCGTCTCACTCTCCTAGCAGGAAGTTTCTACGTTTCATGTCTTGCCAGTGTTATTAAGACTCCTTATAATTAGATGTTTACTTGATTGAGCTCATGTGGGAACTTCAATCGCAAACATACAAGATCCCGGTCCTGCGGAGCCTTGTCAGTGCGGAGACAGATAGAAACAATCACTCCGATTTCATTACAAATTACATGAAAGAAAAGTACAGGAAGTTATAAGCCTATCGCAGGGAACATAACGTGGATGAGAGTCATGGAAGGTGCCTCAGTCAGGGCTCTTGCTGGCATGTAACAGTGACTAATTCTGGCTGACTTAAGCAGGAAAAATACTGTGCTGAAAGGCCACTGGATACTTAATAGATTGCTGGACAGGCTGGAAACCTGGCTCAGAGCCTCCTCAGCCAGAATGGACACCCACAGTCACATCACAAAATGCAGGGCAGCTGGGCTGCAGGCAGCTCCCACCCTCCTGACTCAGACACTTGACTCTCCTCATGGCCCCTGCTTCTTTGCATCACTAGCTTCTGATCCTATATCTGGGAGGAGTCACTGGACTGGGAAAGCCTCGGTCACTTATCTGCCCCTTTCCTGCAAAGAGACTGAGAACACAAATGCTCTGTGTTCTTAACAGAAATACTCCCCTTTAAGCTGAAAAGTCCTCGGTGTTCTTAAACCTGGCAAGAGAAGTTGCTCCATCCGTTTACTTTCAAGAGAACTGAATAGAATAAAACAACTGCCACACAGAAAAACAGTTATCAATTATTTTTTGAAGTCAGAACAGCATAAAGATGTTACCATCATACCCTTATTGGACAGTGTTTTGGGAGTCTCCAAGCTAACAAAATTGCACAGAAGGAAGAAGAAATAAGTGGTATAAAAATTGGCAAAGAGGAAGTAAAATTATTACGTCCAGATTTGCGATTTCATTTTAGAAAAAAAAGTAAATACGGAAAAATTAGCAAAAGATATCAGTATGGTGGTCAGTTACTAATTTAAGAAGCAAAAGCACTAGTTTTCATGTACAAGTAACAACCAGTGAGAAAATATAATGGAAGAAAATAAGCTATTTATAACTGCAACCAAAATGATAACACATACAGGAATCAACTTTTTTAAATGTACGTGTTTCTACAGAAGGAAAATAGTAAACCTTTACTATGGTACATAGAAAAATTAAATACTGATAGGAAAAACATACTGTGCTCTTAGATAGAGAGATCTGATATTGCAGAGATGTCAAATATTCTTAATTCATAAAATTAATATGAACCCTACGAAAATACCAACAGGACTCATTTTTAATTATCTAGGCCAGCGGTTCTCGACTATGGGTAGTTTTGCCCCCAAGAGGACCTTTGACAATCTCATGTTTGGCAGAGGGGTGGGTGCTATTGGCTTCTAGTGGGTGGAGCTAGGGATGCTGCTATTAACATCCTACAAGGCCAGGACAGTACCCACAGCAAAATGTTAATAACACTGAGGTTGAGAAACGCTGAGACAGAAGGACTGACCCTTAAGTCCCTGGTTGAGGGGTGGGGAGGAGGTAGGGGTCACGCAACACCAGTCAGGAAAATCCCTGGGGGACAAGCACGGACAGTCTTAAGGAACTAGTCTATTTACATATTCAAGAGCACGCTGTAGCATCTACAGAGGTTGGAACAGTAGGGTTCTCATCCTGGCACCACTGACATTAGGGGCCAGTAAGTCTTTGCTGTGGGGACCTGTTCCATGCTCTATAGGATACTGGGCAGCCCATGGCCAAAATTCCAGCTGCACGCCTCTCCCCTCAGCTGTGACAATCAAAAATGTTTCCAGACTTTATTAAACATCCTCCGGGGGGCAAAACTGTCCCTGAGTAATAACCACCGAGGTACACATATTAATGGAACTGAACAGAGGATCTAGAAATAGACCTAAATACATTTAGGAATTTGATGCGATAAAGTCAGTATTTCAAATCAGTTGGGAAAGATTAGTCAACAAAAAGCAAAAGCAATTCAGCGGACAAAGGGTGGCCTTTCAACACGTGGTGCTGAGCAACTGGACATTGCAAGCCAAGAAATGAACACTCACGGGCTTCCCTGGTGGCGCAGTGGTTGAGAGTCCGCCTGCCGATGCAGGGGACACGGGTTCGTGCCCCGGTCCGGGAGGATCCCACGTGCCGCGGAGCGGCTGGGCCCGTGAGCCATGGCCGCTGAGCCTGCACGTCCGGAGCCTGTGCTCTGCAGCGGGAGAGGCCACAGCAGTGAGAGGCCCGCGTACCGCAAAAAAAAAAAAAAAATGAACACTCACCTGACCTCATGTCTTATACAAAAGTTAGCCAGACGTCTGGTTTCTGCTTCAACAAGTCAAAAGCTTGGCAGTCATCAGTCCCACCCTCACAATGAGAAAAAAGCAAAGCAAACTGTAAATCTATAACTCTTCTTAGATCCTTCAGAGAACTGAGGTCACAGGGCAGACTGCTGCCCCCAAACTGGAAAGACAGGTAAGTACAGAAAATCACAGCTGAATACAGAGACTCATAGCTTACTGGAGACAGAAGCCACAGGGGCAAGTAACTAACGGACAGGAAAACTCGCATGGTAGTTGGCTAGCTCTTTGAGGCTGAGTGTGGGCTAGCTTGAGATCCAAAACCTCCTGGGGCCCAAGCTTGGTGGCAGGGGGTAGGGCGTCCTCACTCCCATGAGTTTTCCTCCAGGAGTTCCCACCAGGCTCTCAGGGTGAAGAGCAGAGAAAAAGCCCCTTCTGCTTGCAGCAGGGGACAGGGAGAAGTAACCGTTTAAAAATATGCCCAGGGGGCTTCCCTGGTGGCGCAGTGGTTGAGAGCTCGCCTGCCGTTGCAGGGGACACGGGTTCGTGCCCCGGTCCGGGAAGATCCCACATGCCGTGGAGCGGCTAGGCCCGTGAGCCATGGCCGCTGAGCCTGCGCGTCCGGAGCCTGTGCTCCGCAACGGGAGAGGCCACAACAGTGAGAGGCCCGCGTACCGCAAAATAAATAAATAAACAAACAAACAAATAAATAAATAAATAAAATTAAAAAAACAAAAATATGCCCAGAGAGATCTTTTCTGATTAGCACAGGGCTTCCCTCAAAGGAAACTCCTTTACCAGAGACTTAACTGACGCGGGGTGGGGTGCGGAGGGGACAGGACGTACCCAAGTCCAACCCCCTCTAGCCTTCCTGTCTCACCTGCGGGGCAGGGGATGAAAAGCCAAGAAGCACACGTGAAAGTCACGGCCCAGCAGCACTGCCTCAGCAAAGGACTGAGTCCTAATCACAAGACCCTCCACACCTTACAGCCAAACCAGTTGGCCCCTGCCTACTAATGCACATGGGATTGCAGCTGAAAGAACTACAAGGCTGAGATTCTTTGAAAGAAGGGGTCTCTAGAGAAACCCCAAGACCACGGAAGACACAAAAACAAGGACACTGGAGGACTGAAGACTCTGCCAGCATTAAGCACAAAATAACTCCTAGCCAGATAAACGTAAAACCTCACACTAGGGGCCTTCTGCCTCAGTTTCTGTTGCCAATGAATCGTATCTGGCTTTCAAAAGAAAATTATATATACAAGGCATGTTAAAAAAAATTTTTTTAAGTCTAGGAGACAAAGGAAGCATCAAAACCAGACTCAGATATGACAGTTTGGAATTATTTTGGGAATTATCAGACCAGGAATTTAAAATAACTCTGATTAACATGCTAAAGGCTCAAATGGAAAAAGGTAGGCAACAGGCAAGAACAGATGCTTAATGTAAACAGAGAGAAATGAACTCTAGGAAAGAGTCAAAAGGAGATGCTAGAAACCAGAACCACTGAAACAGAAATGAAGAAAGCCTTTACTGGGCTCATTAGCAGACTGGACACGGCTAAGGAAAGAATCAGTGAGCTTTAAGCTATGCCCATAGAAATTTCCCAAACTAAAATGCAAAGAGAAAAAGGAATAATTAATAAGAAAAGAAACATAATATGCAAGAGCTGTGGGACAATTACAATGGTTAGGATACACATAATGAGAATACCAAAAGGAGAAGCAAAAGAGGAAGGAACAGAAGAAATCCTTACAGTAAAAATGGCAGAGAATTTTCAAAAGTTAATGACAGAAACCAAACTATGGACCCAAAGGGCAGAGAACACAAACCAGGATAAATACTAAAAAAATCTACACCTAGGCTTAGCATATTCAAAGTGCAGAAAACCAAAGACAAAGAGAAATTCTGAAAGAACCCAGAGGAGGGGGGGGGAAACATCTTACCTATAGAGGAGCAAAGATAAGAACGACATCAGACTTCTCTTCTGTCTTTATTTCAAGATGGCATGATTGACTATGTATAAAACATCCAAAAGGATTGACCAAAAAAACTCCTGAAACTAATAATCAATTACAGCAAAGTTGCAGGATACAAGGTTAATTTACAGAAGTCAACTGCTTTCTTATATACCAACAATGAACAAGTGGAATTTGAAATTTAAAACACAATACCATTTATATTAGCACCCCCAAAATGAAATACTTAGGTATAGATCTAACAAAATATATACAAGATCTATATGAGGGAAATGACAGAACTCTGATGAACAATTTTAAGGTAGAAATAAATAAATGGAGACATATCCCATGTTTGCAGATAGAAAGACTCAAGATTGTCAAGACACCAGTTCTTCCCAACTTAATCTAGAGAGTCAGTGCAAAAATCCCAATAAAATTCCAGCAGGTCGTTTTGTGGACATTGACGAACTGATTCTAAAATTTATATGGAGAGGCAGAAGACCCAGAAGAGCCGATACAACACAGAAGGAGAACAAAGTTGGAGGGGTGACACTATCTGAATTCAAGACTTACTATAAAGCTACAGTAAAGGATAGCGTGGTATGGGTGAAAGAATAAGCAAATAGATCGATGGAACAGAATAGAGAAACAGTCCCAAATAAATACAGTCACCTGATCTTTGACACAGGAGCAAAGGCGATATAATGGAGCAAAGATAGTATTTTCAACAGATGGTGCTGGAACAACTGGACATCCACATGCGAAGAAATGAATCAGACCTTACACCTTTCACAAAAATCAGCTCAAAATGGATCCCGGACTTAAATGTAAAATGCAAAACTATAAAACTCCTAGAAGATAACATAGGTGAAAACCTAGATGACCTTGGTTATGGCAATGACTTTTTAGATGCAGCACCAAAGGTGGGATTCATGAAAGAAAGAGTTGATAAGCTAGGCTTCATTAAAATTAAAAACATCTGCTCTGCAGAAGATAATGTCAAGAGAATGAGAAGGCCAGCTACAGACTGGGAGAAAATATTTGCAAAAGACCCATCTGATAGAGTACTGTTATCCAAAATATACAAAGAACTCTTAAACCTCAACAGTAAGTAAACAAACAAAAATTACTTCAAAGATCTTAACAGATATATCTCATCAAAGAAAATATACAGATAGCAAATAAGAATATAAAAATATTCCTCACATCATATGTCATCAGGGAAATGCAAATTAAAACAGCCATGCGCTGCCACTACACACCTATTAGAATGGCCAAAATCTGGAACACTGACAACACCAAATTCTGGCGAGTTTGTGGAGCCACAGGAATTCTGATTTATGGCTAGTGCAAATGCAAAATGGTACAGTCCCTCTGGAAGACGGTTTGGCAGTTTCTTACAAAACTGAACATAATGTGACCATATGATCCAGCAATTGCACTTTTTGATATTTACCAAAAGGAGTTGAAAACTTATGTCCACACAGAAACCTGCAGGAGGATGTTTATAGCAGCTTTATTCATAAACGCCAAAATGTGGAAGCAAACAAGATGTCCTTTAGTAGGTGAAAGGATAAATAAATTGTGGTACATCCAGGCAATGAAATATCATTCAGCGCTAATGATATTAGAAATGAGCTGTAAAACCATGAGGAGACAGGGAGGACCTTTAAACGGATATTATTCAGTGAAAGAAGCCAATCGGAAAAGGCTACATACCGTATGATTCCAACTCCATGACGTTCCAGAAAAGGCAAAACTATGATGACAGTGGAAAGACCAGTGGTTGCCAGGGGTTGGAGGGTGGTGGGGAGAAGGGATGAATAGACGGAGCACTGAGGATTTTTAGGGCAGTGAGGACACTCTGTGTGATACCATGGTGATGGGTACATGTCACATACACTTGTGCAAATCCACATAATGTCAACACCAAGAGTGAACTGTAATGTAAACTATGGACACTGGGTGATTATGACGTGTTAGTGCGGGTTCACCAGTCGTAACACATGCACTGCTCTGCTGGGGGTGCTGAGCGTCGGGGGGTGGCAGGGGATGGGAAGTCGCTGTACATTCCTCTCAATTTTGCTGTGAACCTAAAACCGCTCTACAAAATAAAGGGTATTAAAAAAAAATTAAACCATCAGAAACAAAACAAAAAAGCAGAGCCAAGCAGTATTATTCATAATAATCCCAAACTGGAAAAGATGCAGCAGATGAAAGGATAAACGAATTATGGTTTATCCATATAATGAAACAACCGCTCTTACGGAAAGTCTTAAAAAAAGAACACATCGCCATTTATAGCATCACCATATAAAAATGAAACAGGCATAAATCTATTAAAAATAGGTACAGGATCTATATGAGGAGAACTATTGATACAAATCTCTGGTGAAAGAAATCCAAGAAGATCTAAATGAACGGAGAGATGTTTTCCATGTTCACGGATACGAAGACTCAACATTATCGTCTGTTCTTCCCAAGTTGATCTATAAATTCAACACAAGCACAATCAGAAGCCCCAGAAGTCCTTTTGTGGATGTCAAAACAATGATTCCAAAGTTTATATGGATTTTGGTAAAAGACTCAGAATAGACAACACAGTACTGAAAAAGAAGAAAGTTAAAGGACTAATGCTACCTGACTTCAAACTTACTCTAAAGCTACGGTAGTCAAGAGAGCACGGTATTGGTGAAAGAAGACACAAGTTTAACAGTGACACAGAACTGAGAACCCAGAAATAGCCCCTCACAAATACAGTCAACAAATCTTTGACAAAGGAGCAAAAGTAAGTCAGTGGAGAAAATAATAATTTAACTATAATGCTGGGAAAACTGGAATCCATATGTAGAAAAATAGAAGATAATATCTGCAGTGAAATCCTCCCAGGGTTTGAATTACTGGTGTAGACGCCTTCCTGAGAGCGATTTTAGAAGGAGGAAGTGGGCAGTATGCACTGGGTGCCAGCGTTGTCTCGCTGTGTTTGGGGAGAGGTGTGGGTGTGGGTCTGCTGGGAAGAGAGTGTTTTGGGAAGAGGAGAAATGCTGCAAGCGGAGATGGAGGTCGCTGAGGAAAAGCTTTCAGCCCATCCTACCAAGCTGCACCCTGCCTTACCCCATCTTCTGATGGCATCTTTCACGATTCCTTAATTCCAGAAAGCGTCACCCTGCGGAGCTCTCCCTGGTGCTCTGTTCACCTGGGGGAGCAGGTAAGGGACAGCTCAGCACCCACAGCCCTGGAGTCCCAGGGTTGCATCACCTCAGTCTGAAAGCTGCTGGCTGCGACGGGCTGGGGGTCCCCACCTGCTTCCTGGTTGAGTACAGACAAGGAAGCAAAGGGGCCTGCCCGCCTCCCTGGCCCGCCCCTGCCGTCCTGGGGCTTCTCCCTGCTCCTCTCTGATGGGGGTCTGCCCAGCGGCCCCCCATCCTGGTGCCGCCATGGATCTTCGGCATTCAAGTTCATTAATCTCACCAAGGTGCAAGAAATATTTCCCACACTTGGGACTGACATTCCATCAGGTCCAGTAGAATAAGGCCGCACATAAAATGCCTATTTACCCACCCACCAAACTGCCTTTCCCTCCAGAAACAGGAGAGGCCGACGGGAGATGTTGCCTGCTGCCCTTCTGCTTCCTTCGGTCCTGGGGTCATGAATAGTCATTTATGCAAATACACCACTCGCCCCCACCTCTGGTCAATCATCTATTAACTGAAATCTTACCTGGAGCCTCCCTCTCAGCCCCTAGCGGACAGCAAATCAGGGCCCTAAACCTGATGAAACACGCATTGCTCTGGGTGGTACCTCTCCAGGCAAGGCTGTCGTCTGGAATTCAGATTCTCGCACAAACAGCATTCTGGCAGGACACCCGCGTAGCGAGTTTGCAAGTCAGGCTCTCTGAGGCTAAATTATGCGTTTGTCCAGGTAACAGAAAGCTAGTAGAAAGTGGATTTTCCATTTAGTGCTTGCGTCATTCAGCTCTGCCTGCACCAAAAATGGACTCCAATTCATGTATTTGCATTTATAGATCACAGGGCCAGACAAAGCTGTTAGTTTCCCTCCTTCCCTCACCACCCCTTTTAAAAGGTTTCCCTGGAAGCCTTCCGCTGATGTGACAGCTGGGGACTTGCTTTTTGCTCCCTTTCATCACCGCCTGAATCTCCCCGAGCAGCTTTTGAAGCCCAAGGAGCTCAGTTTTCTTGCAAGGATGCATTTCCCACAGAGAGGTCCCCGTTACATGTTGGCCATGAAGCTCTGTAGTCCTGGCCCTACACACACGGGTCCACAGCCCCGGGTCCTGGGGCCAGCTCTAGGTCTGGGGCCTTCTAACACCAGGAGGGCTCAAAGTTTGGGGACACCCTTTACATTCCACGTTTTTCAAGCCCAAGATGAGGCCAGTCGATCTGGCAAGCTTTGTGTTTTCTAACATTGTGAGAAGCCCCGAAAAGTATTAGAATAATACGATATTTCATTAGGGTACAACTCTTAGACCTAGGTAACTGGGGCCCCTGAACTAGGTCCCAGACTTTGGGGGGCCTACTCTGGCCTTCCTCCAGATGTGTCCCTCCTCACAGGGCCAGGCGTCCGAGAGCGGAGGGGAAAGTCCCACCTCAGGACGAGTTCCCCTTTTAAACGACCATCCCCAAGGGGTGACTAAGGGGTGGCTATTTGCAGCAGTGAGGGCTGGACGAGCGACACACATCCCAATGAGGCTGGCGGTCCCTCCAGGCGCAGGAAGGAGAACGGAGGTGGGCTGCACAGCGGCGCGGGGCTCCCTTTGTAAGCGGCAGGCCTCTTGAATTAGACCTCTAATGAACTGCCTCTTGAAAACAATGAAATCACACGAAATAAGAGCTACGTCAGAAAATGCAGGGTAAAGGGCACCATTTAACAGCAAGAGGCATTTGTACCAGGGATGCATATGGATCGTTTTCTGTGCTCACAGCCCCTTTGCCGTCTCGCCAAGCCGATGTCGTCTCATCCTACCCTGCAAGCACAGCGCGATGCCGTCTTTATACCCACCCCCCCTAAAAGAGAGTCCCTTTAGGTCGACACCAAGAAAGACTAATCAATCCCTTGCTAACACTTAACTGTGGGCTGTCCTCCTTGTTCTCTTATCTTCTGCTTATAGGTCTCTTCCCAAAGAAATGACCCTGGAGACAAAACAGTACTGGGCTGTTGAACTGAGCAGTAGCTCCTAATGCAGTCTGTGCATGGCTTTCTGTAATAGCCACATGTTCTAGTTTATGAATTTGATGCTTTGACCTCTTGGGATGACCCCGGAGGGACTGCCCCTCCCAGGGTTACTCAAGGCCTAGCGACAGTAACAGACTCACCCGTGACAGTGTTCTTCATATTCAAACCATGCACCCAGAGCCCAGGGCCCCCCACCCCCACCCCCTTTATCCGCCTACCATCCCCCCTCATCAGCCAGGGCTGGGTACCACACAACTAGGGGCAGCCTGTGCCTGGAGCGCACTGAGACGATTCACCCTGGCCAATTAAGCCTTGCTCAGCCTGCCTCACCGGCTCCCTCCCGTGGAAACCACATCGGAGGCTCTCGCCACAGGTTCCCCCTCCCTCTGACCCTGGCGCTGCCCCCCCTCCCCGCCTGCCCCCGCGGCCCCTCCTGTCATGCTGCCCCCTGCATCTTGGGGTCAGTGAGCACAACAAGCTGTCTTCTCAATGGCTGTCAGCTGCTCATCTGTTGACCTCCCCAAACCTGACTGATACCAAAACCTATGTTTTAAACCGCTCTCTGCCTTCCATTAGGAAGGAAGTAGGCAGCCCTGGTGATTTAAGCTTTGGGCTGATCCCCGAGCTGCCTGGCATGGGGTGAGGGGAGGGGTGTGCCTCCCCGACAGCTGGAGTAGTGTGCCTCCGTCAGGGACACAGCTTTCTCGCTCCGGGAACTTCCCTGAAGGGTTCTCTCTGTCGCCACAGACGGGAGGGGGCGGCCCCGAGTGGGCGTCTGTGGGTGCCGTGGTCGGAAGATCGGGCATCTGCCCAAGCCCAGGGCCCCACTCCTCCAATAACCGGGTGTGAGACGTCAGGCAATTTACTTAAATCGGCCTGTGCCGCTGTCTTCTCATCTGTAAAATGAGGACAAAACTCCACCCACTTCATGTAAGGAATAAAAGAGGTATAGTACGTACAGCTCCCAGAACTGTGCCCCGCCACAGACGCACTCAATGAGTGCAGGCTAGACCCACCTAATGATGCAGTGGTCCCTGCTCAACCCCCCAGCAAGACTTTTAACTTTAGAGACTTTGGGAAAGAAGAAACTACAGTATTACACGTGGGCTTGAAAAAACGTGTTGTGTGTGATGCTGGTCACGGGCCAATTGCGGGATGCAGGCGGCCATTTGAGATGGTCCCCTGGATGGAAGAGACCTCACTCGGTCTGCTCCATCCTCCAACTGCCATTTCCTTCTCAGCAGCAGTGGTCCTCAAAGTGTAGTCCCCAGACTAGCAAAATCAGCATCCCCTTAGAATGTGTTAGAAATGCACATTCTTGGGTCCCACCTACTGAACTAGAAACTCCGGGTTTGGGGGTCCAGCAATCCACACCCTAACAATCCCTGCAGGTGGCTCTGGGGTGCGCTCAAGTTTGAGAACCACTGTTACGTAGGAGTCAAACCACCCAGCACTGCTGGATCTGAGCCAGCTGGGAACGAGGGCAACTTCCCCAAGGGGTTTGGAATTTCCAAAACTTTGAACAAATAAGAGACGATATAGCCGCATCTGAAACCTGCTCTCCCAAGACCCGTACAGTTTACATCAGCCCCGAGGGTGATGGAAGCATTCCACCCAACACTTCAGCTGGTCCATTGGCAGCTTCCCCAAAGGGCTCCCCTCCCTTCCGGGGCCTGACCACTCCTTTCTCAGCCACTGCCAAGAGGACTGGGGGCAGGGAGATGGAGCTGGGAGCTTGTCTAAGATGAGGGCATCTGTTCCTGGCGAGTCAACATTCCTTACTGGCTGCTGCTTCAAACAACGATGCTGTTAATAATGCATCCCTCAAAAGCCACCGGGAGGCTCTTGCCACCTCTCAGAACGTGAAAGGAGATATTCTGTGTCTAAAATCTAAACTGCTTTTGGCTTGCATAGCATTGTCTTGTAAAGTGCGGTGCACAAACCCACATAAATTGCAGAGAAATGTTATTCGGAAAGCTAATGGCAAGTCCCCCCGGGGCTATGCAGATAAACAGTGACCCACAGAAGACACTTGGGAGAAGGTAGCTTTGGAAATTGAGGGAAGCTGTAGTTATACTTACACTTCTAAAACACCCAGGAAGAAACTCTTTCTCCAGCTCACTGAGACCTCCACCCACCCCGCCTCTACTCCCTCCTGTCTTGCACCCTCAAACGCCCCTCCTGCCCCAGCCCAGACCAGGTCCATCAATTACAGCCACTCCTTGCCAGCAGCCTCTACCCCAGCGCTCCTCAAAACTTGGACCCCAGTTAAACCAGGATGTCCGGGTGGCACCCAGGCATCCGTGTACTTTTAAAGCTTCCCAGGTGACTCCAGTGTGCAGCCAAGTTTGGGAACCAGGGCCTTCCTTTGTGCCTGCCACAACACCAACTCCACCTCAATCCAGTGGCTGCTCTGCGACACCTGGCCTCAGCCACGGAGCCCGCAGGGGCAAACGGCGCTGTCTGACGTGCACCTTCCAACCTACCCTGGGACCGCAGGAAGTTCGTGTGCCCCTGGCTGTCACACTCTCCTATCTTCCACACCTGCTATGTGCAGACTTGCCATCTTCCTCAAACCCAGGCCCTTGTACCTTCTGTCTTCCACTCAGCACATCCTCGCTCAGAACTCCCCTACCTCCTGCGGATTTCCTGACCCTTCTTTCTCCCACTCTTTTCTCCACAATGAAAGGAATATTCCCAGTTCTGCCCAAGACTAACCCCCTTCCTATGTTCTGGATCCCCTCCCCAGGTGGCCACACTTGCTCCACTTACCCCCCATTCCTTGACTTGTAGCCCTCCCTCTGGACAGCTTTTCCCAGCAGCCAGTGAACATGCTCAAGTTTCCACCGACAAGAGTCAGTGTTTTTAAATGTCTGTCACATTCCTGTCTTCCCTGATCGAACTCTCCAGTGGCACCTGGTTGCATGTAATGTTGGTTGTCCCCAGTACCTGAGCTCCCTTTCTTCTGTAGTAATAGCATTTTTAGCTGGGCACATGGCAACCCAGAACAAAGACTACGTTTCCAGCTTCCCCTGCAATTAGATAAGCCTTGCGGGTTTCAGCCAATGGAATGTGAGCTTACGTGTTGTGTGATAGTTTGTAGGAATGTTCCTTAGAGTCAATGTAAGTGGGCACTTTGCCTCTTCTCCGCTCTCCATTTTGCTGGCTGGAATGTGGATGTGATGGTGGGAGCTAAAGCAGCCTTTCTGAACCATGAGGTGGAACCACATATTGATGATAATGGAGAATTAGGAGAGAAGGAGACTGACTCCCTAGTGATCATGAAGCTATAACACCAAACTTGGCTTGCCTGCATTTACCTGAGAGGGAACTAAACTTCTGTTTTGTTTAAGGTCCTGCTACTTTGACTTTTCTCTTCTTTGTAGCTGAACCTAATCCTAAGTAATACACAATTTGGTACCAGGAGTAGGATTCTAGAGGTGTTTTATTGAAAGTTGTGTAGCAGAGGTGGTGAAGACTCGATATGGCAGTCTAGAAAGGGGCGACTCCTATTATTTCAGTTGCAAAATAGTTGGCAAAATGGTCAATTGTGAGCAATGCTGTGCTAAGCCATGTTGTAGCCTGAGGCAGAAGGGAATTAATCCTGCCTACATCTAAGATTTTGATATTTTGTTCATCATAGACTTTTAAAAAATATCACTTTAAAACATTATTTATCTTGATTACTGAGGGTTTTTTGTTTTTTTGTTTTTTGGTGCCCTTTAAATTTTGCACTTGAGGGGACTTCCCTGGTGGTCCAGTGGTTAAGACACCGCACTTCCACTGCAGGGCGCCCAGGGGAACTGAGATCCCACATGCCGCGCGGCACAGCCAAAAAATAGAAGAAAAAAGTTAAAATTTTGCATTTCAGGGAAGTGTTTCACTTACCTCAGCCCAGTCCCAGCCCTGCCCGTATGGTTACACCACATGCCATCCAGGGGCGCATCAGCAGGTGAGATTTAGAACGCTTCTGTGTGTTGGTAACTTGTGATTTGTTCAACAAAAGTCCTACGAGAGAGAAATTAACTCTGGTTATAGCTAGCTTACCTGCAGGCAGAGATGAAGGGGATTACTGTGCAAAGTGGACTCCCTTTGCTGTGTTTTGCAATCTAAACTCACCGAGAGCTCACCATTGAAATCTTCTGAGCTGAAAACATCCACTGCTTCCGCAGCCAGAACTTACAATATTACGATCAGTGACGTCAAAGTGCCAGCACGTGGCCACAAGATTTTTTAAAGCAACTTCCTCTAGGTTCTCCCTGCTGGGCAACAGGAACCTCCCCAGCAGCAAAGTCAAATCCCACTTAAGTCTTTGGTGTCAGACGGCCTCTAGGAAGCCACCGTCGTGTCGTGTCGGAAGAGGGAGACGGCAGAGCACAAAGGCTGTAATTCAGTCTTTAGGTTTAAAACTGTCACGATAGGTGCTCATTTGTGGTTATTTTGCAAGAAACGGACTGAAGCCAAACAGATGGAAAGCTTACACTCTGAGGAGCTCAAATTACTAAGAAATCATAGAGCTGGCTTGAAATAGCCCAAATTGTTCAATCTTTGAGGAGCTCTCAGAACCCCACAACTGGCCCGGCTGGAAGCGTGGCGCCCATTCTCCAATGCCCCCTTCAGAGGCGGCCATCCGACACCACACAGCAAGGAAGCGCCCTCCTACCCCGCCTCCCGGAGGGCAGGCCCAGGCCCAGAGCACAGTGGGCACAGGGTTACAGCCCAGAGCAGAGCCGGTGCTGCAGGGGAAATGATGCTTCTCCATCCTGCTCGGGTGTCTCCTTGAGAACATAACAGGCCCAACAAGAGGTGCAAACTTTTGATCTCATAATGCGAGGCGACGAGCCCTCTGACTCCATCACCCGACAGACATCCTCATCTCCAGTGGTAGCTTCCAAGACACCCCCGGCATCCTGGAGGCAATCACAGCAGATAAGACAAGGTTTAGCTGTTCTTTCTCCTTTGCTGTATAAATGCTGAAGTTCAATCTAGACTTCTAGGCATTTCCGTTCCACCTGCCACGCACATGATGGGTTAATTTATCATTATTCTATATTGAATCGTGTTCTCTCTTCTGATTTGCTACAGAGGGGCTTGGCTGGATTGTTTTATTCTCCCCAACAGGGCTGCCATATGGACTAACGAGTGGACACACTCCTGGTGGAAGGGGCTCTCCCTGCTCTATCTCCAGGGGTTGGTATTGGTGCTTCCCATTCTCCTTTTACTGGAATTTCTCTTGTGATCGCCCTGCTCCTATTCAACCTTGTATTTTGGGTGTGTTGGGAGAGGTATTTCATCTCTTGGTTTATAGGTCACCAGAACATGAGGCACCTATCTGGACTAAGAAAACGGCTGTGTATCACCCAGACATGTTAGACTTTGAACTATGTTTGAAAATACAGGTTTTATTATTATTTAGGTCTGGCAAGGCCTACAGATCAGGAGATGATTGTCCTTGAAAAGATACTTTGTTACTCACAGATCCCAAGGGGAGAGGGCACACCAGCCACAGGGGGACACAGGGGGAAGCACGGATTTGTCGGGAGGCTAGGGAGGGGTGAGCTCTGGGAAGAGCCTCTATTGTGGTTTCAGTGGGAAGGAACAGGCGAGTCGGGGTGAGCAGGTGTAGGATTGGCTGGTTTGAATAATTTCAGTGGACTCTGAGGTGTAGGTCTGTCCCTTGCTGTCCGGTTCCCAGCCCCAGGTGATGAGGGCAGGTGACCGTGGCCCAGAGCGTGGGTGCTGGTAAAGGAGGTGATGGGGCTGTGGGTTCTGGATTTGTTGGTTTGTATTTGAAAGGCTCACTGTGGGTAAATTGTTTACTCTCTCCAGGAACTGGCTAAACTTGAGAGGGGCAGTCCCTCCATGGTCACCAAGTCCCCAGAGGTCAAAGCATCAGAATACAGACAATAAAATATGTGGCTAATACCCAATGGCTCAGAACCGTGTGGGACTCTGCAGTGTTGTTTGTTTGCTTGCTTGTTTTTCATGTAGGGGATGCCTATGTTCTACTGGAGAAAAGGAGGGTGCCTGTGAGTGATGATAGAGGTGTTGCAAATTGATCCCAATATATACACCCCCTTCTTCTGTAGTAATATAATTATTTTCTGGGCACATGGCCTCTCAAAATCTACATTTTCTAGCTTGTTTTTCAACTAGGTTTAGTTATGAACTAAATACTAGCCAACGTGATATATACATGTCATGTGGCGGTTTCCAGTAAACTTCTTTAAGATACACTAATTCCAACCCCTTGCTGCTTTTTCTCCTACTTTTCTTCTTCTGGCTAGCTGGAATGCAGATGTGACAGATGGAGCTGGGGCAGCTATATTGGCTCATGAGGTAAAAAAAACCACACGTTTAGGATGTCAGAACCACAAAATAGAAGCTCAAATCCCTGGGCTGCCTTTATGACAATATGGGTAAATATTAATCTACTTTAATTCACTGATATTTTCAATTTTCTGATGCTCACAGAAGACCCTAAGTTAACTAATTAAATAATCTAGATAAAGCTAAGATGTTTCATGGGCCATGTCACCACTGTATTGCATTCAGACACCAATCTAACATCCAAAGCAATTACAAAGCTACTTAAGTCTTTAAAACAGTCTCTAAAAAATGCCTAAGTGGATTTTTATTCATAATACACGGTGTGCGCTTGCTAAAATCCTCTTTTCCCTTTTCTTGCTCTTACATTGTAGACAGAGCAGCATCCCCCAAATCTCTCTTCCAGTGCTGTTCTCTCTCTCAATCGCTCCCCATCTCCTTTCCCCTCACTCACTTCTGCTCCCTTTCTGGATTTACACTTTTCCGTTGGTACAAAGCTTTCTGCTCTTTGAAATAAAAATAAATCATTTTGGGCTTCCCTGGTGGCGCAGTGGTTGAGAGTCCGCCTGCCGACGCGGGGGACGCGGGTTCGGGCCCCCGGTCCGGGAAGATCCCACGTGCCGCGGAGCGGCTGGGCCCGTGAGCCATGGCCGCTGAGCCTGCGCGCCCGGAGCCTGTGCTCCGCAACGGGAGAGGCCGCAGCAGTGAGAGGCCCGCGTACCGCAAAAAAAAAAAAAAGAAAAAAATAATAATAATAATAAAAAATCATTTCAAATTCCTTTCAATTCTCTATCACCATGTTGATCAACATAACAAAAAGCCCCAATGCTACCGCACAACAATAAAGCATTCTTCCTTCCGAGGAAAGGAAGGAGAAGTCTTCTGCGAATACTCAGGGGTTAACCTTTTCTTCCTCTGTCATACTTTGCTTAGGGTTGGTCAATTTGAGAACTCATAGATCCCCTGGAAGATTCTATCCACCTTACCTTGAAAAACAGCACACTAAAACTAAAATGTGATTTTAAGCCGTCACTTGGCACCAACATGACCATGAATGTGCATGTCTGGCTAAAAGGTGCTTATCCAGATAATCTAAAACATGTTCCCTTTATCGTCACCAAAATAAAATCACAATATTTAGATATTCTCATAAAGATCTCTTGAATGACACAGACTGTATCTGCACACCTCCAGGGGCCTGAAACACCTCATGAAGAAATGCTAGTATAATTCACTTTACACACTTTAAAAGTTCTATCACATTTTCAAGAACTATAGAAAAACCTTCTCAGGAATTTTGATATAACAGCTGCTTTTCCTATAAAACAGAATTAATGATAGCTGTACAGTATTAATTGTTGAATTAAATTAGGAAATGTGTATGGAAATGCTTAGGAAATATAAGATTTTATGTAATGCGAGTACACAAGTTCATGGCTGACTCAAAGACAAAAGATTTTTTTTTTTAATATTGGAAATCAGTCCTTACAAGATATACTTTAAAAGAACTAAAAAAAAAAAAAAAAAAAAAAAAAAAAAAAATCACACCTACAATTTGTCCCAGTAGACCAGCTATTTTGCTGTCTGATAAACTTACTAACACAGAAGGGTTTATTGATCTTGCTTCTCTGCTGAAGAGAAATATTCTGGGAACAGATGCAGAAAAAGATAAATAAATATGTCGGTCTGGCAGAGGAGTTGAAACAAATGTGGAATTAAAGGACGTCAAAACAAAGCTAGTAATCATCTCTGGGACGGTGGTGATTCCACAGATGTCAATTAAGCATCCCAAGATGCATCAGATCCATTAACTATCACTGGTCAATTCAGAAGGCACCAATTCTGGATACCTGCCAACATAATCGGATATTTTTGTTTCTCCAAGACACAATTACAATGTGCTTATCTTGTGTTACATACACATTGAGACCAGGTTCATCTGAAAATATACTAATAAGTATCCTGGGACTCACTCAAGGTGGAGAATGTTTTCCTCTATAAAAACAAGGTACAGTCAACGCTCCACATCCATGGGTTCCGTATCCGTAGATGTGACCAACCACAGATCAAAAACATATACATTTTTTAATTGCAGGAAGTTCCAAAACACAAAACTTGACTTTGCTGCATGTTGGCAGCTATTTACGTAGCATTTACATTGTATTAGGTATTAGAAGTAATCTAGAGATTATTTAAAGTATTATAGGAGAATGTGTGTAGGTTATATGCAAATATTATGCCATTTAACAGAAGGAATTTAAGCATCCATGGGAGGTCCTAGGACCAATCTCCCATGGATACTGAGGGACGACTGTATGTTCAGTTACAGAAATGGTATCCCTGACTACGGTCCAAATAAACAAGTTGACATGAAACTAAGTGGCCCAGCGGCAAAGCTGATCACTTTAGAACACACCTCTGGACTGCTCTTTGCAAGGAGTTTTAATGTCTAGACAGGTGTGACCTGAAGCCAAACTCCTAGATGACAAAGGTATGATACGCTGGTCATGTACCAGGGAGATGGTAAGAGTGTGGAGCAGGTCGAATGGGAGGCTGCACGTGTTACACGGCAGAAGTGGTGGAATCTTCCAGGTGGTCTAATCTACTGGACTTGCTTGAAAGTTATCCATCTAGTTCTGTAGATGTCCTATGTATGTTCACAACAAAATGACTAGGAATAAAGGCAAAAGGAATCTGAGGCCTTAACTCTTTTTGGTGGATTAGGGACCCTCTAGGTTAGTATTGTCCAAGCAGAAGACATGGACCCAGATGGTGCATGAAAGAATTCATTGAGATTTGGGAAAAAAATATGAGAATTTCTATTTATAACTTTAACTTTTTATTGCAGTAAAATATACCTAACATAAAATGGACCATTCTAACCATTTTTAAGTGCACAGTTCGGTGGCACTAAGGAACTCGCATTGCTGCGTAACCATCACCACCATCCATCTCCAGAACTTTTTCATCTTCACAAATTGAAACTCCATACCTTTTTTTAAAAAAATTATTTATTTTATTTATTTATTTTTGGCTGCACTGGGCCTTCGTTGCTGTGCATGGGCTTTCTCTAGTTGCGGCGAGCGGGGGCTACTCTTGGTTGCGGTGCGTGGGCTTCTCATTGCAGTGGCTTCTCTTGTTGCGGAGCACGGGCTCTAGGCATGCGGGCTTCAGTAGTTGCAGCACATGGGCTCAGTAGTTGTGGCTCCCGGGCTCTAGAGCTCAGGCTCAGTAGTTGTGGCGTACGGGCTTAGTTGCTCCGTGGCATGTGGGATCTTCCTGGACCAGGGCTCAAACCCGTGTCCCCTGCACCGGCAGGCGGATTCTTAACCACTGTGCCACCAGGGAAGCCCCTCCATACCCTTTTAATACTAACTCCCCACCTGCCCCTCTCCCAGCCTCTGGCAAGCACTATTCTATTTTCTGTTTCTATGAATTTGACTGCTCTAGGGAACTCATACAAGTAAAATTATATACTATGTGTCCTTTTGTGACTGGCTTATTTCACTGAGCATAGCATCTTCAAGGTTTGTCCATGTTGCAGCATGTGTAAGAATTTCCTTCCTTTTCATGACTGAAGGAAGTTCCATTGTAAGTATACAGATTCTGTTTATCCATTCATCCATCAATGGACACTAAGTTTGTTGCGCCTTTTGACTATTGTGAATGATGCTGCTATGAACATTGGGTGTGCAAATATATGTCTGAGTCCTGCTTTCATTATTTTGGGTATATACCCAGGTAGAATTACTGAATCACATGGAAATTCTATTTTTAATTTTTTGAGGAACCACCATACTGTTTTTCACAATGGCTTCACCATTTTACATTCCCACCAATAGTGCACAAGTGTTCCAATTTTACCACATCTTCACCAACACTTGTTATTTTCTGTTTTTTATTTTGAATATATTGGCACCCTAATGGTGTGAACTAGCATTTCATTGTGGTTTTGATTAGCATTTCCCTAATGATTCGTGATGTTAAGCATCTTTTCATGTGCTTATTGGCCATCTGTGTATCTTCTTTACAGACATGTCTATTCAAGTTCTTGGTCCATTTTCAAGTAAGATTTTTGTTGTTGTTGAGTTGTAGGGGTTCAGTGTATATATATGCTGGATGATAAAGAGATAAATGATATCTCTTATCAGATAAATGATTAGCAAATATTTCTGCCCATGCTGCGGGTTGCCTTTTTCTTCTGTAGATAGTTTCCTTTGATGCGTGAAACTTTAAATTTTGATGTATTCCAATTTATCTAATTTTCCTTTTGCTACTTATGCTTTTGGTATCAGGTCCAAGAAATCATTGCCAAATCCAGTGTCATAGAGCTTTCCCTCTATGTCTTCCTCTCTAAGAGTTTTACAGTTTTATCTCACGTGCTTAGGTCTTTGGTCCACTTTGAGTTAAATTTTGGTATGTGACGTAAGGTAAGGGTCCAATTTCATTCTTTGGCCTGTGGATATCCAGTTTTTCCAGCATCATTTGTTAGAAAGGCTGCTCTTCCCCCATTGAATGGTCTTGGCACCCTTGTCAAAAATCATTTGACTCTGTATGTGAGGGTTTATTTCTGGGCTCTCTATTCCATTCCTTTGGTCTATATGTTTGTCACACTGCTTTGATTACTATAGATTTGCAGTAAGTTTTGAAATTAAGACGTGTGAGACCTTCAAATTTATTCTTCTTTTTCAAAATTGTTTTGGTTATTTGATGTCCCCTGAGATTCCATATGAATTGTAGAATAGATTTTTCTATTTCTGCACAAAACCAACATTTTGGGATTTTGATAGGGATTGCTTTGAATCTATAGATCATCTTGGGTGGAATGGACATCTTAACCCTATGAAGTCTTCTAATTCATAGCATGGGCTGTCTTTCCATTTATGTGTGTCTTCATTAATTTATTTCAGCAACGTTTTGTAGTTTTCAGTGTACAATCTGTCTCCTTGGTTAAGTTCATTCCTAAGTTATTATATTCTTTTCATACTATTGTAAATGGAATTGTTTTCTTAATTTCCCTTTCAGATTGTTCATTACTAGTGTGTAGAAATGCAACTAATTTTTATATGTTGATTTTGTATCCTGCGACTTTGCAGTTCATTTATTAGTTCTAACAGGTTTTTTTGGTGAAATCTTTAGTGTGTTTTTTTTTAACATGTAAGAATCACGTCATCCGCAAAGAGATAATGTTACTTTTTCCTTTTCAATTTGGATTCATTTGATCTCTTTTTCTTGCCTAATTCCTCTAGCGAAGACTTCCAGTACTTTGTTGACTAGAAGTAGCAAAAGTGGGCATCCTTGTTTTATTCTCAACTTTAAAGGAAAAGTTGAATTTTTCCACATTGAGTATGACGCGAACAGTGAGTTTTTCATGTATGGTCTTTATGCTGAGGCAGCTTCCTTTTACTTCTAGTTTTTTACATGGCCTTTATATTAGGATACTTTCCTTTTATTCCTGGTTTGTTGAGTGTTTTTTTTATCATGAAAGGGTGGTGTTTTTGTAATTAAATGAAGGAATTTTGTCAAATGCTTTTTCTGTATCAATTGAGACGATCATGTGTTTATTTTTTCTTTATTCTGTTAATGTGATGTATTATATTGATTGATTTCCATATGTTGAAACGTCCTTGCATTCCAGGAGTAAATCCCACTTGGTCATGCGTAAAATCATTTTAATATGCTCTTGAATTCAGTTTTGCTAACATTTTTTGAGGATTTTTGCATCAATATTGATCAGGAATATTGGTTTGTGGTTTTCTTTTCTTATAGTATCTTACAGTATCCGGTTTTGGTATTAGGGTAATAATGGTGGCATAGAATGAGTTAGAAAACGGTCCCTCCCCTTCAATTTTTTGGAAGAGTTTGAGAAAAACTGTTGTTAATCTTTTGGAAAATGTTTGGTAGAATTCACCAGGGAAGCCAATCTGATCCTGGCCTTTTCGTTTCTGGGAGGTTTTTGATTACTGATTCAATCTCCTTTCTAGGTACAGATTGGATCAGATTTTCTATTTCTTCATGATTCAGCCTTGGTAGGTTGTGTGTCTAGGAATTTGTCTGTTTCATCCAGGTTATCCTATTTGTTGGTATACAGTTGTCCATAATACTCTTTTGTAATCTTTTTAATTCTGTAAAGTTAGTAGTGTCCCCTCTTTTATTTCTGATTTAAATTATTTGAATCTTCTCTCTTTTTTCTTAATCGGTCTGGCTAAAAATCTGTCAATTTTATTGATCTTTATGTACAACCAACTCTTGGTTTTATTGATTTTTAAATTGTTTTTCCTATTCTCTGTTTTATTTATCTCTAATTTTTATTGTTTCCTTCCTTCTGCTAGCTTTGGTTTAGTTTGCTTTACTTTCCCACTTCCTCAAGATATAAAGTTGGGCTGTTGATTTGAGATCTTTCTTCTTTTTAAGGTGTGTATGGCTAAAAATTTCCCTCTTAGCGTTGCTTTTACTGCATCCCATAAATTTGGGTATGTTGTGTTTTTATTTTCATTTGTCTCAAGGTATATTCTAATTTCCCTTGTGATTCCTTCTTCTGCCCACTGGTTGTTTAAGAGTGTTGTGCTGTTTACCTTTCACATGTTTGTGGATTTTCCAACTTTCCTTCTGCTTGTGTTTATATCTAGTTTCATTTTACTGTGCTTTTTAGAAAATCACAGTATGGCTTAGATCTTATTAAATCTATTAAGACTTGTTTTGTGGCCTAACATATGGCCTATCCTGGAGAATGTTCCATGTTCCCTTTAGAAAAATGTATATTCTGCTGTTTGTTATTGGGTGGAGTGTTATGATACGTCTGTTAGGTTCAGTTGGTCTGTGACGTTTTTCAAGTCTTCTCTTTCCTTACTGACCTCTGTGTGGTTCAGATCGCTCTACCCATTACTGAAAATGGTATTAAATTCGCCTCCTATTATTGTAGAGCTACTTATTTCTCGCTTCAATTCAATCAATATTTGCTTCATATATTTTGGGCTTCTAACATTTGGTGTTCGCATGTTTATCAGTATTATATATTCTTGGTGAATTGACCCTTTTATCTTTATGTAATGTTCTTCTTTGTCTCCCATAACAGTTTTTTGTTTGTTTGTTTGTTTGTTTTTGCAGTACACGGGCCGCTCTCTGCTGTGGCCTCTCCCGTTGCGGAGCACAGGCTCCGGACGCGCAGGCTCGGCGGCCATGGCTCCCGGGCCCAGCCGCTCCGCGGCATGTGGGATCCTCCCGGACCGGGGCACGAACCCGTGTCCCCTGCATCGGCAGCTGGACTCTCAACCACTGAGCCACCAGGGAAGCCCTCCCATAACAGTTTTTGACTTAAAGTCTATTTTGTCTGAGATTGATACAGCCACCTCTGCTCTCTTTTGGTAACTATTTGCATGAAATATGTTTTTCCATTTTTTCATTTTCAATCTATATGTTATGTGTCCTTAGATCTACAGTATCTTGTAGGCAGCATATAGTCAGATCCCATATTGTAGTCCACTCTGCCAAACTACGTGTTTTGGTTGTTTGTTTGCGGCACGTGGGCCTCTCACTGCTGTGGCCTCTCCCATTGTGGAGCACAGGCTCCAGACGTGCAGGCTCAGCGGCCATGGCTCACGGGCCCAGCCACTCCGTGGCATGTGGGATCCTCCCAGACCGGGGCACGAACCTGTGTCCCCTGCATCGGCAGGCGGACACCCAACCACTGCACCACCAGGGAAGCCCAAACTATGTATTTTTATGCTAAGTTTAATCTATTTAGATTTGTTTATTTTTATTTTAATCTTTTACTGAGTTTAATCACTCCTTACATAGCCATTTTGTACTCTGCATCAGAAAAGTAAAAGGTATCTGATATCCTTGACAGTCTAAATCTAGCATTGATCGTATCCATTGGCTCCCCTTTACTTGTGCAACTTATTTCCTTATGCATTTGGTAGTTCTTCTATTATGATGTTTTACTTCACTGAACGTAATCTATGGGGATCCTGAGCACATAACATGGGGGTGCTTTACTTCTGAGACATTCAAGAAACCTAACTTAGTTCCAGATCCCTCATTCTGCCACGGACTTAACACTCTGTTGACCACAACTGCTGGTATTTGCATTTGTTAGGCAATTTTGATGTCCAAGTTTGCTTATAATTTATCTTCTGATTTCAACGCACTGTTTTATTTATTTACTTACTTTTTAAAATTAAACTCTTTATTTCGAGACAATTTCAGATTCATATGCAGTTGCAAGAAATAATACAGAAACAGCCCCACGTACCCTCTATCCAGTTTCTCTTAATGGGAACATCCTGCAAAACTACAGTGCAGCATCACAATATTACAGGATATGGCCACTGATACAGTCAGATACAGAACATCTCCATCACCACAAGAATCCCTCATGTTGCCCTTTTATAGTCACATCCACTTCTCTTTCATCCACATCCCCTCCATTTTATGATTTTGTCATTTCAAGAATGCTATAAAAGTGGAATTATACACGTAATTTGGGGGGGATTAACTTTTTCATTCAGTATAATTATCTGGAGATTCACTGTTGTGTGTATTAATAGCTCGTTCCTTTTTATTGCTGTATAGTATTCCATGGTGTGGATGTACCACCATTTTTTGAACCTTTCACCTATTAAAAGACATCTGGTTGTTTTTAGTTTGGGTTATTAAAAAAAAGTTCTTATAAACATTCATGTACAGATTTTTCATGAACGTAAGTTTTCATTTCTCTGGGTTAAATGCCCAAAAGTATCATTGCTGAGTCACATGGTAATTGCATGTTTAGTTTCGTTTGTATGTTTTTAAAAGAAACTGCCGAACTGTTTTCCAGAGTAGCTCTACCATTTTATATTCTCACCAGCAATGTATAAATGATTGAGTTTCTCCTCATCTTCACCAGCATTTGGGGTGTCACTAATTTTTATTTTAGCCATTCTCATGGGTGTATAGTGACATCTCATTTTGGTTTTAACTTGCATTTTTCCCTAATGGCTAATGATACTGAACATCTTTTCATGTGTTTATTTGCTGTCTGTGTATCTTCTTCATGAGATGTCTCTTCATGTCTTTTGACTGTTCTCTAATTGGATTGTTTGGTTTTGGCAGCTGAGTTTTGAGAGTTATGTATTCCAGATGTTAGTTTCTTTGTCAGATATGTTGTCTGCAAATATCTCCTCCAATCTGTGGTCTGCCTTTTCATCCTCATAAGAGGGTCTTTTGCAGAGCAAAAGTTTTTGATTTTGATGAAGTCCAATTTATTGTTTTTCCTCTTAGGAATTATGCTCTGGTGCCAAGTCTCAGAACTCTTTACTTAGCCCTAGATCCTGAGGATTTTTATCCTGTGAAATTTTCTAAAAGTTTTATGGTTTTACATTTTACATTTAAGTTCATAATCCATGTCTAGTTAATTTTTAATACTATGTGAGACTTAGTTACTTTGGCTCCTTGAAAATTTCCCAGACTTTCTTGCAAGCTTCGCAATGGGTCAAAAATAATTTGGAAGGGAGGAGTTTATCCAGAATCTAGCTGTATTATAGTGGAAGGACTTTAGAATATCCCTTCAGAATATCTAATTCACCGTACTTATTTTAATTCCTAAAATAAATAGTTTAAGTTCTACTACTACTTAACATCAGACTACCAGTGTGGCTTCTGCTCATCTGCCTTTCACATATGGCTTACAAGGTCCTGAGGACAGGAAGACTTCTGTGTCTGGTGGGGTGGGAACTGGGGCTCTCTGTTTTCTTTCAGATTAGAAGCCCCTTTTGCACTTTGCACGACTCTGATTACATGTGTGTCTGCCTCACAGTGTTTTAATTAAACTAATTCCCATAAGACACAATGACGACTTGAAAAGATTTTTACAAAAAACAAAACAAAACAAAACATTCCCTGTACTGAAGGTAGTACTAATACTGCAAACATAGATGAACAGCAGGATTGTGGCAACACTGCCACCTCTGCTCCTGCCATGGGCTCTCAAACAGCCCCACTGTGAGCAAAAGTAGTGACAATCCAACCTAATATGACAAGGTCTTGGCCAAAAATCTTCAAAATCACCAAGGCAACTTTCTGAGACGTGGATTTACTATTATGAACAATGAGACCTGCCCTGAGTGTATCTCGCTCCGCATAGGATATTAGCCATCATCGTTGTGCACATGGGTTTGAGGGAGGGAGACATTCAGCTGAAAAAAAACAAAATCCAACCACAGTGACTTAAGACAGAAGGGCGTTATTTTCCTCTAGTGGCAAGAACCTCGAGGCAGGCAGCCATGGGCACTTGCCACCTGCTGAGGGAATTATCCAGAACCCTGCTGCCTTCTGTCTTCTGCCTCTGTCTTCCTCACCAAGTAGCTTTCGTCTTCAACATGGCAGAACCACTGCTGCATCACAGACAGACGTCTCTACTCAGACCTCTCGCTGCACCGCAGGCAGGAGGAAGGGCAAAGAGAATCCGATGGTGAGGAAGACACGATTCTAAGTTTCAAGCAGCTTTCCTTTCCAGCAAATTTCCTTAATTATTTCCCATTTTTTAATCTCCCTTCTCATATGAACTCAAAGCCAGAGTCTCTGAGGGTCAATGCTCCACGCTACACAGGAGGAGCTTCATTGCCTTCATGGTAAAAGTCATTTTTTTAAATTAACATCTTTATTGGAGTATAATTGCTTTACAATGGTGTGCTAGTTTCTGCTTTACGACAAAGTGAATCAGTTATACATATACATATATCCCCATATCCCGTCCCTCTTGCGTCTCCCTCCCGCCCACACTCCCTATCCCACCCCTCTAGGTGGTCACAAAGCACCGAGCTGATCTCCCTGCGCTATGCGGCTGCTTCCCACTAGCTAGCTATTTTACGTTTGGTAGTGTATATTATGTCCATGCCACTCTCTCACTTCGTCCCAGCTTCCCCTTCCCCCTCCCCGTGTCCTCAAGTCCGTTCTCTACGTCTGTGTCTTTATTCCTGTCCTGCCCCTAGGTTCTTCAGAACCATTTAAAAGTCCTTTTAAACAACCCAGCCACTCCCTGTTATGGAAATCACTAGCCACTGGCTGTCACTGTGTCAATTTGTTGTTGTTAATGAGATAGCATTAGTTTTATCATTCTTAATGTTCCATTTACCATTCTTAATTTACCATAAAACCATATGCCAACTGTCCTATCAACAAAAACATATCAGCAATGGCAAAATATTAACATTAATATGATATTGTCCCTTAGTAATATTTATGTGGTTGACCTCTGCATTTATTTAAGATGTGATATATGCTGTCTTTACTACAGGGCTGTCACCTTGCTGAGACATCTCAAGGTGGGGTTCTCCTGGCACTGGGACTCCACAGTAATGCTAACGCATCTCCCCAATGGTGAAGTTACGACCAGGGATTCCAAGGTGACTTGTGGGCATTTTCCCTTCTAGAGAAGAGAGAAAAAATACAAACATCATTTCTGGCAGAACACCCTGAATTGTGCTATGTGTGTGTGTAAATATAAATATAAAATAGAAATAGCTGTAAGCACATATGCATAGCATGTACGTGGAGGTTATGAGTGACAGCCCCCACTTCCAAATGTCCAAGAAATATAACTCTCTTGAACTTCTTAAACAGTTTAATTTCTATTTGGCTCATAAGCTATGAAGACACGTTAGCCTCAGCCTTCATGGGCTTCTGCCTTCACTACAATGGCCAGAGCAAGGTTGTCAGACCCTACACAGTGGCAAGGCACGGGGAGTTGCAGAAAAATCCTCTCCTTTACCATCTGCCCACACAAGTTGCCATTGAGATGGTCCACCATCCTCGGGTCCAGATGCTCTCTACCTTTCTGAGTCATGGTGGGGACACCACCATGACTGAAAATCTTCTCAAGGTCGCCCAGCTCCCTAAATGTCCCTCCCAGCCTCTTTCTCTGGGGTCTTGCCACCTCCCTGGTCAATTCTCCTATTCACTTTTCTCCTAAGCCCTGGTAAATCTTTTTCTTGATGGGGGATGGGGAAATTCTCTGTTCTCCATGGTTTCTGGCAGGACTTTTTGTCTGTGCCCCAAATCTGTTCACCTGCTCTGGGCTTAGACTTAGAAACTAAAGCAAAACAGACTCATCAGTGATTTCTGCTCTTGACCCAGACACAACCCTCCCCTCACGTGATTAACCAAGTTTCAATGAGCCGAGTTATCTGATTGAAAGGCCAGAGGTCAACATATCCAAAGATATGTTTCTGCCGTATGTTCTCTATACACGTGTGTGTATGTATGTACATAAATATATGCATATATACATATATGTGTGTGTCCAAAATATCCTAGCCAGTGCTAGTATTTACTGCAACAGAAAATTTTGTAAATTATAAACTATGTTTCTGCTAATACATTCAATTCAATGTTTGTTTTGTTTTTTGTGGTACGCGGGCCTCTCACTGTTGTGGCCTCTCCCGTTGCGGAGCACAGGCTCCAGACGCGCAGGCTCAGCGGCCATGGCTCCCGGGCCCAGCCGCTCCGCGGCATGTGGGATCCTCCCGGACCGGGGCACGAACCCGTGTCCCCTGCATCGGCAGGCGGACTCTCAACCACTGCGCCACCAGGGAAGCCCCAATTCAATGCTTTTTGACTCTCACTTTGTCTTTGGAAATGAAGAACATAAACTATTCTAAAGAATTATAGATTGCTTCTCCCCCACCAAAAAAGTCTTAATTGAATTGAGGTTTAGGTTTTAAGGATACACACAAAAAATAAACAGGAAATTAGAACCATTCAACATGTACAGAAGCTGTAATTCAAACAACATATGGTAATGTTGAGCGGGGAGACTCATAATAATTAACATTTGTAAATTGCTTTCCATTTTACTTGCATGTATAATTTAATTTGATGCCCGCAGTAGCCCTGAAAAGTACGTTGTGACCATTACCTCTGTTTTACAGATGGAGGGAAAATAGGACACTGAGATGAAGAAATTTCTCCAAATTCACACCATTAGTCAGTGGGAACTAGAGCAGGGGTGGTTCACGTGAAAAGTCTGCCCACGTTACAGTCTCCAAAAAAGGTGAAAGATAAAGAAGACAGAAACGTGCATTATATGCAGATGTGTTTCCCATAAGTGAATGTTCTTGCGTGAACCTCTATGTTGGTAAGTTGAATTGTGTAATACAGTGGCTCTAAATCCAACTTAATCAGGATCTCTGGGTGTGAATCCCAGGGACTGGTGTTTTTGAAAGTTCCCTAGGTGGTTTTCTAATCAGCAGCCAGGGTGGAGAATCACTAGGTTTTGGTTTTTGTTGTTGTTGTTGTTTCATACGCAGACGCACACGAGGGGTACATTGAGTGTCAGAGGGAGAGAGAGGCGACCCTATCAGAGCAAAGAGAAGGTACAGATGGAAGAGGTTAGACATTTAGAGCTGGGGTGGGGAGGCTGGGGAACTAACTTGATAAAATATGTTTTAAATAACTGTGCAAGGTCACAAAGCATCACTAGTGTAGGATGTAATGAAAGATCAGTAACCTTACTTTCTATTAATGTTTTCAGATACAACTGAATTTACAATAAACTTACTCAAAAAATTTTAAACACTTTAAATGGTTTCGTAGCCCTTTGGAATCTCTGTTCCCTGAGAAGTATAAAAGTTGCAGAGCAGTTTTCAGTTTTTGAGATGACTAGAATAAGGAGCTACTTACTTGCCATAGACATTTATAAAGTAGAGCCAAATGAAAGAGGTTCTGAAAGTTTCTTAAAGTACAAAATGGACCTTTCATAGTTGCCAGGGCCAGGTGTCACTAAATTGATCTCCCAAGCAGGTGTACAGAATTACAGTCACAGAGATTACATTTCTCCATATTCTTACCATATTTAGTGCTATTGGACTTTTAAATTTTGGCCAACTTGATGAAGTGAGCACAAGAAGAAATGAAGAGAAGGAAAAATATACAAGAATAAAAGATAAACTTTTGATTTATAGGAGGATAGATAAAGAAGCTATAGATGTAATAATGGATTGAGCGCCACACAGCAGTTAACATATATTAACTGCATCTACCGGTTTCAATAAATCAAAATATCAGACCTAATACTGAGCCACAGAGCAAGCTGCAAAAGGGTACAGACAGCGCGATGCCATTTTTGAAAAGTTTTAAAACACAGAAAACACTGTATATTTATGAAGCAATGCATATGAAATAAAAATACAAAATCATGCGTGGGAAAAATACATACCAGCTTCCAGTGGTTTCCTAAGGTAGAGGGCAGGGGGAAAAGTCTGAGATTGGACTTGAGCTGTTTTTGAAATATCTTATTCCCTAGCACCATTACAAAAGGCATGCATATGAAGCAGATATAGAAACATTAATAAACAAATCTTTTTTTAAAGTACGACAACATGGTAATGACCCACATGATACCAGAAGAGGGGAGAACAGGTCAAGAGTGGGTGGCCCGGCCCTTTCCGTCCTTTCCATAAAGTGGGCGATGGGGTCTTGTGCCGAGGGAAGCGGGTGAGGGGAAGCTGGAAGTACCAGGAAAGTGAAAACAAGAACAACTGTGGAAGGAGGCTGGCAGGGAGTTGGCTGGGAATGAAATGAAAGACTACAGACTCTGAAAGCTCACCTTGGCGCCAGAACCGCGCTAGGCGTTCAGGCCGTGTCCAGCTCTCCACTTTCTTCAGCAGGGCTCGGCAATTTGGGATTCAAAGGTTAGAAGAATGAAGGTGGTGGCAGCCTCCAAAGAAATGGGTTAAGGAGGGAATGTGAGAAATATACTGTTCAGATTCATGTGGCGATAGTGGAACAAGGGTGGGCGTGCCAGGAGGAAACAGTCGACAAACCAAACGCACCGGCCTGGTCAGCCTTTTCCAAAGTGTGTTTTGTAGAACACTAGACCTTTAAAACACGCTTTTAAAAAAAAAAATGGTCCTTTGTCAAATTATTTTGGAGCTTCATAGGGGACATGAACATACTGAAAGGGCTACAAAGTCCAGAACAAACTTGTTTTGCTGCCTAGCACTTTCTAAGCTTATTTGACCTTGAGATACTTTCTCATGTGCCTCGCAGCAACAGCTGGTGCAGTATTTCTAGCAGTCAGGATAAGGTAGGCTGTGCTATTGTGATAAATCAACCTCAAAACCCAGCAGCTGAGCACAGCCAGCGTGCGTCCAAATAGCCACTCAGGAACCTGAGCTAATGGAGCTACCAGTGCTTTGTGACCATCTCAGCGTGTAGCTCCAGGAGCTGCCAGGGCAGGGGAGGCAACCACGTGGCGAGTTAGCGATCCCTCTGAGATGATACATGTCACTTCTGCCGACAGCTCATAGGCCATAACTAGTCACGTGGCCTCACCTCACCATCAGCAGACCGTGGGATGCAGTTGGAAAACCCTTCGAGGCCACAGAAGTCCAAGGAGGGTGTTAGCAAAGTGCTCTCTGCTGTGAAGAAAAGATTCTGCTCCTTCCTGTAACCGAAGAGAAGAGGAAAGAGGAGGAGGAGAGACTGCTGCGCGGCCGCGTCGTTTACTGAGGTCTTTGCTCTATTTTAGGCATTTTGCTAAGTGCTTGCTGGACACGCATGATGTCATATATTCTCACAAGAGCCCTCAGTAAATTACCCCCATTCTGCAAATCAGAAAATCGAGGCTTAGAAAGGTTAGCTGATTTGTCCAAGGCCACACAGCCAGTAAGTAAAGGAGGCTGGATTCAGACCACCGTCTCCAGGACGGCACAGCCCGCACTGACCACCACTGTGCTCACCAATCCCACACCTCAACCCTGCGCTCGCTGTAGCGAGGCTTCTCATTTCATCCTCGAGAACAACCTCGCCGGATGGACATCGTGCCCTCATTTCACAGTGCATAGCGACAGAGGGCTCTGGCCCGGTTCTCTTTGACTCCCAGAGTCCATGTGGGTACACTCGCTCACTCAGACTTCCGTGTCTACCGTTTTGATCACGGTGTGTGGGTTCTTTGGACTTCCCTCAGCTAGATTATGGTTATACACAATATTCTGGACCAGACCTGGGGATGTACCTTCGTTTCGTTGGGGCCAGAATGATGCTTGCAGCTTTATCTAGATCTTCTTACAAGGTGATGATCTCTGGACTCATCTGGAAAAGCTCCTTTTGTATCAGAAAACTTGAAGGCCTGGTACCTTGAAGCCCCTCCCCCAAGTTATGTATTTTTGTGCACATCCGTCTTCCTCCTCTGACAGCACATGAAGCCTTCCTGCTTCCCCCTCGTGAGTCTGGCGCGCACTCCCCAGGTTTCCCCCTCGTGAGTGAATCTGGCGCGCACTCCCCAGGATTCCCCCTCGTGAGTGAGTCTGGCGCGCCCTCCCCAGGATTCCCCCTCGTGAGTGAGTCTGGCGCGCACTCCCCAGGATTCCCCCTCGTGAGTCTGGTGCGCACTCCCCAGGAAAGCTTTGTGTCAGCTGCAAACTGGAAGATTTAAACATACGCAATTAAAACTCAAAGTCAAAGGTGACTGTCTCTGAGGAAGAAAGTCTCAGGAGTAATAGGCTCCCAGCTGTGAGGTTCCTCTGGGTCCAAACTAAAAGTCCATGAAGCCACCCCTGAGAGTTCAAGGAAGCGCCCGAAGACCCATCTGGCTGATGTCACAAGTGCCTGGTGAACCCAGATGCTTGCTTTTCAAGGAACTTAAAAGATTGACAGGGCTTCCCCTCCCTGGTGGCGCAGTGGTTGGGAGTCCGCCTGCTCGATGCGGGGCACACGGGTTCATGCCCCGGTCCGGGAAGATCCCACATGCCGCGGAGCGGCTGGGCCCGTGAGCCATGGCCGCTGAGCCTGCGCGGCACAGGGAACTCAATACTCGGTAATGACCTATATGGGAAAAAAATGTAAAAGAAAAGTGGATATATGTATATGTATAACTGATTCACTTTGCTGTATACCTGAAACTAACACAACATTATAAATCAACTATATTCAAAAAAAAAAAAAAAAAAAAAAAAGATTGACAGCGAGGCTGTGGCCCAGTAGACTGGCAGCAGCTAGAGGTGGAGTGGAGGGTGAGTCCTGCATCTCTAAGGGGCCACGTGAGCAGCAAATAAGAAATGTATGTTGGGCAATCAGCCCACAAGGCAAATGGTCCCAGCAGCGTGGATGCGAGGGTTAGACAGAAAACCTGTATATCAGCGGTTTAACAATACAGTGTCTTGTGTGCTTGTTTGTTTTGTCTCACACATAAAAGCAGTCTAAAGGTCAGCCTCCGTGGCTTCAGTGTGGTTCCACGACGTCACCAGTGACCCTGCCGACTTCTAGTTTTCTGCGCCCTGCTCGCAGCATCCATCCGCGGGGGAGAACGGCTGCTGCTGCAGAGGGTGCTCCAGGCCGCAAGGAGAGG
>NW_006779033.1:303072-316652 GCF_000442215.2 Lipotes vexillifer | reverse complement strand
TGAAATCTCCTTAAACATCCCAGCCACAGGGGGACTGGGAAATGCAGCTTCTCAGCCAGGCCCATTGTCGCCTTCCAAAAATACTGAGGAGTAAAGGGGAGATGGGAGTGAGGAGGTACATTACGACTCTGGCCCCTCAAGGAATCCAGTAAACTGCACACACTCACAGGCAACTCTGGGAGACTCCATCTAGGCTGAGTGAGCGCTCGTTTCACTGTGATATTTGTACTCCAGGACGTGGGCCAGGTCTCCCCCTCACCGAACGTCACCACCCGAGCAGACGTCACCACCGCCCCCAACAGCGCTGCCCAGCTGGCAGAGGTCCCTAGCCACGGAGGTGAGCTCCACGCTGCAAGATGCTTCACAACCATGTGCTGCCCTGGTCTGCCCTTTGCATCCTGCAGAGCCAGTGAGCTTAATCCCAGACCCCAGCAGGTGGTTCTCTTCAAGCTCGAGAGCATTATGCTCACTGACACCCCGGGGGCAGGTGGGGGGACTCTGAGAATGAGCCCCTCCTCTCTGCCGTACCCTTCACGAGGGGCACCCTGACCACTGAACAAACAGCAACTAAGGACCACTATGTAGCTGGCACTGTGCTTGGTGTGTAAGTCCGCAGAGACGAAGAGCACTTCTCTTCTGGAGAATCAGAGACTAGTGGGACAAGCAGGTACACGGATAAATCACAGTCTGACATGGGAGGGCTGCGGCAGAGGTGTGAAGGGAGCCCAGGGGCAGCACGGAAGTCCCTGACTGTACCCACTTGTCTCAATGCATCCAGGCTGCTATGACAGAGCACCGCAGACTGGGCAGCTTATAACAGAAATGTATTTCTCACAGCTCTGGAGGCTGGAAGTCCAAGGTCAAGGAGCCAGCAGTGCTGGTGTCTGCTGAAGAGTCTGCTTTCTTAATCATGGAGAGCTTTCTTCTCCCGACGTCCTCATGTGGCAGAAGGCTCTTTTATTAGGGCACTAATCCCATCACGAGGGCTCCACCCTCATGACCCAATCACCCCCCAAAGCCCCACCTCCCGATACCATCACCTTGGGGAGTAGGATTTCAGCACATGAATACTGGGGGAAACAAGCATTCAGAGCACGGCACTGGTGGATCCCAAGGTCTAGAACACTTCCGAGCACCTGGGCAGCTTATAAAAATGCAGGCTCCTGCATCAGGGGCTCTAATGTTATGGATTCTGAATCCAGATCTACCAAACCAGTGTCTCCAGCTTTGTCCTAGGAATCTACTGTCTTTTTCCCACAAAAATCCCAGATAATGCTGACACAGCAGCAGATCCCACTTGGAGAAATTCTGCTCTAAGGGGTGAGGCGGGGTGAACATGCTGGAAAAAGCAGGCTCCAAGGCAAAGATTGGAGAACTAATAGGGAGGGTACCCCAGGTGGAGGGGGCAGCTGAGACACAAAAGCCCGTCAGGGTCTGATTTGTCTAAGAAAAACAGGACCCGGGGACTAGAGCACGAGCCTGGGGGCCTCAGGAGGTGCCAGGTCTACAAAGGTTGAGGCCGGACTATATTTGCAGCACTTCATACAACAAGGGTTAAACGATTCTCTTGTAAGACAAGGCTACAAGTTGGGGACCCAGGGGCCCCTGGGTTTCCCAATGAAGGGCTGACGAAAAGAACCACAGGCCCCTTGAAATGGTCTCGACTGACCACAGATCTGTCCCAGCCCCTGTGCCCTGCCCTTTGACCCCTGCTGCCCCTGCCCTACCTGGGCCTGCCCCAGGCCCTTCACTCGTTTCAGAGTTCACATGGTACTGTGTGCCTTGGGCTTAGCTACCCTTCAGTTTCTATTTTGGTTTCTAATGCTTGATACTTAATATCTAACAATTTTCTCAGTTTTGTCCTGGCTGCTGGAGGTGAGGTCCGTCCTCTACTCCCCAGCCCGGGTCGGCCACTGTCCATCGTTCTACTCTAGATCATTGCCGAGCCATGGGTAGACCAGCATTCCTGCACCTGGGCGCACGCTTCCTGGATGGCTTGAGGACTTTCCAGGTGATTCTCATAAGGGCATCGATGCTTATAGGTATTCTTTGCTAATCCTGATCCGCTTGAATTGAGCCTATGTTCAGAATACACCTTTTCTCACTTTACGGAAGAAAGCCATATCCCTCATCCACCCCAAATCTCGTTTTGGTTCTTTGCTGCAGGAGGGCACATGAAACAACAAGATAAGTTCAAGTTAATGATAAACCAAGGCCCTTAAGCTCACAAGACTTTTTGTCCTTCCCTGTCTGGTACATATTTCTGCAGGAAGAAGAGCATGCTGGCCCACGGGCGCTCATAATTCAGAGGATCCAAAGCAGCACAAGCTTGTGATGTTTATCCATTAAAATGTAATTTTTGCAGGACTATCAGATTTTCTAAAATACAATAAATCAACACACAAAAATTTCACCTGATATCGCTCAGATAGGGCATGCTGTGTTCAATAAAGTAGTGAAAATTTGTTTTATCCAATAATATGAAATATTTGCTCAGATTATAATCAATCCTGATCTTCTTTCACCACATAAAATATTTAATACTTCCTACATCCTATTAATAAGAAAGAAACATTTAAACATAGGATGAAAAATTTTAGATGCCAACTTAAAAACAGGTGGATGAGTACGTAGATTTTCAAAATTCTTTTTTTTTTTTAACATCTTTATTGGAGTATAATTGCTTTACCATGGTGTGTTAGTTTCTGCTTTATAACAAAGTGAATCAGCTATACATATACATATATCCCCATATCCCCTCCCTCTTGCGTCTCCCTCCCACCCTCCCTATCCCACTGCTGATCTCCCTGTGCTATGCGGCTGCTTTTACATTTGGTAGTGTATATATGCCCATGCCACTCTCTCACTTCGTCCCAGCTTACCCTTCCCCCTCCCCATGTCCTCAAGTCCATTCTCTACATCTGCATCTCTATTCCTGTCCTGCCCCTAAATTCTTCAGAACCATTTCTTATTTTTTAGATTCCATGTATATGTGTCAGCATACGGTATTTGTTTTTCTCTTTCTGACGTACTTCACTCTGTATGACAGACTCTCGGTCCATCCACCTCACTACAAATAACTCAATTTCGTTTCTTTTTATTGATGAGTAATATTCCATTGTATATATGTGCCACATCTTCTTTATCCATTCATCTGTTGATGGACACTTAGGCTGCTTCCATGTCCTGGCTATTGTACATAGAGCTGCAGTGAACATTGTGCTACATGACTCTTTTTGAATTATGGTTTTCTCAGGGTATAGGCCCAGTAGTGGGATTCCTGGGTCGTATGGTAGTTCTATTTGTAGTTTTTTAAGGAACCTCCATACTGTTCTCCATAGTGGCTGTATCAATTTACATTCCCACCAACAGTGTGGGAGGGTTCCCTTTTCTCCACACCCTCTCCAGCATTTATTGTTTGTAGGTTTTTTGATGATGGCCATTCTGACCTGTGTGAAGTGATACCTCATTGTAGTTTTGATTTGCATTTCTCTAATGATTAGTGATGTTGAGCATCCTTTCATGTGTTTGTTGGCAATCTGCATATCTTCTTTGGAGAAATGTCTGTTCAGGTCTTCTGCCCATTTTTGGATTGGGTTGTTTGTTTTTTTGATATTGAGCTGCATGAGCTGCTTGTAAATTTTGGAGATTAATCCTTTGTCAGTTGCTTCACTGCAAATATTTTCTCCCATTCTGAGGGTTGTCCTTTCGTCTTGTTTATGGTTTCCTTTGCTGTGCAAAAGCTTTTAAGTTTCATTGGGTCCCATTTGTTTATTTTTGTTTTTATTTCCATTTCTCTAGGAGGTGGGTCAAAAAGGATCTTGTGGAGATTTATGTCATAGAGTGTTCTGCCTGTGTTTTCCTCTAAGAGTTTTATAGTGTCTGGCCTTACATTTAGGTCTTTAATCCATTTTGAGTTTATTTTTGTGTATGGTGTTAGAGAGTGTTCTAATTTCATTCTTTTACATGCAGCTGTCCAGTTTTCCCAGCACCACTTATTGAAGAGGCTGTCTTTTCTTTCTCAAGATTGTTTTGGCTATTTGGGGTCTTTTGCGTTTCCACACAAATTGTGGAATTTTTTGTTCTAGTTCTGTGAAAACTGCCATTGGTAGTTTGATAGGGATTGCATTGAATCTGTGGATTGCTTTGGGTAGTATAGTCATTTTCACAATGTTGATTCTTCCAGTCCAAGAACATGGTATATCTCTCCATCTGTTTGTATCATCTTTAATTTCTTTCATCAGTGTCTTACAGTTTTCTGCATACAGGTCTTTTGTCTCCTTAGGTAGGTTTATTCCTAGGTATTTTATTCTTTTTGTTGCAATGGTAAATGAGAGTGTTTCCTTAATTTCTCTTTCAGATTTTTCATCATTAGTGTATAGGAATGCAAGAGATGTCTGTGCATTAATTTTGTATCCCGCTACTTTACCAAATTCATGGATTAGCTCTAGTAGTTTTCTGGTAGCATCTTTAGGATTCTCTATGTATAGTATCATGTCACCTGCAAACAGTGACAGCTTTACTTCTTTTTTGATTTGGATTCCTTTTATTTCCTTTTCTTCTCTGATTGCTGTGGCTAAAACTTCCAAAACTATGTTGAATAATAGTGGTGAAAGTGGACAACCTTGTCTTGTTCCTGATCTCAGAGGAAACGGTTTCAGTTTTTCACCATTGAGAACGATGTTGGCTGTGGGTTTGTCATCAAAATTCTTTTACAAGGCTCACAAGCCAATGTTTGAAGACACTGGAGTAGGACACTTGCCATCAAGGATCGCAGTTATTTTTATTATATGTCAACATGCATTAAGGTCCTCCTTCGGGCCAGGCACAGTGGGCTTTCTTTGAAATAGATGGGTCTCTCTGTGCTGGGTCTCCCAGTGGTGAGTCACCTGGTCTCAAAGCTCTCCTGTCCCCCCACACTGAGGAAAGTGTGCATGAAACTCCTGTGACTCGCCCCGGAGGCCCTGCTGGGAGGGCAGCTGGTATCCAGGCACAGACGGTGGGGCCTTGTGTTCTCTGTGCCCAAGTGTGTGAGGACATGGCAACTCCAGGTGGGCTGTGCTCCAGAGCTGGTCTCCAGGTGGGGTGCGGGTGCCCTGGGAGGGCACTGGTGGTCCAGAGAGCCAAGCCACAACATGACACACATAAAGTCTACAAGTAACGGATACACATACATACTGGGAGTGGCGCTCAAAAGTGTCCCCCACAGGGGGCGTGATCCAGCAGGAGACCAGTGTGGGGCATCACCCACGAGGCCACTGCAGAGGAAGCTGGGCTGAGCCGACCTTGAGTGATGGATGGGCTGTGGCTGTGGATCCTTGGAGAGAAGCAGGGAAGATGCCCAGTCGCAATCATTTAGGCAGACGTTTATCAAACAGCTGGTCTGACTCAGCTCGGCTCAGCACTCCGAGGAGTTGGGGGAGGCGGGCACACATGTGATACGGGGTCCAGGGGCGCACACGGGGACAGTCCAGGTCTCACGCCAGGCAAGGCCGTGTCCGTGGTGCAGGGAGCGCCCCGGGAGCTTGGGAGTGGGAGAACTCACATCGGTCGGACAGCTTAGGGGCCAGGGTGGCCCTGCACGGGGGTAAAGATATGCGCGGGGCCGGGAGAGGTGAGTAGGATGTGGGAAGAGGGCGGGGCATCGCCGGTGGGGAGAATAGGTGCCTAGGAGTGGACAGAGCTGACCGCGGGGGGTTGAACAGCAGGGAATGGCCGCAGAGTGTTAAATGCCAGGGCTGGCCCGGCTGCTAAGATGCCATTCCTTCAGCTGGCAAACATTCACGGAGCACCCGTTCGCCAGGTACTGCAGGAACCCAGCGAGGAAGACAGCTCAGCCTTGAACCTCACAGACACTGAACCAGAATTGGGATTGTGAGCGGGGCTGGGAAGACGATGGTCAGATGGTCAGGAAGCTCATGAGAGGCGGTCTGACCTGGTCCGGGGCGTATGAAGCGTCGCGGGCATCAGGGCAGACTGGTGGGTTTGAGGGGGCACCGGAAAGTATGTGAGTCTGACTGGGGGGCATCTCCAGAGCCCAGGAGAAGCCACTGCTCTTTGTTCCCAGTGCCTTGGGGACCACGAAGCCATCGCATGTTCTTCTCCAGGGAAGTGGCTTATGGCTGGTTAGAGGTCCAGGAGGATCCACGTAAGGCAGCGTGCAGGACGGGTTTGGACTGAGAGGGCGTGGCCACCGGGGAGCCAGTTAGGGAGACGCTGGGAGAGCTTAGGAGGGATGGTACACATCCTGCATCACTGGGTTCCAGGCCCACAGGGAGGACAGATGCACCCGTGCCCTTGATTTAAGAAAAGGTTCCGTGGGATAGGGAGGGTGGGAGGGAGGGAGACGCAAGAGAGAAGAGATATGGGAACATATGTATATGTATAACTGATTCACTTTGTTATAAAGCAGAAACTAACACACCACTGTAAAGCAATTATACCCCAATAAAGATGTTAAGAAAAAAAAAAGAAAAAGAAAAAGAAAAGGTTCCCGCCACAGCTCCATAGACAGTCTCTAGTCACCACGGACGTGCTTCCAAGGGAGAGCTTTAGACCCCAGGGGAGGGGGGTAGGATATGAATATATAAATCTTGATAGAAAACAAACAGGAGACAGAGTTATCTTTCTGAAAGTATAATTACATTTCCCCACATTCATTTCAAGCTATTATCAGCTTCTTTCTTTCTGTTCTTCTTTCCTCTTTAAAAAAAACCTTAATGTTCTTGTGTGAGTGTGATTATTATATTCAAAGTGCTTGCCACGAGCCCACCTTAACTGAAACCACAGCTCTTAGGATCTCACCCCAGTAGGATCTGCACCCCAACAGGGCAGAGAGGAAATGCAGAAATGGGGTGGGGCCTCCAGCTGCCCAGCAATGGACAATAATAATCAGACCACGGGATCACACCTCAGGCCCTGGGAAAGCGCGGGAGTGTTTAGATGGCTGTTTCCAGGGAGCACCTGGGACGTGTGCGCACGGAAGGCATCTCCGCAAAACCCGGTCCAGCTCGGGCAGGGCCCAGGGCGCAGGGTCCGGCGGCAACTGAGCTCTTTCCCCCTGGTCGGAGCCCGGGGCCAGGAGGACTGAACTTGCAGGTCTGATTCGTGGCAGGGTCAGCTAGCTTGGCCCCGAGGAGAACTATTCTCTCCACCAGCTGTGCCCCCAGCCTGGCCAGCATCAGACAAGCACAAGCCGGGAGGCAGGAGCTGTGTCCTCCCTGGAGAAACCAACTGGGCGCTCAGCCTCTCGTGCAGGCACATCAGGGTCATTATATCTGCAAACGCCTCCCCTGTAATGTCTTCAGTCCCCTTCCTGGGAGCCACGCCATGAACATAAAATTCAGTCCCATTTGGACTTGAGGAAGGAAGCAGGGTCTGTTGGGTGAATCAAAGGCTTGGACATGGAAAGAGCCAAGATTTGCTTCCCATCTTTATGGAAGATAATCTGTTCTCGACATAAAAAAGTACTTAAGGCCAAGGGAGAGTTGATGTGAATCATTTTAACCAGAGGCTCAAGGAAGCGGAATGGGGTACGACCCCAGCCCTCTCCCCAGGGTACACAAGCAACAGTTTCTACAAGTGAGGTCTTGAGCACCAGATGTTAAAAGGCAGAGTTTATCAGCAGTCTCTGAAACACCCACGGCTGCTCCTCTGACCATGAGCTTACGTTTGCCAAGAGACTTGAGCTCGCCACTGTACCTTTTCTCTTTTCCTTTTAGATGTTTAAAATGCGTGTCTGAGCTCATTTTCAGTGGCTCCTGTCTACCTACAGGAAAGAGAAGACGTCAAATCCCTGCCAAGCCAGATGGTCTGGCTTTATCTTCATTTTGGCTAAAAATGAGATGCAGCCTGTTCTAGATTGTCAGGCACACCAGGTGTGTCCTTTCACGTAAGCCATGGTCACTCTTTCTTTAAAGAGCCTCTGCATTGCTGCAGTAAAAGCTATGCCTCCAAATGCTTTCAGGCTAGTTTTAATTGTTTTACTCTAAGAAGGTATCAGCCATAATAAAGATGTGTTATTTTTACTTGTTTTACTGACACCTGTAATTCTTTCAATGACATTTCCTATTCTGTCTCCAAAGTTGATGCCAAGCCTTGATCTACCTCATAAAGATACATCTTTCTGGACTCAGACCTGAGGGTGGGGGGCAGAGTAAGAAGTGCAGAAAAGACAAAGTGTGAAATTAAAAGAAAAATTAGTCCATGGAAATCATGAGCGCGCCATCTTTTTGTTATTACGCAAATCCTTTCCAGATTATTATTTAGATGCTCATTTTGGAAATCAAAACATCTCTATCAAAACATAAACAAAGGGCTTCCCTGGTGGCAGCAGTGGTTGAGAATCCGCCTGCCAATGCAGGGGACACGGATTCGATCCCTGGTCCGGGAAGATCCCACATGCTGCGGAGCAACTAAGCCCGTGCGCCGCAAGTACTGAGCCTGTGCTCTAGAACCCACAAGCCGTAACTACTGAGCCTGCGAGCTACAACTACTGAAGCCTGCGTGCCTAGACCCTGTGTTCCACAACAAGAGAAGCCACCACAATGAGAAGCCCGCACACTGCAACAAAGAGTAGCCCCCGCTCACCACAACTAGAGAAAGCCTGCACACAGCAATGAAGACCCAAGACAGTCAAAAATAAATAAATAAAATAAATAAAAGCATAAAAAACATATTTAAAGCCAATATATCTAAAGATTAATATTCTTAATGCAGTCAAAAATATTTGGTTGAGCTGATAGTCAACAATTTTTTGACCTACAAAAATGTTAATTAAGATGCAAGAGGGAGGAGATATGGGGATATACGTATACGTGTAGCTGATTCACTTTGTTATAAAGCAGAAACTAACACACCATTGTAAAGCAATTATACTCCAATAAAGATGTTTAAAAAATGTTAATTACACATGATTCAATTTAATACTAAGACCTTACTGGATAAAGGGGTCCAGATTATTAGTAGAAAATACAAATGGCTTAAAACATGTGAAAAATGTGTGACTTTACTAATAATTAAATAAATGCAAATACAAAGCACAAACAATCCATTTTCAGCTGTCATAAATAGCGGGGATGTTTAGAGAGTCCGCCTGTCCGGTGCTGTGTATAGGGAAACAAGAACAGTGCTGGAGGGAATACAAGACAGCACAGCCTTTTCGGAAAGCAAACTGGCAATAATGTAACCAAAAAAAAACACCTTTTTTTAAATGTTCAAATCTTAGTTCTAGTAATTCCAGTTCTGTGAATTTATCCAGGGGAAGAAAATGTTCTGTCCAAAGATGTACATTGCAGTATTTATAACAGGAAAAATTTGGAAGCAAAGCCACGTCTAAGAATAAAGAAATCAGGCAGTAATTAGAAGCATGGAAAGCAGAGTCAAACAAACTTGTCTATGAATCCCTCTTTGGCTGTTTAAAAATCGTGTAATTTAGACAAATTGCTAAAACTCTGCACCTCAGTTTTCTCATCAATTTACATGATGAGAATAAACTTCTACCTCGTTGGGCTGTTACTGGAATTACATTGAAAAAATGTATATAAATTGCTTGAACAGCGGAATGCAGAAAACATCAGCTTCTCTGTATTATTATTATTACTTGGTCATCTAAAGTTTTGCTCAGCTATTGAAAGAATGTTCAAGCATAATTTGTAATAACAGAGGAAATATCATATTATGTTATATGAAAGATCAAAGCATACAGTTAGAGAGAGATCATGGTCCAGACTCTGTAAAATATGCACAGAAAAAGAAGATAAGAAGGCATGAAATGTAAGCCAAAATTTAACAGGGGTTGTCGGGGGTCTCGGAATTAGGAGCTATTTTCCTAAAGCGCTTTCAACTTCTGTGTCATTTCTAACTTAGTTATAATGAAAATGCGTTATTTTTTATCAATGAGAAGGTTAAATTGTATTTCCTCACATACAACACCTCTGGTGTTGGCCTCCAGACAGAGCAGGTAACTGTTTTTGTCCCTGGCTCCCAGGCAGGATGGAAGGGCAGCTGGGACGCAGGGACAGAGACCAAACACCTGGGACACCTATCTTCAGGGTCCTGGATCTGCAACCCTGGCCTCAGGGGAGGGGAGCGTCAGGGAGATCAAGGCTTCACGGTGGAGCCCATCACCCCCTCTCAGGATGCTGCCCCACTCATGGTCCCCTGGTTCTCTGAGGTACTTTCGTTCCCTCTCCTGCTGGTGGTGGGATGGAATAATTTGGCTTAAATATTCTGTCAGCTCTTATCCCTTTTTATGGGTTGAATTGAGTCCCCTTCCAAATTCACGTGTTGAATTCCTAACCCCAGGTAATTCAGGATGTGACTTTATTTGGAAATAGGGTCATTATAGATGTAATTAGTTGAGATGAGGTCATTAGGGTGGGCCCTAATCCGATACAACTAGATACAAGGGATCTAACCCGGGCCCCAGCAGTGGACCTCCTAACCAAGGAGGTCCTAACCAAGTCCTAACCACTGGACCTCCAGGGAAGCACCAAGAGTGGAAATTTGGACACAGAGACATGCAGACGGTGGCACTCCCTCCACACAGGGAGAACGCCATGTGAAGACTGGAATTACACTGCCACAAGCCGAGACACTTCCAGAAGCCAGGAGAGAGGCCTGGAACAGCTCCTTCCCAGCCCTTCGGAGGGAGCCTGGCCCCGCCGGTACCTTGATTTCAGACTTCCAGACTCCAGAATGTGAGACACAAAATTTCTGTTGTCTCTGGTACTTGGTTACTGCGCCCTAGGATACGGATGAGGCCCCTGTCCACTCACTGCTGTCATCTCTCCCTCCTTCCTGCCCTTCCAGTGACAAAAATGAAAGGCCTCTGGATCAAATGAATATCCGGCTCTGGTCCAGCGGGCAGAACGGAGCGGGGAAGCACGGCCAGGCGCCATGTGGCCTGTGATGCAGGGGAGTCGCTCTGAACCATCAGAGTCCAGCCCTAGGCGCTCTCAGCCCCACGTGGGGAGGGTGCTACGTAAACTCTTCCACCTGTTGCCCAGATGCCTCTTTATGGTAAGAATCTCCCTCCTCTTTCACTGAGTGGGTTTGTATCCCGTCTACCATAAAAATGACAGAGGCAAACATCAGAGGAAAGGCAGTAAGAACATACCTAAATTACTGTATTTGTTAACTAATTAAGTTTGTCTGGATGCAAAAAAAAAAAACAGCCCCAAATGTGTCTTCATACGTTAGAAATTCACTTCTCTCTCATGTAAAAGTCCAAACTGGCATGGGGGACTTGCTAGTGAGGTCTGTCTTTGTTACAGGCTGAATCTTTGGGGCCGGTCCTGCAGAGTGCAGCCCGGGGGTTCCATGCCACTCCCATTGATGGCTGCAAGGGACACACACACCCCCGCCCCCCCCCGACATCACCCACCTCCACTCCCTCCATGCCCAGTGTCAGGGTCAGGGCTGGGTTAGGAAGCAGATTGTGCAACTGTAACGGGAAGAAAAAAGTAGGGGTTTACGGTGAAGAAAATCGGAGCAGCAGCCCTCGTGGTAATTCACGGGTGTGGCAGACACACGGGCTTACCTCTGTCTACGTGAAAGCAAGCTTTTGTTTCAACATCGTTCCCAAAACACTTAAAAAAAAAAAAAAGCTGTAGGGAACACAGATGATCAACCCACTTACTCGTTAAATTTTTAAAATTAAACACTTTTGGGGGGGGACAAATTAGCTTCTTTTTTCAGAATCAGCATCTTAGAGATTTTTATTGCCTACAAGTAAAAACTGACTTCATCTAAGCATCCACCACCATACCTTTTCCCCTGCTTTATCTCCATTGCCTTAGTATTGTCCAAAGGTGCGTGTGTACAAATAAAAATGTCTATCAACATCAAACAAAAAATATGTTTAGGCTCTTTAAATTTTTCGATTGCTTTCTTCAATGGATCTTGATTAATTTTATACTTTCCTTTTGTAGGGGAGCAAAATTTGTCAACCCAAAATGTGTCTCTTTGGTTTTTTGTTTGTTTGTTTTTTCCGGTACGCGGGCCTCTCACTGCTGCGGCCTCTCCCGTTGCGGAGCACAGGCTCCGGACGCGCAGGCTCAGCGGCCATGGCTCACGGGCCCAGCCGCTCCGCGGCACGTGGGATCTTTCCGGACCGGGGCACGAACCCGCGTCCCCTGCATCGGCAGGCAGACTCTCAACCACTGCGCCACCGGGGAAGCCCCAAAATGTGTCTGTTTGGCATGAGGATTAATTTAGGCTGATTATTTTTCAGGACCAGAAGACTCAGGAAGTCTTCCTTTTTACCACCTCCCACTTCCCCCTTAGCTGCCTGAAGAATCGAGACAAAGGGCCTGTTCCTGGAGCAGAGCAACCCCAGAGACATCTGCCGAGTTCGGGCAGATGGGGTGGGGGAAGACGGCACGGCCCAAAGACCAGAGTCCACTCTGTGTCCCGCTGTCTCCACCTGGCCCAGCGAACAATTATTTACCAAACACTTGCTTTTCCAGCTTCCTGTGAATTGCCTTCCTCCCCTGTGACATCCCAAACCACTACCCCCAACATCTTCTTTGGCTTCAGCTAAAGATGGTGTTGAAGGTGGGGGTTTTGGCCATTTGGGTGAGTTACTCAGTCTCCCTGGGTCTCTCCCACGTATACAGGTTACTTGACTTTTGTTTGATTTTTCTCCTGCTAATCTGTCTCATGTCACTTTAATTCTTAGGCCAGCCAGAGGAACCTAAGAAGGGAAGAGGAAATTCTCTTCCTCCCGTCATTCTTCAGACTCCTTCCTGTTTCTTTAAGTTTCGATCAGTGACTCACCCCGTCTCTCTCTCCACCTCGAGTACAGAACACGGTGCTGGCACATAACAGGCACTCAATAAATATGCGATGAGTGAACGAGTCCCTGTTAATGATTCTTAGTATCTGGAATAAAGGCTCCTTAGGGAATGTGATGAAATCAGTGGATTCCCTCCTTAGGTAACTGAACCCACACACAAAGTTGCATCACAGTTTCAGGGCTCATAAAACCCTATCCTCTGACCCCGGGGTTCTTTAGACCCCAGGTATCACATTAAAGTGTGAGCATTTTTGAAAGCACTAAAAGCTATTTGTTATAGGTTCCTGGTGTAAGAAGGGAAGATGGTCTCCGGTATTAGATTTATGATCTGGTAATTTAAGACACACTCCCTCACTACTGATCCTACAGGCACCATCTATAATGAAGAAAGACCGTTGGAACTGGTACCCAAAGGGTCCACAAAACTAATTTAGCACAAAAGGCCCAAAGGGAGGCCATCTCCAGGCCTCCTGCCTGGCATCACTCTGCCTCGGGCTGAAAGCACCGCTGGCATGAGGCACGGCGGGCCTGAGGAGGATAGACGGGGAGTATTCCTTGTACCCGCTCAGCACTCTTTCTCAACAGACACTCTTGGTGAGGCAATCCTAGCCCAGATTTTCCTTTGCTTCAAGTGTCCCCGCGTTCTGTAACTGAGTCTTCTAACCCCCAGACAATAGACTTGGACATTTGTTGTTTGTTTTCTCACACCTTGGGGATATTTGAAATTTCTGACTGATTTTGCTTTAGGGGAAGTGTGAAAAGTAGGCCATGCATCTTTCCC
>NW_006779033.1:279231-303048 GCF_000442215.2 Lipotes vexillifer | reverse complement strand
CTTTCCCTAAATAAGAGTTCAGGCAGATGGCTCCCATGTGAAGTTTGGTTTCTATCTTATAAACTTGGGAGCCAGGCTTTCTGGTAATAGTGGCCATACTTTGTTCTATACAGGGGTTTCTCAACCTTGGGATTACTGACATTTGGGGCAGAATAATTCTTGGTCCTGAAGGCTGTCCTGTGCACTACCCTGGCCTCTACCCACTGGATGGGTAGCACCCACACACACCTCCCGCCACCCTCCTGGTGTTGACAATCAGAAATGTCTCCAGACGTTGGCAAATGTCCCCCAGGGGGCAAAATCCCCCCAGGTGAGAATCATCTACACCAATGCTTGGTCCTTTGAGTCTCATAATTGTAAACTTGAGAAGCAAAGGATTTTAGACGTCCTAGGAGCAAAGCCACCTCCCGGAGGTTTGCCAGAGACAGACCATCAGTGACTGACTCACTCTTCCCAAAACACACACTCACACTTCCCACACCTGGCTCAGTGCTCACTGAGATGACAAAAGGGAAAAGCGAAAGCCCGGCTCCCTTGGAGGGGGCTAGAGCTTGACGTCCTGTGAATTGGTTCTGCCAAGCTCCCAACTACCCCACAGGTGAGCTTCTGGGGGAGGAGAGAGCCCTTGGCAGGGGCCACATACAGGTCACACCCCTGCAAGGGGAAAAGCAGTTCGCCCCCAGCAGACATATAACGCGCAAAGGGCGTGGGCCTAACTGCCGAGGGACAGGTGGCTCCCGTGGCACCTGGAGAGAGAACTCAGGTGTACTGCCCGAGTGCGAGAAAACACTTGTTACTCGTCAGGCACAGTCTGCTGAGGACCAGCTTGCGCAGCATCTCCCAGCCGCCACTGCAGGGAGCCCGTCCCGCCTGCCCTCTCCCAGGTCTCACGGCACCTCCCCTCCCGCTCCCAGCACAGACAGACACTCCTGGAGAACTCAGGAGGTGAGAGCAATGCTGCAGTACCTTCTGCAGCCTCCGCTCTACAGGAAAAGGCCCACCTGCGCTTCCAGAACTGAACGCCCTGGGATGGCTCCAAGACCGCCTCTCGCGGGCCCAGCTCAGCCCCGGGCAAGGGCTCGGCGGTTCTGACCGACCACTGTGCACACAGCAAGCCAACCACCCAGGTTAAACCCAAACCCACAAAGACACAGAGATCAATATGTTTTAAATCACTCTATCGAGCTCACGACCCGCAGGCAGCCTTCCTGCACCCCAGGCAGTAGGCTCAGCCACTGCAGCCCCCAACTAAGGGATCCTCTCTCTTTTTTCCCCTGCAGTCCCGGACCCTCTAACTCCCCCTCCTGCTTCCACCCAAGCCCAACTCACCTCCACTTTTTTCTCTCCCCCTTCCTGGATCTTCAGCCTTTCCCTCCAGGAGCTGTTACAGAACTCTGTTCGTGGCATAACCACATCTGTGTGCCCTGGCAGTAATCGTGTGAGTCTGGGGAGCCTGGTGTAAACGCCACCCTCATATTCGTGAAGGTTTACACCTAAGTGCTCAGGAGTGTTTTGGTTTTCTCAATAAATGCTTGTGAAAAATGTTCTTAAAGAAAAACTTATTTTATTTTCCAAATAACCCGTTCAGGTTGCGGCTGCTTTTCATTTCTAATTGATTTTTTTATTGGCACCTGGCCCCATCACTTTAAGTATCTCTGCCTGAAACCTTCAAGTGAATAGTGAGCTTTGAGCGAGCACTTAGATGTGCTTGAGTGAATTCCCTGAAATTATTTATCACATCAGCTAAAAATCAGAAGCAACTAGAGTGTAAAAGGAGAAAGAGTAAATAAATCGAGTCCGTCTTCACACGGTGGAGCCATGAGTCACGCTCACATCCTCAGAGAACACTGCATCTAATGGCATACTTTAACAATTCTAAATTATGGTCCCATTAGGTTATAACGATATCCACACAGTAAGGAGGAGTGATGTTATGAGTGCACTTTCATTTCCCTCCTTGGGAATCCCCGAGGATTCCAGATCCTACCCAATGAACTTATATTGTGTTTGCAATCAGAAAAGAAAACGAAACGCTATTTTAAAAATTTCGCCTGATATGAATGCTGTGGTAGGCAGAATTTCACGCAGTCCCTCCCATCCCTGGTGCACCTGCCCGGTGTGGCCCCGTCCCCTGCAGTGTGAGCAAACACCTATGATACCACTGAGGGAATCGTGTGAGACGGCAAATGGAAGAGATTTTTGCAGGTGCAATGAAGCCTGTGAGCAACTGACTCTAAATTAATCAGAAGGGAGATTGCCCTGGGTGGGCCTGGCTTAATCAGGTGAACGTTTTCAGAGTGGGTCAGAGCCAAGAGCCCAAGCGGCAGAGACGCGCTCCTCCCTCCAGAATCCCTAGAAATGGCCGGAGAGCCTTCCTGGGCTCAGGAAGGGGGGACAAAGGTCAGGGAGGGCACACAGAGAGAAAAGAATGAATCAAAGGGAGGCTGAGCCTTCCTGCACCTTCTCCTGCCTTGGAGAAGCAAGCTGCCGCGAGATGTGCGGGAGAGGAGCCGGATTCTGCCGACAAACACCTGCACTTGGAACAGGACCCCGCCTCAAAGGGGACCCCAGCCCCAGCTGTCACCCTGACTGCAGCTTTGTGAGACCCTAAACGCACCTGGACTCCTGACCCATGGAAGCCGAGATTATGAATGTGTGTGGTTTAAAGTTACTGCGTTGGTAGTAAATGTTCGCACAGTTTGTAGGGAATCCCTACAAACATTGCTATAAAAATCCAAAGTAAACCCAGCGCCCCCGCTGCTACACTGGTACCCACGTCACTGGCCGGGAGCAGGCCGGGACAGCAGGGCTTGTCAAGGGTGTTGGCCAGGCCGCCTTGAATGGAGATGCAGCAGCTCACCTCCCCGGGCCCACACTTCACCCCTTACACCTCGCCCCGCCGCCATGGTCTCTCTCCCCTCCTCTTCGTTAAAATGGAGCCCCCCTCCTGCCCTATCCACATCCTCTCCCGTGTGGTTGCTTCGATTTCTGCGGCTTTAACTACCAGCCCAAATACCCATGCTTCCCCACAGTCTGTCTGTGGTCTCCTTCTGCATAATTCTCCTGCTCCTGTGCTGCCCTTGACCAGAGCTCCTGCGAAGCTGCTGTTTCTGCCTCTAAAATGCATCTCACGTGTCTGTTCACGACTTCCCACTTCATGGCCACAGCCATCGGCTCTCCACTGAATCATGTCTTGAACCTTCTAGGTGCACAAGGTCTCCAATTTTGCTGCCCATTAGAATCACCTGAGATGCTTTAAAAACTTCCAGACCGCACCCCAGACCAATTAAATCAGAATCCCTGGGATGGGACTGGGGGCATCCAGACAGCAGTATGATTTTACACTTTCCAAGGGATAGCAATCTACAGCCATGTTTGGGAACCTGTGTTCCAAGTGGGGGTCCACGGGTGCCCCCTCCTGTCCATTCTCCATGTGAGAGCCCAAGGGATGATTTTAAAGTGGAAACTGACCCTGGCACTCTTTACTTAAAACCCGATTTCACGGGGGATCAACTCCAAACTTCTATGTTGGCCCAAGGCCTCGAGGGTGCCCTGTCTGCCGGGCCCTCCCCCTCTCCCACATCCCCCCACCCAGCTCCCACCTCAGCCCTCAGCCCACTCCCCCCTCTCCTGCGGGGAGGGGGCTTGCCCGTCCTTCCCCTCCCCTCCCCAAGGAGCCCCTCGCTGGCCCCCGCCTTCCATCCCCGTTATCCTCTCCTGCAGCACCGGGCTCTTTTCCTTAGCGGCGTTTATTCTAAACCATACCCGTCTGCTTCCTTGTTTGTTCCTCCCCAGGAGGGCAGAGACCACGTGTGTTCTGTCACCACTGTATACGTAGCACAGTGCTGGCAGAGAGTAGGAGGCTCAACAAAAAACATGTGAGAGATGAACACTGACTTCAGGGAGGAACAGGGGCAGGACGTGAACGCTTGTTTATAGAGCCCGAGGCGATGGGCATCTCAGACCTGCAAGGGCTGTTTACACCCACAAGAGATTCACCGGGCGCTTTCAGGAAGGTTCAGAGTCCTGAGTAGCACTCCAGCAGGTAACGCCCTCGATTTCCTAGTCTGCAAAACAACTCCCAGGCTCTAGATGAGACAGAAATCGCAGTGAGTGAGGCATCCCAGGGCAGACGAAGGCTCCCTCCCTCAGGCCACCTTTGCTCCTTAGAGAAATCACAGACCAGTCCACGCCAAGGACCTGGCTGTTCACTCACGCTCTCCCCACACTAGGGATGTGAAGTCTGAGGTTGTCAAGGTGGTGGTCCTGAGGTCCAGCTCCCCAGCCTCTGCCCTTGCTGTCCTTTGCGTCTGGAGGGCCTGTCTGTCTTCTCAGCCTGCTAACCTGCAGTCTTCCTGATTCAGGCCTCCTCCCCGCTGGGTTCCCCGTCGCCCGCCGTGCCCCCATAGCTTCTGAAGACCCCTGCACACCCCGATCCCAGTGCAGTCAGCAAGCGGCGCTACTGTTATCTGCCAAGTTCCCCATCCCTCTCAGCGGCCGGGCACTCCATGCTGCCCAGGACCAAATCGTGTCCGGCTGTTACTCATCTCCGACACTTCGGGAGTGTATTCGTTTGCTAGGGCTGCCACGACAAAATACCAGCCTGGGTGGCTTAAACGACAGAACTTTATTTCCTCAAAGTTCTGGAGGCTCCATGGCTCTGGACGGCATCTCCTGAGGCCCCTCCCCTTGGCTTGCAGACGGCCATCTCCTACCCGTGTCCACGCATGGTCTTCCCATATGCCCACCTGTGTCCTGATCTCTTCTTAGAAAGACAAGAGGCATATTGAATTAAGGCCCACACTAATGCCTTCATTTTAACTTAATCACCTCTCTGAAGTCCCTGTCTCCAAACAGTCACATCCTGAGGTGTGGGGTTTAGGATGTCAACATATGAATTTTGGAGTGGACACAATTCAGTCCAGAGCAGGGAGAGACTGACTCGTAGATATAAGTAAATGTTCCTGCTGCAATCAGAAAAGAGGGCTGGAGGAAAATAGAGAATGAGCAAAGGCACGAGCTCAGTCTCTAGCTGGCAGGTCAGTGATGCCACTGCCGAAGGTGACAGGAGGAAGGAGAGGCAGTGATGCCACTCCCGGAAGGTGACAGGAGGAAGGGGAGGCAGGAACGAAGTGGGCATGTGCTGTTTCCCAGCCAGGCATGCGCGCTCCTGAGTCCGGTCTCTCCCTGGTCTCTTAAGTGCTCACCCCGCACCCAGACGAGCAACTCTGACCCTAAGTCCCCTCACCTGTAAAACGGGGATCAGAAATACAGTTCTGACTCCAATCCCAATGTGTGTTTTTTTCTTTAACACACCAAACAATTAATTCAGCTCTCCTCGGACAGCAACCCGATGTCCCACAAACTCAATTCAATTCTGATACCATCTACCCGGAGATAGATCAGATCCCACAGGTGAAGGGCTCAGTCCCATAAGACACCCCCGCTTCAGATGCCAATCACAAGGCCAGGTGGTCACCGGTGCTTCTGACTGACTGTAAATCAGAGTTTCCCACAACCCCTTCCTGGGGTTCCATTAATCTGCCAGAGCTGCTCACAGAACTCAGGAAACCCAAACCCGTTTGCTCGCTAGATCACCAGTTTAGTACAAAGGATACTAAAGGATACAAATCAACAGCCAGATGAAGGAATGCATAAGACAAGTTCTTGAACAAAGGACCTTCTGTCCCCGTAGAGTTTGGGGCCCAGCATGATGGCACATGGATGCATCTGGCTCACCAACCCAGAAGCTCTCCAAACCCCAAACTTTGGGGGTTTTATGGGGGCTTCCATTACAGAGGCACGACTGATCAACCCATTGGCCAATGGTGATTGAACTCAACCTCCAGCCCCCCATCCCCTCCCCAGGACAGAAAGCTCCAAGCCTCCAATCACATGGTTGGTCCCTCTGGCAACCAGCCCCATCCTCAGAGCTTCAAACAGGCACTCATCGACATAACAAAAGACACCCGTATCCCTCTTATGGCTTAGGAAACTCCAAGTGTTTCAGGAGCTCTGCACCAGGAATGGTACAAAGACCAAACGTCTATTTCTTGTTATAGATCCCAGTGTCATGGGAAAACACCCAACTCATATGGTTGTTTGGAGGCCTAACTGAGATAATGCGCCTAAAATGCTTGACAAAGCGCCAGGCACATCATCATTTATTTAATACAGCACAGACACTGTCCTTGTGCCACGATTACTTTGCAGCTTACTAAGCGAACAAAATATGTACACATACTCTAAAATGTCATCCAGCTGGATTTCTGAAACAGCATCTTCAGTGCCTGATAAAATAGAACTTTCATTACCTAGCTGTGATTTAGAAATGTACACCACGAAGTTCTGGCTGAAAAAAAAAAAAGTTTTAAATTCACAATACAAGTCAAATATTCGGAAAAGAGCAAAGAAGAAAACTAATATTGAAAAGCTGCGTCTTTCCAACCCAGTGACCTCTCCTCGGGTACACATTCCTCTATCAGAGCCGAGATGATGGAGTTATTCCTGATCCTTCCTTCCCCATCCCTGCCCTGTCCAGCAGGAGAGGTGGTGCCCTGTGCATTTCAGTAAGTGCCATATTACGCTTCCTGGGAGTCTGGGTGGCACAGATGGTGTTCTCATACTGTTTATGTATTCCTTCGGGACTTGTGATTTTATTTTATTTTATTTATAAATTTATTTATAAATTTATTTTATTTTTGGCTGCGTTGGGTCTCCGTTGTTGCACGCAGGCTTCTTCTCTAGTTGCAGCGAGCGGGGGCTACTCTTCTCCGTGCATAGGCTTCTCATTGCAGTGGCTTCTCTTGTTGTGGAGCACAGGCTCAGTAGCTGTGGCGCCCGGGCTTAGCTGCTCTGCGGCATGTGGGATCTTCCCAGACCAGGGCTCGAACCTGTGTCCCCTGCATTGGCAGGCAGATTCCTAACCACTGAGCCACCAGGGAAGTCCTGGACTCGTGATTTTAACTTTAAGATTATTAGAGGGATTGACAGCCTCTCGGCCCTTGTGATAGAAGCCGACATCTTCATGCTTGTAGCAGAGGCTGGGTCCCCAGGTCAGCTAGGCTGCCTTCACCACGGTCCCCTGCGGGCAGCCACGAAGCATCACCTTCCTGGGACACCTTCCTGGGAATGCTGGACACCTGCTCTCTGCCCTCAGCAGGGGGCCCTCGGAATGGCCACGAGCTGTGAGCATGGGGTCTGGAAACCCTGCTGAGTCACAGTTTCGCCCTTGTCCAGCCCTAGAAGTGACTGGGGAGCGTTCCTGGGCTTGGGGAGAGGGGACAAAGGGCAGGAAGGGACGCAGAGGGAAAAGAATGAATCAAAGGGAGGCCCAGCCAGTCCTTCTGTACGTGCACCCAGGCCAGCATGTCCTCACTTTCCCTGCCCACCGACCTGCCCTGAAAGGGACGGGGTGGCAGCTGAGGCCACTAGTCAGGGGAACCTGAAACTGTCCTGCCTTGACCAACACTCCTACCGTTAAAATCCCACGAGGTGCTGAGGCCCAGGGTTAATGTCCAGGCTGGCACGCAGGTCCAGGGGCCACACACTGCAGCCCGGGACCCCACAGTTCTGCTGATCTCTTAATGCCCGGGATTTTCATCTCTGCGGTGGGGTGAGAACAGCCCTTACCTCATTGGTCTGTGAGGTTAGGACGGGGAGGATGAGTTGAGCGATTATGCAAAGCTTGTGGCGTCACCTGGTGCCTGGTAGACGGAGTTCAAATTCCATGGCCTTCGGGCGTCTTAGTGGCTCTGGCCCCAAAACAAATACCACTGACTGGGTGACTTATGAACAACAGAAACTTATCTCCCTGCAGGCCTGGAAGTTGTGACTCCCAGATCAAAGTGACAGCCGCTTCTGTTCCTGGTGAGGGCTCTCTTCCTGGGCTTCAGAAGGCCACCTTCTCACTGTGTGCTCGTACGGTCCAGAGAGAAAGGGGCTCTGGTCTCTTCCTCTTCTTAAAGGGGCACTGGCTGGGTCAGATTAGGGCCCCACCCTCATGACCTCATTTAACCTTAATTACGTCCCCCAAACCCCACCTCCAAGTACATCCCATTGGGGGTTAGGGCTTCAACATGTGGGTTTGGGCAGGGGGACACAAGCAAGCAGCACGTAACAGGCAGACTGCATTTCCCCTGGTTGGGGGCTCGTGTCACCCAGAGGGATAACCTTTAGGTGTACAGCTGGGGTGATCCCGTCTGATCAGCACACTCATGACACTGCACTGCCAGACGTATTGCCTTGATGTGGGGGGCAGTTTCTTAGACCCATTTCCAAGCCTCTCTCCTGTCTGGTTTCCGTGGCTCCCATCTCATTAGCTCATACCTGGAATCTCTCTACAAGAACAATGTGCTCAGCCTGGTATTTGATTTTGTGTCTCAGCTGCTGCCTCTCGGCGGGACCCTTTTGCTCTCTGCTCCACAGCCTGGGGGTAACTCATGCACCTCCGCTGCTGGCTCGTGGGATTCTGAGAGCTGGGACCTGCAGGATGGCCTCGACAGTGACGGGCAGAAGGGGAGCCAGCAGAGTGTGGGCTCTGTCCTATGTCTGTAACATGGAGAAATCAAGGCAGTGTAAAGGCAGACAGAGGGAAATACGGGGATATTAAAATAAGGGAATATTAAAATAAGGGGATATTAAATAAAACATCCCTTTGTAGTTTCTCTCCCCCAGATTGAGTGCAGGGATGCCCAGAGACCCGGGCCCACGCCCCTATGATGCAGGCAATGCACAGTGCCATTGTACAGATGAGCGTGTGACTGGGGCAGGGGGCAGCACCTGGCGGGGGACAGGCCTCTGCTCTCCAGGAGCTCGGGCGCCACCCACACGGGACGATAAGGCTGCGGGGCGCAAGGTGGTTGCCCTGTTTGCCTTCTGAGGTGGCTTCTCCCAGGCCTGCTCTCCTTTCCCTCCGGCAGGTGCCTCACACCTGGCCGGCCCCAGCCAACTCGGCCTGGGGGATCAGTGGGTCCAGAGCATTCTGAGAAACGCCGGGAATTTGCTCGGAATTTGTTCGATGGCCCTCAATCCCCTGATAACCAGGGAAGGCAACCTGCTTCATGCGGAAGCAGCACACGGGGCGGGAGGAAAGGAGAATGTCCTGGAGACGCACGGCGTGCGCACACAGGCTCACAGCGCCAATCACGCGCTTCAACCTCTCACGGGATTGGTGCTGAGCACCGCCCACCCCAGCTCTGCCCGTCTGTTTGTGGACAACCCGGGAGGAAGGTAGCAGTCCCTCCTTAATGGCCCACAATGACGCCGTTTATTTCGAGATGTTTCCCTCCAGATGCGAGGGCCACGCGGCCTTCTCTTCCTGCGCGGGTGGCATCCGGAGGAGGCTGCTTCCCGCTCCTGCCCCACCCCCTAGCCTCGCCGTCCACGCAGCCACAACCTCTCCCAGGCGCCTCCCCGTTTCTCTGTGTCACAAGCACATCAGTTTATCAAATGTGAAACGGAGGAAGGGATAGAGAACATTTTATTCCTAATGCATGAATAGGGGGACCTCACTTTATATCCCCCAAAAACCCCGATTATAAGATTATTCTGGAGACAGAATAGGACTGGCTCTGCAGTCCTTACCCTCAGAAGAGAACATCTGTTTGAGCTCCAGAAGGTGAAGGAGGTGGGGAGAAAGCAACAGAGGCAGCATTGTACTGGGGCGTCCAGGTGGCCGGAGACACCTCCTGGGGGCAGCCAGAGACATGGCAGGATGCCAGCACCAGGCAACAGCGGAGAGACCTGCCGCGCTGGGCACCTGCGAGGCTTCCCAGGTGTGGGAGGGAGGGGGCGGGGCGGGAGGACATGGCGCCCATTGCACGCGATGGCAGGATGGAGGGTCGGCGTCAGTGAGCCCACGGGGCCCCGAGCCTAGGCCTCGACCCCTACGCCGGTCCCAACGCCCGCTGCCTGGACCTCCTGCGGGAGCTGCAGTGACAGGCCAAGCGCATCCGGCTCTCGCCTAGTCAAGGTGGACACGACCTTGTTCTCGATGCAAAGAGGCCACTGCTGGTGGGTTCCAGGGACCTGCTGGAAAGCTCACTTGAAAGGGCTCTGATCTGAGAGTGCAAAAGCTCAGAGAAGGAAGGAAAGCCCATTTTTCTCTGCAGATCACTTTCTTAGAACTCCGTACAGTAGGCTCGGAGGGTTTTCCCTGGGTTGCAGCTACCAGAACCACGAACCCCGCTGCCCCTCCCCTGACACCTGCCGTCCATCCCTCTGCATTTGTTACCTGCCCTCTGACTCTCCCTCAGGGACGTGACAGTGAGGGTTGTGGTGGGACTGACTGAGCCCGGAGAAGCGGCGGGACTCTCCAGCCTCCAGGATCTAACCGGCTACAGCGGCCGATGACCCATTTCCTGACAGGGAGGAAGACCTTCCTGACAGGAGCGCTTAGGGACCAGGTCCAGGGCCCTTCTCCTGGGTAGATTCTACTGTGTCTCATCATGTAGGAAGTGCTTCCTAAAAAAGAGCAAATATCGGGCTTCCCTGGTGGCGCAGTGGTTGAGAGTCCGCCTGCCGATGCAGGGGACGCGGGGTTCGTGCCCCGGTCCGGGAAGATCCCACATGCCGCGGAGCGGCTGGGCCCGTGAGCCATGGCCGCTGCGCTTGCGCATCCGGAGCCTGTGCTCCGCAACGGGAGAGGCCGCCGCGGCAGTGAGAGGCCCTTTCCTGTTGTTTAAATTTGTAAATTTTATGGGAGCATAAGAAATATGTCTATTTCAAAAAGAAAGTTTTTTATCATGGTTTAGATGCATTTGATAATTATTGGTGTAGTTGACTATGCACCAACCATAATTTTGGTTAAGCCAGAGCTATCCAAAGCGTTGATTGGTTACTCTTAATAGTTTCTGTATCATCACTTTTCTCTTAAGATTGAAAAAAAAAAAAAAAAAAAAAAAAAAAAGAGCCCATATCAGGTTACCTACACAGACTGGCACCATTTGCTGTCACTGAGACTCAACGAGGGATGGTCACTAGGCAGAGAGGCCAACAGGCCCTGATGGGAATCGGGACAGGGTCCCTGCTGGGGGTGGCCAGCCTCCCTAGGGTTTAGGATGCCCTTTCTGGTCTCAGTATCCTAACGAATATCCTTTCTGTACACAAAGTACTGAGCGCAGCACTGAGGCCCCGCTAGAAATCAGCTCTGTTCTCAGGTTCTCCGGGGACCAGCTGTGCCTGGGTCGATGACACTCAGGGAGGGGGAGCCCACAATGGGGGTGACTGCATGCGGCTGCCCCGAAAGATGACCAGCGAGCCTCCAGCCCTGCCATCCCTGTTGGACCCTGGGAAGTAAAGGGAGCCGGGCACGGCAACATGCTCACCAAACGCCCTCCTGTAAACCCACCAATCAGGGGTGCTTCTCCCCTACAAGCTCTCCACTGGGAGAGACGCTGAGGCTGCAAGGTGCTCACACCTTTGTGCCCTTGGCTTTGATTGGAACCCCTCTGAATGGAGACCCTTTAATGAGGGGTGGGGAGCAGAGAGAAGGGGTCCTTGGGGAAGTTCACGCCTGAGGAAAGAGCAGGACCCTCTTTACGAAAGGTCTGGACCCCTGGGACCAGGGAAGAGGAGGGCAGGTGGGCAGGCCCAGCCTGCTCAGGCCCCAGTTCTCCCTAGATTGTTACCTTGACAACGCCAGGACCTGTCTGGCGGGCATATCTCACCTACCCTCATCCAGACCTAGCATCCAAGGAGGCACACCACGCTTCACTCCAGCTCAAAAGTGAGACCTGGACCAACCTTCAAGGACATGCGGTGGAGTAGACAGACTTGTAGTCTCAGAAGTGTTTTTTTTTTTTTTTTTTTTTTTTTTTTTTTTGCGGTCCGCGGGCCTCTCACTGCTGTGGCCTCTCCCGTTGCGGAGCGCAGGCTCCGGACGCGCAGGCTCAGCGGCCATGGCTCCCGGGCCCAGCCGCTCCGCGGCATGTGGGATCTTCCCGGACCGGGGCACGAACCCGTGTCCCCTGCGTCGGCAGGCGGACTCTCAACCGCTGCACCACCAGGGAAGCCCTAGTCTCTGAGAATTTTTACAGTGAATTAGTCAGGGTTCTTCAGAAAAATAGGATGAATAGGATGTATATATCTCTACCTATATATAGGATCTATATATGAATAGGATGGGGAGAGAGAGAGAGATGTATTTTAAGGGACTGGCTCACATGACTGTGAGGGCTGGGCAGCTGGCAGACTGGAAAATCAGGCAAGGGCTGATGGTGCAGTCTTGAGTCAAGGACAGTCTGGAAGAAGAATTCTTTCCTTCCTGAGGAGCCTTGGTCTCTTAAGGCCTCTTCCACTGACTGGATGAGACCCACCTACACTGTGGAGGGTAAATCTGCTTTACTCAGAGGGCACTGATTTAATCACTTCCTTTAATAAAGCATTAAAAATAACAGCGGAGTGGAAGCCGCAGTAAGACTTGATGAACAGACCAGTGATAGTCTAGTAGCAGGTGCTCTAGGCAAAGCCACACAGAGGACACTCCCGCCTCCCCCCGGCCCCCCTCACACGAGGAGAAACTGCACGAGGCCTATTCCATCTCAACCTCTTTAATGTCTCTGGGCAAAGGAGGGGGTGCCCCTCCCACCTGAAGGAACACCTGCCCATTCTTTTTCTTTTCCATGAACTTTGGAGAGGATTCAGAACCAGAACTGCCCTACTCGCCAACATCGTTTTACCTTGAATTTCACCAGCTGTGTCAGTAGCTCCAATACATAATAAAGTTTGGGACTCAAACTCTGAGAAAGCTGAAAATCTCACAGCAATCCCGGGTGGCTGACACATTCGATTCAATCCAGCCAACACTTACTGGGCGGCCAATACGTCGAACGTCGTGCTAAGTGGCGTGAAGGGCACAGAAGTGAGTTGAATCTCTCCACCCAGGCACCCACCTTCCCCTAAACACCACAGGTGGGACTTGGTGGGGACTAAGGGTTCAGATGGTCAGCGAACGTGTCAGGTCGTGACCTCCCCGACCCGCTCCCCAGAGCCTTGAACAGCTTCCCAGGCCACTCGGTGAAAGCCAGCGTCCTTCTGGTGCTTCACGGGCCCGTCCGACCTCCCAGGCCGCTCCAGACCTCCCTGACCGGCCCTCCCACATGGGCCAGCTCCCCTCTGGCCAAAGTGCCTCCTCCCGTGTGTCAGGTAGGCAGGTGTGCTCCCCGCCGAGGCCGTGACTCTGCACCCCTGTGTCGGGACCTCTCTTTCTGCCGGAGACCCACCCAGGCAGTGACAAATCCAGCGCTCACCCCAGATTTTCCTTGAAGCGTTTAGTCACATCTCCCTTAAAGGGCGCTCAGAAGCCCCAGTGGTTGCCTGTTCCTTAAGTGCATGCGGTGCTTCCCAAGGGCTCCCCTAGTCGTCTCCTTGTGTGGCGGTGCCAGCCCTGCAGCTCAGCTTCCTCCGCCGTTTACCCCACGGGCCCCTGTACCAGTTACCTATGGCTCCGTAACAGATAACGGCCAACAGCAGCTTAAAGCAGCACCCACTGATTACCGCCCAGGATCCGGGCGCAGGAGTCTGGGTGCAACCTAACGGGGGCCCTGCTCAGGGTCTCACAAGGGGTGGTGGGGCTGCGTTCTCACCTGGAGGCCCGACAGGGGAGAATGTACCTCCAAGCCTCCTCGGGGTGTTGCCAGAGCTCACTTCCTTGTGGCTGCAGGGCTGAGAGCAAGCTGGAGGCCGCCCTCCGTCCCGCGGCCTCGCGGTCCCTGGCCACGCGGCCCCTCCAGAGGCGATTATGGCAGAGCCAGCAGAGGACCAGGGAGACGGCAGGGCAGACAGAGTCTCACAGAAGGTAATACAGTCGTGTAGTCGCCACCTTCCTCAAAGTCTCAGGCACAGCGGCACCCAGACTACGGGGAGGGGTCGTACGACGGCAGGAACACCAGGGCTGGGAATCTCGGGGCCACCCTCGTCAGTGTGCCACACGCTTCCACTCCCAGCTCGCTGCAGCCTGAAGGACCACTAGCCCCGAAGGAGTGGAGTGGAAGGAACTCCTGCACTGAGGTCTTAGCCTATTTGATTTCTTTGGGCCGGAGCCTTCCCGGATATCCCCCAAAGCCAGAGAAAGTTCTGATGTGCGGAGACAGGCAGCTGCTGGGGGGTCGGGGCGTGGCCTGAGGAGGACAGCGTTTTCCGCTATCTCCCTAAATGAAATGGAGCCAGCAGGGGTGGACCTAGCGCTTAACCAAGAAGCAACTTTTGCACCAGGTAATACCCACCTGCTGCTCCCAGAAGCAGCATCCAAAACCCCAACCCGGCGATTGTCTGTGTGCAGCCAAAGAGCAGACAGCCCCGAGCAAGCAACTAGACGCGTGGCGCTGACTGACAGCCTTCCCTGTTAACGGCTGCTAAGCGTTAAAAGACATTTACTCCAGTGGCGGGCTCCTGCTTCCCGCTTTATTGCACTTGACCCCATAGCTGTGAGATGGCCTGAGCACAGTGCACGTGGAAAAAAGGGCCCAGCTCACATTCTTCAGGTACCCCTCCCTCCTGGCAGTAACGTTTTACAGCCTTTCTCAAAGGTGAGCCTTCTGAAAACTTCATCACTGGGAAGGAGCTTTCCTCTCTCTCCACAATAAATTGTGAATTAAAAGAAGACAACATGCTGGGCTTTAATTTTAAAAGGAGCCGCACTGAGGGTGGTGGAAACACAGCAGCTTTGACTCTCTGTTTGGCTTCTGGCCAAGGCCTAGAGGGCTGTCAAAGTGGGTGTTATTGCCGTTGACCTGCAACAGACAGGTCCTTCCATCTGTCCTCTGTCCCTGGAGAAGAGAGGAAAGCCCAAGGCTCAGGGAACAGCGGGTGTCCCAGAGGCACTGGCTGTTGGGACCTCCACTCTCAGCCCACCCCCACCCCCAGGTAGTGGCGGGAGAACCTCAGGGTCCTCACCGAGGGAGGGACCGCGGAAGAAAAGGACAGCAGGACACGCGCACGGAACATCGCGCAGCTCCAGGCGGGGATCTGGGTTGGGCCTCCACGTCTTACCCTCTTATGCCTTTGGGCAAGACGCTCACCTTCACTTGCCGCATCTGTGAAATGGAAAGACTAATAATAATGCTACTCTGTCCACGTGCAGTGTTGACAGTGACCATCAGTATTAAGGGCTTGGTCACCTGTGATGTATTTTGCAAATAGAAGGGGATAGTGCTACTATTAAGTTAGCGTTTTTCCCTCTATCCCTTCATCATACCTTGTTTCCTCCATTCTCTATATGGAATTTTAAAGTCATAACCACAACCTTTACAAAATTTAGGAAGCAAGACCCCATATCACTGTGACGCTGCTCAGAGAACATCCCCTGGGTGCCTTCCCGAACCTATGCTCCCCCCTCCACCCCGCCCACAAGTCCTTTCTATGATGAGGACTCAGTGGTTACTACGGGGACAGGGGCCTTTGAAAGGAGGGCAAGGGCTTGGGGCAGGGAGGGCGCAACCCCACCTGGAATGCTGCCTGGGATGTTCCCTAGCCCTGTCCATTTCCCTCATACCCTACCCACCACCTGGAGCCTCAGAGCAGGCAGGCAGGAGAAATGATAACCCTGATGTGTGATTAAAGGCTGTATTAGTCAGCTCGGGCTGCTAGAAAAATTCCATAGATGGGACGGCTTAACCACAGAAATGTCGTCCCTCACGGTCTGGAGGCTGGACGTCCAAGGCCAAGGTGTCACAGGGCTGGTTTCTCCTGAGGCCTCTCTCCTTGGCTGGGAGATGCCGCTTCCTTCCTGTATCCTCTCGTGGTTTTCTCTCTGTGCGTCTGTGTCCTCATCCCATCCTTTTATAAGGTCATCTGTTGTATTGGATGAGGGCCCACCCTATGACCTCATTTTAAATTAATCACCTCTTGGAAGACCCTGTCTCCAAACGCAGCCCCACCCTGAGGCAGTGAGGGTTAGGGCTTCAACGTGTGAATTTGAGGGAGTGCACAACTGCGCCCATAGCAGGCGTCCGTAACGGTGGTATAGCCCCGTGATGGAGGTAGGGTTGGGTGAGGCAAGGGCCACGTGAATGGCTCACTCTCCTCGTCTTTAAAAAAGCTGTTAGAAGGAATACGTTCGGTCACTATGTAAACATTTGATACGTGGCCCCTGAATGGGAACTAGAACTCTGTGGAAGCTCCCAGCGGCTCCTGTTGACAAGCTGGTTTTTCTTGCTGCCCTCTTCCTATCATGATGACCCCAGAAGCAGAAAGCAGACATGTTTAGTCATCAAGTGATAGAACACTTCACTGCTGCTCTTTGAAGATGACGGCATCTCTGAGATCTTTATCTTTGCAGCAAATGAACTGAGGGCCAGAGTTTTCTCATCAGCCCGAGGGGAGCAGGGCTGACGGAGGGAGCGTAGGTCCGAGAAGACACCCAGGGGATGTTCTCTGAGCAGCGTCCCAGTGATATGGCAAGGAGAAGGGGTCTCTTTCTGGCCACCGCAGGAAGCTGGAGAAATGCCGACAGATCACAGGGAAGGATGGAGGCTGCCTGCGGCCCCAGAGCCTCTGGAGAGGACACAGACCTTCACTGCAAGGACCAAAGTGGGCAAAGAAGTGGAGACAGAGCCATGGGGACCCCCAGTGCTGGGCCAGAGGGCCTAGGAGGGCAGGGCGACCAGGAAGTGGGTCTCTTCGAGGCCAGAGGCAAGTCCTCCCTCCACTCAGGGGCAGAGGGCCCGCAGGGCTGGGTGGACATGCTGTAGGAGGTGGGGACAGAGAGTGTCACACCCCAGGCAGCATCACCGATGAGGAAGAACAGGTGCCAGGAGGTGGGGATGGTGCCGAGAACAGAAGGCTCACCTTGCCCCACCAGCGAAGGGCCCAGCGTCCAGCGGGAAGCCCTGTCGCTCTTGTTCATGAAGTCAGGAAATGGGCCACCCAGAGAACGGTCGTTAACTGAAAATGAGCCCCAGACAAGTATGGTTTCAAGACCCCAGGATGGCTAGGACCCAGGTGCCCACCAGCACCTCAGAGGTCTTTCTAGGAGCTACAGTGGGGTTGTTGGATAAAATACAGGATGCCCAGGTAAAGCTGGATTTCAGATACACGAGGATTAATTGTTTAGTATTAGGATATCCCACGCAATATTTGGGAATAAAAAATATTCATTTATGTATCTGAAATTCAATTGAACTGAGCATCCTCTGTGTTTACTTGCTAAATCTGGTAGCCCTAGCCTGTAGGGTCATCAGCAGCCGTCATTTTTAAGTTGTAAGAGTCGGACATGGGTTGGACAGGCTGTTCCCGCAGGCTGCAGACAGTGTGACATCACAGATGGTTAGCAGGGCTGATTCAGGGCTCGCTCGGCCTTTCCTAAATGTAGTAATGCTCTCGGCTGCCGCTTATACACATCTGATTCAACCGGCTTAACCAGAAGAACGTCTACTGTGCCCCATAACTGGGAATCTAGATGCAGCATGATCAGTGGTGTGTGCTATCAAGGACCTTCCATTTGTCCCTTATGTCATCCTCCGAGCTGACTCCATCCCTGGGCGGAGAGCGAGACGGCGGCAGCAACCCCAGCATAGCTTCCAGGCATGTGGTCAGGCTGTGTTGCTGGCATGACTTCTGAGCTGCGGTTGAAGAACAGGACAAAGGTAAAGGGCTGCGCAGGATCCCATGACGTCCGCATGCCTTGTGGCCAGTGAAAAGCGCGAAAAGCTTGGCAGACTGAGTCAGGGTCCACGTGTCAGGTGGAGAAAGTTATCCAACTTATGTACTAACATATTGAGAATTACAATAAATGTGAGGGCAGTAACTACATTTAAAAATTGGAAAAGGGACTTGCCTGGCTGCCCAGCGTTTAAGACTCTGCGCTTCCAGTGAAGCGGGCACGGGTTCGATCCCTGGTCGGGGAACTAAGATACTGCATGCCATGCAGCGCTGCCAAAAGAATTTTTTTTAATAAATAAAATTAAAAAATTGGAATTGTCTGATGAATAGAGTAAGGAGTAGGATATTGATGGGACTGTCTGAACGGCATCCTTACATTCTTTTCTAAAATGTCACATGACTCCCAAAGAACGGACCGAAACATCTGGTCTGCTGCATCCCACCTTTGGGAAGTTACCTGCTGCTGACAAATGCACTAAGTGCAAAACTCAGGAGCAGCTTCCTCTGTGCTTACAAAGGAAAACACTGCGGCTGATTTATGGAAATGCTTCCCTGCGGGGTCATCTCAGCAAACGAGACACCATGTGAACTTGACCCTCATTCACTCTTATCTGGTCTCTTTAAGTTCCTTCTAAAAGTAGAGGACTGTTATCCAGGAACAAAACTATGCGAACAGTGTAGATGCTTTTCAAATGTCATTTCAAGGCAGTTCTTTGAGAAATACTGCCAAAGGGTCCATACTTTAACACGGTGAGAGAAAATACACACTGGCAGTTGGACACCCAGCTTTTTCTTGACTTCTCTAAAAATAAGAAAACATATGGAAGACCATACCAAGGTCTTGAAGTAACACATCCGAAATCAAATTTGTCAGATACGATTTCCAATTTTCTATGAAATATGAGGGCAGAGTTAACATAGGTAATAAAATCTAAAAGAAACCTCCGGCATTGTATTGCCTCTTCTGCTAAGTAAATACCCCTCTAAGAAGCTCACATACAGACTAGAGCACATATAATAAAAATAAAACCCTGTGTTATAAGTGTCTTCAGGTACCCTTTCTCCATCAAGTCAGTCAGAAACCGATATTTATCCGGATGAATTATTTATCAGATCTCTTCCAAAAATCTTGAAAATGCATTTAATCTCAATGTACTTTTGAGGGTGCTTCCAATCTAAAATGGGTAACAGTGGAAAGGGTGTTAAATCCAAAGGCTGGCTTAACTAAGCGGACCTGGATTCTGCTTTTAGCTCTGGCCCACACTGTGACCTTGGGCAAGATGACACTTCCTGGGCCTCAGGCTCCTTGTATCAGTAAGGATGGCATTCAGCGGCCTGTAACTGAACATCTGAACCACAGTGGCGTTTCTACAAAGGGTTCATATCCTCAGAAACCTAATGTCCTGGGCTGATGCCGCAATCCCACCACGGTGTCAGCACCCCAGCTCCCCACTCCTGCACTCTCTGCCCTCTCGAACATGTCACTCCCATCCTCACGTTTGTCACTTTCGATGGCAAGACAGCTGCTCCACCTCCAGTCTCACAAAAAGAAAGAGGGGAAAGCGGGAAAGAAGAGACTGGGCTTCCCCAGAGACTCGAAGATCACATCTGCACAGTGACTGCTCTGCGTGTCACGAGGCCCCCAGCCTCATTCTCCCTACGTGCAAGGGGCCTGGGGAAATGAGGTCTTTCCCTGACGCACTACTGCCCCCAGTGACATGGCAGTTCAGTTGATAAGGAAGAAGACGGAAACGTGTGTTTGGTTGGCAAACAGCAATATCTGCCACATGCCTCATGTGAAACAAGGGCTCTGCTAGCTCCCGTTCTACTCACCATTCGTTCTTGCACTCAACAAACACATATGGGACGCCTCCTCTCTCTAGACCCGCCTTCTAGGTACCAGGATGCAGCACAGCCTACCTGGGACCGAACTGGGAGAACAATAAGTACTGACTGCCTTGGACCATCAGCCCCATAAAGTGGTTCTGGACAAACTGAGAGCTGATTCAAAGCAGAGACTTCCCTTCCTCACTCAGGGTCTCAGCATGTGAGGAGGCAACGAGTCTAACCGTGGCCCGAACTGTAACTTGTATCTGCTACTCTCGCCTTCCTTCTCTGGCTTAGTGCTTTAGAATGCCCCAGCTCTCCAATGGTCCACGAGCAGAGGGAATCCCTCTTGGAGGAAAGAAGGTGAGATCATGAGTCTAGATCCTCTGTGGCCCGTGAGGCCACATGCCTCCTCCCACCTGTCCCCCAGGGGCAGCGGCTCATCAGGAGACCCTTCCAGGCAGTCCATTTCCATATCACCATTTAAATAAAAACTCAGCTGAGGAGCCTGGAACCTTCACCTACTGTTGCGGCCCAGGGCAGACTGTCCAAGCCTTTGGGAAGCTCTGGGGAAGGTCACATCAAGAGCACCCAAGCCCTTACGTTTGCTGATTTTACTTCTGGGAACCAAGCTTAGGAAAATCATTCAAACTGTAGAAAACGTTCATGCACTAAGGTGTTCACTGTGGCATTTGGGGTAACAGGGCACCGGGGAAGCAATCCACATATTCAGCAGTGGAAGAATATGGTGGGTGCGCTCTGTAAAATACAACCGCTAACTCTGATGGTTATTAAAGAGCAGAGCTCATCAAGAAAAAATGCTTACGTGAATGTGCAGGTGAAAATTCCAAGATACAAACTTATAGTTAAATGAGCACTACAATTTTAAGTATACTTACAGGGAAGAAATACTTGAAAATGGTAATAGTGGATAAAGAATTATACAAATATGGGTGGTCAGATTTTAAGCGACTTATTTCTCTTAGTCTTCAGATTTTTATGTGTGTTTATAGGACTTTTAAGTGGAAAAATAAATTCATAATTTGGGAAAAGTTCAGGGAGATTCAAGGCTCTGTGAACTACTCTGCCTCCTCTAGTGTGTGATGGATTAATCCTGGGAGAAAATAACAACCCAGTAAGTGTTTTCACTGGTACGGCTTAGAAGGAAGATGATAGGAAGAGAGAGAAACAGGAAAGTAATGCTTTTTCTGAATTTCACCGAACTTGCTAGGACTCACTTTTTTTTTTTTAACCCACGCCTAGTAGTTGAATAGTATTTAAGGAAGCTCTTTTCCCCCTGCTTAAACTCTTAAATTCCAAAACCCATCTTTCTGCGCAGGGCAGAGTATTACGGCAGCAGTCTGGATTTGCAGGCCACCACTGATTTCCCCTGAATCATTTGAACAAGTCAAGCAAAAGATTCCCTTTTAGCCCAACTGCAATTTTATTTTTCAACGCAGAACAGGTTTTACCTGTTTTACCTTTTTCTCTTTTCACCAAAACTGCCTAAGCAAAGCTAGCCAACGCGTTTGCAAGCCACGTTATGTCCACACTTTACCAACTTGCCCCGACCTGTCCTGGCAATCACACAGGAGAGAGGAAGCTTGCTGTCCCTCCTGTGGATGGAAATCAGCTCAGCCTCAAGCAGGGATGTGGGCCTGAATGCTTCAAGTCTCCCCTCAGCTCCTCTCCCAAGTCAGGCTGCAGAGTGATGGCCCTTGGAGGCCCCTCAGCACCCTGCTCCGATGAATCCGAACCTGTGGTTACTTGATGAGTTTCCAGAACACCTCGCTGGTTCAGAGATCTGAGCTCAGCCTCCCACTGTTGGGGACACAGAATGGTTAAGGTCCTGCCTTCAAGGAGCTTGCGGTCCAGTCAGGAAGGCAGACGGCCACAATACACAACACGCACACAAACAGCAAATGGCCACACACAAGAGGTGTGGGCTGGGGAGAGGGGCGTGCGCTGAGAAGAGAATCCATCTCAGGGCTTTAAGTTCAAACACAGGCGACAGGGCATGGACAGGGCCAAGTTTCAACCCCGTTCTGGAGGTTGTGTCTAGGGTGTTCACGAACTCTCCGTATCTAAGCGTCTAGAACAGTGGTTCTTGACTCTGGAGGGGGCGGCGGAGAGAATCAGCTGAGCGTTATGGAGCCCGGTCCCAGAAGAGTGCACACCATCTACACGCTAATATTTGCATGTCATTTCAGAAGATGCATGGACTGCAATCCTTCCAAAGCCATCCATCGACCTCCAAGACAACACAGTAAGATTATAATAACTAATATTGAGCATTTTCTGTATTGTAGGATCCGAATTCATGCTGTACCTATATCCTTTCCTTTCATCTTTCCAACAAAAATAAGACAAATGAAGCGCTGTTTCAGTCACATGCATGGAAAAACTGAGGCTCAGACAAGTTACCCAAATTAGAAGGCGGATTCAAGCCAAGCGAAGCAGCCAAATCTGTGCCCTTTCAAACAACAACTGCAAGAGGTAGAGCCACCACTATTTTACAAATGAGGGAACGGAGGTCTCAGGAGGTTAAGTCACTTGCCCCAGGCCACGTGGACCACTGATTCAGAGCTCCTGACAAAGAAGCAGGACAAAAGGTAAATGCTTTGAAACCCCAAGCGAGGCATACTTGTGCGGAAAGTTCCTGAAGCAGAAACTTCGCATCTGGCTCGCCACCCGAGCGCTTGTTTCTCTCTAGTGGGAGGCAGAGGGAAAGAAGGCTGCGGTCGGCACTGTCCACTTGCACTGTGACCCTACTGCAGCCTGAGACAGCAGGGAGCCCGGACCCCCAGCCGGAGCGAGTCAGTGGCGGCTGGAGGAGGCGCTCTGTGAGAACCACACGCCAGCCTGGACGTTCTGGACCTCAGGCTCCAAAGGACAAAAAGGAGAGAGGTGAGCAGGGACCCTGACGTGCAGGAGACGATGGTGCACGCTGCACAATCCACCCATCAATATCTTGCTCAGTGAGCCTCGCTGCTGTGCCCAGCGCGTGGGGAGGCCATCCATTCCTTCAGGGCCAGGCATGCAAAAATGCTGTGGGGAAATGGGAGAATCGACACTGGTCAGGACCACGCATGCACCTGCCGGGTCCCTTCACAACAGGTGTCTCCGGAGAGCCAACACTTCCTTCCACCACTGGATAAAACATTTCTAAATGCCTCACTTGGAAACAATTGCAAGCCAGTGATAACACTTGAGTCTCCCCTCATTTTAGACTGAAAGTGGGATTAACCACCATATTCACCATGGTCGGTACCAGGGACTCGGTGCTGCTTTCAGAAGTCAGGTTCGCTAGCAGAGGATGTGACCATCTCCCAACCTCAAGGACAGTCGAAAACTATGGCTCTGAGAACAAGAGGTTACTTCTGATCGGAGCAATCAGAAAGGCCTCGTTTTTACTTGGGTATTAATCTCATCTCTCACATTAAACCAAAAGGAGTCAGGCTAGAGCAGTGTTTAAATTACAAGCTCTGATGGCAGAATATCCCTGTCCAGCCACTTGTTAGTATGTGACTTTGGGCACATTCTCAGAGCCTCAGCTTTCATCCGTATGATAGAAATAATAACCGATTGTTTCAAAAGGGTTGTTGGGAGGATTCAACAAAATTACGGGTGCAGGATCTGGCACAGGACAATCCTCAACAAAAGAGTAACTATTATTATTATTAAAAAATTTGAGAAGAGACATTATGCCCTTAGAATGTGCAGGTCAATGTTAGACACTCACATATTTAATGGATAAAGACATAATTTTGTAACGTGGAACAATTTCTCCCCAAAAGTCATATCCTTTCGGTGGATCCATTTTAGTAACAGTCTAGCATTTAACTAACCGATTTTTTTTTTTCAAGCCAAAGAAAACCGTGTAACTATGATAGAATTATTCCTGAACCTGTTTTTGTGAGGGCATTCTGTGAAGCTCAGAATTCGCAATAATTTCTAGTGAAAGCAGAAATAAAACAAAACTCTTTCCTGGTAGCAGAAAGAACACTCAAAGACATTCTACCAGCTTTTTTGTCTTGTTTTGTTTTGGTCTTGTTTTGATCTCATAAAATACAAAGAAAACAAACAAAACAAAACACTTCAGATGTTCCATTGCGGTGAATCCAACTGTGTGAAAGCATCGAGCAGAATAGAAACTGATGTCTCATTTGTCCAGCTCTTCCCAGGGCAAATCATTTAGAAGCAGGAATCACACAGATCCCATGACTTTGGATTCCCAGCACCCAGCCCAGTACCCGCCCATTGTGAGCCTCAGTATGAGACCTTGGGTAGAATCTTATTATTTAACGGCCACTCATAAACAAGCAACGCATCACCTCTATGTGCAAAAGCCCCGGGAAGGCAGAGCTAGGGTGCTCCCGCCTCCCCCTC
>NW_006779033.1:271246-278893 GCF_000442215.2 Lipotes vexillifer | reverse complement strand
CGCCCAGAGCACACCCTCCACCCAGAGTGGGCAGCCGGCAACAGCCTAGATCAGTCCCACAAGTGAGAACTTGGCAGCATTTCCCTGAAAGGTGCTTAGTTTGTAGAGACTAGTGGTTCCCAGCCCCACCTCTTTTGTTCGAGTGCCTGCTCTTGACAAGATGGACCATTCTCATCTTAGGGGTAAAAGGTAAGGCGTCTTCACAGCTGCAACTATCCAACTAATTCAGAGTGAAATATCTGTTTTAAGCATCTCATCCAAAAGTCAAACCGTAGAACCTTCAGTAATATTGACCCTGGGGGACTGGGGGCAGGGCCAAGCCCCGCTACCATGGCCAGCCTGTCCCTCTGGGCTTGAGCTCCCCTTGGTTCTCTCTCATGAGCCTGTGTCGGAGGTGCAGGCTCAGAACCTGTTCACCGAATCCAGACGCAGCTGCATTTGCTTCGTCGGTGTGGTGTTGGCCCACATAGGTTTCCTCAGAATTTTTATTACTTGCCAGAGCATTTTAAAAGTAGGAGATCTGTATTAAAATCCCAGATGTCTGACTTCTCAGGAGAGCAGACTGTTCGCGGCCACCCCCGAGCGGCAGCAGGCGGCTGGCTCTGAGCAGCTGCGGCCCCTGCAGAATGAGCGTCCGGTCCCTGTGATGCCGCCTCTACCCGCCTGGCTATCCCACCACGTGTAGCGCCTGCTGGGTCCTCATGTGAACGTGAACCGCTGCTCTTGCTCTGCGTGAATCCTACTGGGGAACCTTGACCTTAGTTTTGCAGGCCAGCCGCATACTAGGTGGGACCCCGCTGAAGAACCAGACCAGAGAGAGCAGGTGTACAGCACCTGGACCCCGCCTGATCTCCACCACACACACCGCGCCCCCCACCCACGGTCTTTGTCTCATTTAGGGTGCCCAGGAGACTCAGCAGCTCTCAGCAATGACGCCAGTGAGTGATCTCTTAGCCCTGGCTTCTTCAAGGATCCCCAGGACATCCTGAGAAGGAAAGCAACCAACCTCGACTTCATCGGCCGTCTTGGTCCTCAGGGGCCCAGAGTGCCACTGGTGGATGCCGCTCACAGCTTTGCTATGCCATCTCTCCGTCTTCAGGGTGGGCTCCACTTAACAATCCCCAACAAATAGGAAAAGGCGTCTGGGGAAGTTTCCAAGAGCTTCCCTTGGTAGCACATTCCAATGCCTAACAATCCTCCCTTCAGATGAGGGACTGCTTTCATATCCAACCAAAATCACCCTTGAGGCAGGTTAAAGGCATCTCATCTTATGAATGGATAAAGAAGATGTGGTACATACATACAATGGAACACCTCTCAGCCGTAAAGAAGAATGAAAAATGCCATTTGCAGCAACGTGGATGAACATAGAGATTATCATACTAAGTAAGTGAAGTGACTCAGACAGAGAAAGACAAATATTATATGATGTCACTTACATGTGGAATCTTAAAAGGATACAAATGAACTTATTCATGAAACAGAAACAGACTCACAGACATAGAAAACAAAGGGGAAGAGGGGGAGGGATAAATTAAGAGTCTGCGATCGGCAGATGTCAACTACTATACGTAAAACAGACAAACAAGGTCCTAGTGTACAGCACAGGGAACTATATTCAGTATCTGATAATAAGCTATAATGGAAAACAATCCCCTCTGTGGACAAATACAATTATTAAATCACCATGCAGCCTTCTCCTCTAACTATTAAATCTTATTCCTCAACCTTTTAATCATCGTTGAAGCTCTCACCTGAACCTTCTGTGAATTCTCTGCACCTCTCTAGATTCATATAACCCAAAACTAGATGCAGAACTCCAGCAAGGCTCTGAGCAGTGCTGAATATAATAGAGATTGCTTTGTGGTTTCTAAATGTGTAGTTTATTTTGTACTTGATTTCCAAACCGGAGCACTTTATTGCTGACTCACGGGCAGCCCAGGGTCCGCAGGATTTTTAGATACTTTTCAGCTCGACATGCACCTACCTTATCACTGCTCATCGTAGATCTGAGAGGTTGGGTTTTCCCTCTGCAAGCACAGTGCCTTTGTCTCTTCTGAACTTCGTTTGTGTTAGTTTCTCTCCATGTCCCTAAGCCACCAAGGCCGTTCAGAATTCTGAACCAGCTGGATCTCTGTTCCAAGCAGATTTTTCAACCCAAGCCCCGTCACCCCCGACACCCCTCTACCCTCTTTGCTCAGGCTGCCAGCATCTCCTGCCTGGACGGTTGCAGTAGCCTCCCCGGTAACCTCTCTTCCACCTCGCTCCTTCAAGTCCAGTTTCCACACAGAGGCCACGGCAATACTATTAAAATGTGTACCCCACCTGCTGCCCCTGTACAGTGGGCGTGCTCCCGCGGAGGTGATGGCGCATTTTGGGGAGGGGGGCAGTGATGCTATCCTGAGGGCCCAGCTAGGTGTAGGGGACAAGGACACAAAGCCAAAGGGGTGTGTGATGAAGGGAGATCACAGAGGGCCAGCAGGAGGGCGTGTTGAGCCCAGGCGGAGGCCCCAAGGGAGACGCGGGCAGTGCAGTCCCTCCTCTTCCTGGGGCTGCGGTCTGAGTGGATCGGGTACCAGAGGCTGAGCCATCTTTTCTAAAAAAGGATCACACAGCCCCGTGACCGTGCATCTCCCTGGGGACCTGCAGAGACAGCCGTGCAGGGGAGACTGATGTCTTCATGGGCACACCGGTGCTGAGTCTGGCCAGATCAGCGGAGGCGGAGTGGCGGATATGCACGCCGACTGAGCGGTGCCGTGGCGTCGCGTGAGCGGCCCCATGGCCCGCTCCCTCACAGCATGCTGCTGGCCCAGCAGAGCCAGGCTGCCGGCCGCGTGCCGGATGTGGACCAGAGAGGCGGCCAGGGGCGCCCTCCTCCCCTCCATCCAGATCTCTGTCCGCGTTTGGGGTAAACAGGAGCTACGCCTCACACTTGCCGCTGGCTGTGCCTTTTCCCTGAGGCACCTGGGAGACCTTGCTGCCCACTTGGAAAACCTCACTTACTCCCAAGCACCCCGGAGAAGATGCCGCGGTACCCAGGCCACCCCAGGCAGGGCACGACAGACGTGACTGGATTGTGGCCAAGGGCAGGAGGAGGCCAGCTGTCACAGAGCCCCACAAGAAGGGCAGGGTCAGGTCAGCTCGAGGACGCTTCCCAGGTGCCCTTTCCCGTCTCACTGGGCGAGGGAATCTGGCATGACGCCCACACTCAGCCCCTGCTCAGGCGATGCCCAACCTATCCCGCCGAGATCATTCCTTCTGCGGCCACCGAGTGTGCGGCTGCGGCCGAAGGGGCCACGCCAGGAGCCGCGGCCGCGGCGGGGGGCAGCGGGCGCCGTGAGCGCAGCGGCTCGCAGGCCCGCGGGCCCAGAACGGGCAGACGCAGCCCGGGAGGAGCAGCCCCCAGGCTGCAGGAGCGGCGGGGCGGCGGGCCCCCCGGGGCGGCCTCCCGCGGTCACAGGGGGCGTGCAGCGTGGCCCAGGGCGCGACTGGGGCCCTGCAGAGGACAGCACAGACGCGGCAATCTCGGGAGCACGGGGACCAGCAGGTCTAGGATGGAACAAAGAAAGGCCCAGACGCGGGAGCCTCGCGTCCTACCCGCAGAGGGCCGACAGCAGGAGGGCCTCCGAGGGAGTGTCACGGCCGGCGCGGGGAGGGCGGAGCACGGGAGGAAAGCTCCCGGGCCGCGGCAGGGCTGACCCAGCAGCGGGACCGTCCTCCAGCTGGACTCCTGAGAGGTGACGAGAGAAAGCGGCCCGCGCAGCACGGGGCGGCCGCTCCTGTCTTCACAAAACCACCGCCTGGAAGAGCCTGCAGCTCCGCAGTCGGGGGCCTGGGACGGCCAGTCCGGGCTCCGCAGTGACCAACCAGCAGGGCCGGCTGTCCCTTCAGGAAGGTCCCTGCCAGCCTCTGCCCCTCGGGCCTTGGAGGAGCACGCGGGCCACCGAGGAGACAGCGGCGGGTGGCCAGGGGCCGAGGTCTCTGCTCCCGCCCTGACCTCTGGGATCGGAGAGGCGGTAACCTTGGACCCCGGTAAACAGCCTGGAGCCCCAAGTGTTCCCAGGTCCGCTGCAGCTTCCCTTCCTGTAGTCAGAAGGGAAGCGAGATGAGAGAAGCTCACAGGACAGGCATCCTCTGGGGTTCCACGTCCCACGGCCCAGCAGTGACAGCGCAGTGGAATCCACGATGCCCCCAGCCCCCGCAGGGGGCCCACCTCACTCCCTCCCTCTGGGAGCCAGGCTGGGACACAGCCTTGCCTTCCAGTCCTGGCTTTGGTCCCTAGGCTGCTTGCTGGCTGGGAGGCCCCCCCCCCCCCATCCTCCCACATCTCCCCCAGGACCCTGAACACAGACTTCAGTCCAGGCCACAGACCAAGCAAGGGCAGGAGTCCCATCTCCTTGGGATGCCCAGGGAGGGAGGACAGATGCTGTGACCTTATCAGTGGACAGAGTCGGAAAGTGTGTCATGTAGACTCAGCTATTCCAGAGGTCTGAGCTCTGGAGAAAGGCCCCCATGCATTCCAGGAGACCAGCAGGGAACACTGGTAGGAAAGCGGTTTGTAGCAGTGAACACGGGGAGCCCCCATACGCCTCCGACCGGGAGAACGGAGAGAGCGTGGACAGGCACAGGGGGACCCAGCTCCAGAGCGGGAATGACCAAGGCTGCACCTCACACACTGTCAGACAGTGAAAAAGCAAGTCGCAGAAGAAAACATGCCGAACAGTTCAAAGACAAGGCCGAAAATGTACGGCGAAGGCACACGTCTGCAGTCACAGTAGAGAAACGGGGCAGGACCGACACAGCAGCCAGGAACGTGGATGTGTGCAGGCTGGGGAGGGTGTGTGCAGGATCCGTGTGTGCAGCATCCGTGTGTGCAGGATCCGTGTGTGCAGGATCGGGGCGGCACACACAGGGCTTTGGTTGGGGGTTGACTATAGTTCTGAAACAAAGTGCTTGTACTCAGGAGCTTCCGATCATATTTTTTCACATTTTAACGTCCCTGAAGTCAGGATGGTCTTTAAATTCCCGTCAGTCAGGTGGCAGTTGTAATGTAGTTGCATTGCCTTAAAAATAACCTTAAACAACTTCTTTCACTTATGTTTTCCTTTTTTATGCAGGCACAGTATACAACAGAAATCTGTCCCTGTCTGAAAGATCACTTTTAAAAAGTATTAAAAATTCTAAATGACAAGAAAAACACGGAAGCCAGGTCACTTCAGCCTCTTCTGAGAAGTCCTCAGGGATTTCCCTTCACACTTGGCCCAAAGCTAACGTTCTCACGGGGGCCTTCAAGGCCTTCAGGATCTTCTTCCTGCCTCCTCTTGGGTCATCTGGCCCTCCTCCCTGCTAACGGCTCTTCAGCCCTGGCCTCCTTGCTGCTCCCTGCCTGGAATGCCCTTCTCCTAGACATCCCGTGACATTTTCTTTCTTTTTTTTAAACAGGAGTCCTATTTTATTTTATTTATTAATTTATTTATTATCTATTTATTTATTTATGGCTGCATTGGGTCTTCGTTGCTACGTGCAAGCTTTCTCTAGTTGTGGCAAGCGGGGGCTACTCTTCATTGCGGTGCATGGGCTTCTCATTGTGGTGGCTTCTCTTGTTGCGAAGCACGGGCTGTAGGTGCACGGGCTCAGCAGTTGTGGCACAAGAGCTCAGGAGTTGTGGCTCGCGGGCTCTAGAGCGCAGGCTCAGCAGTTGTGGCACATGGGCTTAGTTGCTCCGCGGCACGTGGGATCTTCCCGAACCAGGGCTCGAACTGGTGTCCCCTGCACTGGCAGGCAGATCCTTAACCACTGCACCACCAGGGAATTCCCCATGACATACTTTCTAACTTCCATTTATAAAGACACTCAGTGAACCTCAGAGTCTCTTGACAGTCTTTCTAACTTCCATTTATAAAGACACTCAACGAATCTCAGAGTCTCTTGACACTGATGCCAGCTTCTCCAAGGTAGGAAATTCTAGGAAGGAAAAGACTCATTTCAACTGAAACTATCATGATGTGCCTAATTACAATCCAACCTGGTTTTCAAAATTGGTTTCCTGGTCAAACTTAGCATCGCCGACGAGAGAAAAGCTGACAGCACAAAGCCTCAGTGGCAACATCAGACTTTGCCTTCTGGGTGTTCTAGCCAGAAACGGTTTACTTGAATCTGGTCATGAGGACCCCGACATACAAATCCAGATTGTGGTGCATTTTATAAAACAACTGGCCTGAACTCATCAAAAGTGTCACATCATCAACAACAACAAAGTGGGGGAGACTATTCCAGACCGAAGGAAAGTGAAGCCGCATAATAACAAACACAAGGAAGGAAGCGTGGTTGAATTCTGGGGGAGAAATCTATAAAGCACCACTGGGAGATGATTAGGAACACTGGAATACGGGCTGCATGTTAGATTATATTGAATTAATGGGTTTCTAAGGTGTGATCCTGGCATTAAGGACACGCAGGAGAATGTTGGTTCTCAGCACACACACTTGGAAGTAGAGGGAGCATCATGACATCTGCAATTTTCAAACTTCTCAACAAAAAAATGGAGGAAAGCAAACGTGACAAGATGTTAACAACTAAGGAATCTGGGTAAAAAGATGTTTGATATTTACTGTAGTATCCTTTCAATTTTTTATGTTTAAAATTCTTAAATAAAAATTTTTAAAATCTGTTTCTTCTATATTGGAACAAAATATATACCTGAAAGAAAGGTTTATAAACCCCAAAAATATTATGGCGTTTTCAGTGTTTTTAAATAACTCACATAATTTGAAGAATAACAAGGGAAGTGATTGCAACAAACAACATTTTACCATCGAGGCTGAAAGGTGAGCAGGGTGAGGTGTAAGATGCCGATGGGACTTTGACGTATGATGTCTGAGCTGAGATCCTTGCCTTCTTTTCTAAAATCTAGCCTGACTCCCGTTCAAGTGCCACAGTCTATTTCCAGCCATGGTCATCTGGCTACATTTATAAAACTTTGTAGCTATCAGGATGTATTTCATTTGGCCAATATATGCCATCAGCGGAGAACAAAACTACTCAACATTAACATTTATTTAAAAACTGCTTAAGGTCTACACTGTCAGAAGAAAGACTGAAATCTGGCAAACAGTTCCACATTTCAAAACTACTGAAACTAGTAAACGTGGAAAACATCCTTCAAAAAACGGTTCACATGACAGCAAGATTTGTAATTATTTTATAACAAAGTATTTAAATTCAACATTTTCTAATTATTGTGATTTAAAACATGAACTATCATTTCATGTTCAATTATTTGTATAATTTGCTTAGAATGACTTTGCTATAATTATTATTTCTAATTATATTAACAAAAAATAAATAATATACTTTTTTTCTTACTTGAGGAAGGACCGCTGTTGTCTCATTCACACGATAGCACTGAATTGTTATCAGCCCTGGTTAGGTTAGGTGAGTAAAGAAATAATAATGGTAAAGATAATGGCAAAAATAAAACAAAGGAATAGGGCTTCCCTGGTGGCGCAGTGGTTGAGAGTCCGCCTGCCGATGCTAGGGGACGTGGGTTTGTGCCCCGGTCTGGGAAGATCCCACGTGCCGCGGGGCGGCTGGGCCCATGAGCCATGGCCGCTGAGCCTGCGTGTCCGGAGCCTGTGCTCCGCAACG
>NW_006779033.1:268354-270982 GCF_000442215.2 Lipotes vexillifer | reverse complement strand
CCCGCCTAACCAAAAAAAAAAAAAAAAAAAAAATATGTACAATGGAGTAACAAATTCAAATCCATGTTATTAGTACATTGGTAGACATTTTAAAATCAAGTACCAATTAGCTTTAAAATCTTTGAAATGTTGCATGCTTTGTCTCCTTAAGTCAATTAAAACAACCAAGAGTACTTGATAATATTAGATTTGTGAGCACCTAAATTAAATTTGCAATCAATATTTAAATTGCGGGAAATCAAATTTATTAAATTCATAAGTTCTTTTTCATTTAATCATTGTGTAACTAATGTCTGAATATTTAGATGAATGTTGATTGTTTGAAGATTAATACATTGCACGTTCAACAAAGTAGAAATTGGATTGAGTATTTCTCTCCACGCACAAAAAACCCAGGGGCATTCCAGGTTCTACCAAGAGTCACCACACCCAGGAATTGATGCCTGGACTACATATAGGAGGCTAGTTGCCTAGGAAGCAACCTGGCATGAGAACCCTGCCCAAGAGGGACACGACACTGGAGAGTGACCAGCCAAGGAGTCAGATCCTCTCTCCTAGACTCTGACTCTAAGACAGACAGAACAGTCTTCAACTGTCTATGGGTAAAAGCAGGCAGAAATAGCAGAGCAGAGAGATGCTTGTTTGCAAGCCACTCCGGTAAAGACAAGACCTGCTTCCCGGGGAGCAGCAAGGGGCTGGGCTGGTCACCCCGGTGCCATTAGGTCCCCCAGCTCTCCTGGGCCCGGGGCTCCGCGAGCCTCCTGGGTGAGCTCCTGCATGGTCCACTTCTCTCGTAGCCTGAGGTGCCATGCAGGTACCCGGCAGGGTGGGAGTAAAGTAGAACCTAGCCTCCGAGCTGTGCAGGAAACACGTGGGAGGAGCATCGATCACTGTGCTGCTTTAAGCACTGAGGGTAAACAGCATGTGCCTTATTCAATCTCAAGACACCTGTAGCTTAGCAATAAAAATATAACATCCAAAAGGCACCAACGGTAGGTATGAACCAAGTGCAATGAGGCCACCTAGAAGGGAATGAAGAACGCCTCGGAGGCCTGAGTGTGAGGAATTAAGGATTGGGAAAGGGTCCGAGGAGAATGGGACATTTGGCCTTGAAAATAACAGCAAGAGATTTTACCAAGACGCAAAAAAAGGGGAGAGGGGATGCGAACCAGTGGTACAGGGGCAGCATACCCTGGGGGGTCAGGGAGAGCCTGTGCCCAGTTGCCTGTTTTCAAATCCTGACCTTACAGCTTGCGACCTGTATGATCTGGAGCAAACTCTCTATCCCTCAGTTTATAACGACTGTACCTACTCATAGGACTATTATGAGGATTAAGTGGGTTAGAGCATGTAATGTTCTTAGATCAACGCTTCACCTGGGATTAGCACTCAGTAACGCTGGCTACTATTATCCCTGTCCCCACACCACGCGCCAACATAAACCTCCCACTCTCCTTCCTCACTTCTGCTCTTGGTGGTTTTGAGCACACGTGGTGCTTTGCGTTCTGCCCTTCCACCTGAGTGTCTTCCGGCAAGGCCACCTCTTGCCCAGCAGGGCAGCGTGCTCATGGAGGTGTTCTTGGCTTTTCCCATCTGTGGCACTAGACCCTGCATTAGACGCATCCCCAGCCTGCTCCTCCGTTCAACCTCGGCAGGTCAGACATACCTTCAAACAGGAGCTCTTGAACTTGAGATAGATTCAAACCCAACTCTATCCTTTGCTACCTTGTGCATATTAAACTCTTTGAAGCTTGGGGTTTTTTTTAAAGTCTTCATTGAATTTGTTACAATATTGCTTCTATTTTACGTTTTGGTTTTTTTGGCCGTGAGGCACATGGGATCTTAGCTCCCCGACCAGGGATCGAACCCGCACCCCCTGCACCGCAAGGCGAAGTCTTAACCACTGGACCGCCAGGCAAGTCCGAAGCTTGGGTTTTTTAATCTGTAAATTGAGGGTAACAACATCTACCACATAGGGCTGTTACTGTACGGCTTAATTTAAAAAAAGTAAGTATGCAGAGCTGTTTGACCTAGTGCCCAACATATCATAACTGCCCAATAAATAGTAGCATTATCATACAAACAACAATAACCTTGCAGTGGTGTACAGATTGTTAGGTATTTCCTCATTTTTCTAGGAAGAGTCATAGCTTTTATCGAGTTATCAAAGAGGTCCTTTTTCCTGCCTGGCGTTCTCCCAGTACGGAGGGACTCTTGCTCAGACTGGAATGTATGGCCTGTAGTCCTTGGCTATGACTCCTCTAAGTGTGTAAAACACAGAAGAGAAAGCCTCCCCAGCTTCATCTTCGTCTGTGGAGTCACCTTCCACGAGGGAGTCAGGGAAGACAGACATGCCCATGGAAAATAATTGGAACGTGAGCTGAGTAGGGCCACACCTCTCCTTCCTTCTCTCCTCACAGCCTCACCCCAGTTCCCAGGGTCCCCAATTTGGTAAACTTCCTATGCCAGCTACACTTATTCCAGAAAAGGATCTGAAAAATTCACTGGTACTAAGACCAGGAAGAAAAAGAACACAAGATTCCCAGGAATATCTGCCTTTGAGTCATTGGGAAGAGCTCAAATCAAAGGGATGAAGCCTAATTAGGGAATTACAGGCTCCAGGAATGC
>NW_006779033.1:264805-268199 GCF_000442215.2 Lipotes vexillifer | reverse complement strand
ATGCCAGGGAGGAAAAATGCTGTGTTACTGGGAGATGTTCCCAGGACCTGAGGCCTGTCCCAGGTGTGGCAGTCTATATGAGCTGATGTGGAAAGAGACATTAAGTGGAAAAAGCAAGATATAGATCAGTGTGCCTAGAATGAATATACATATATATGCTTGTATATAAATGGAAAATGTCAGAAAGATACAAAGCTAATTGGTAACAATGACTACCTGGGAAGGAAGCCTCGCAGGATTGGAAATCTGGGGTAGAAAAAGGCTTATTTCTACTTTTTTTTCACTTACATTCTTTTATACTGTTGATTTTTTTTTTTTTACCACATATATATATATATATATATATCACTTTTTCAATTTAAGAAGTAAGTTTGAATAGACAGCATGAGTAAATTCAGTGAGCTATGAAATCTTTTGGTAAAACCAACTGCGTGAAATATTACTTTTAAAAACTGACAAGAGACCACAGTTAACAAAACAGAATGCCATAAATCAAACCCACAGCCAAAATATTTCGCTAGGATTCAAAATTCAGGTTAAATTCTGTGATACCAAGTGTCATTAAAGGTGACTGATGTACTGCGAAAATTGAGAGGAAATGCGCCCAGTGCTGGAGCGGGCTTTCTTAACGATGTAGGTTTTTATTTTAGAAAGGACATCCATTACATCTCCACACCTATTTTTGAACGAAGAAAAAGGGTTTCAGAAAGCTGTGTCCTTCGCTGGTCAAATCGGCCCCTCCCGCAAGCACGCCTCTGGTTCTGAGCCTGAGAAGCAGCACCGCACACACCAGCTGCCTTGGTCCTTATAGACAGCGTTTTCCCAGCAGGCTTGGAGTGATAAGTATTAAGGTGGGTCAAAGTCAGCAGCCAGAGAACACGTGGGTGTGTGGTGTGAACGGGTGCACAGTCACAGGCCTTTCATCACGCTCATGATTTTAGGGACCGCTCAGAATTTTGCTCAGTTTCTCATGTTCCTGCCTTTGGGATGTGATGATTACATTTGCTGACGGAGAAAAACAAAACAAAATCCCCACAAGTCCTGAAAATTAGAAAATTTCCCAGTGGAACATTCTATTAAGAAGGAGGAGGAAAAAACCTCACATCTCCACCAGCCAGACGCCACCATCAATTCCCAAAGGTGTTGAGAACAGCAAGAGAAAGTACTCCTCCAGAAAAAATCCTTAGACATATTCTGCTTCACTAAATACTACACAACTGAAAATAAACTAAATTTTTTTTTAAGTTGGCTTTGAAAAGACACTATTAACATCCAAAATACTCATATGCTCTAGGCATCATGCAAGTAGTATATAAATTTGCGAACTAAAAAGACAACTGAGACACTAAAAAGGCAACTGACAAACATTTAAAGGCAGATGGATCTATGAAATCACACAGTAGGTTCCACATTATAGGCAGTTTCCTGGTGAATTTCTTTAAGCATGCTGGCTCAGACATGCCACTGACATTTGTTAAGAGATAGATCCAGAGCAGATTAATCTGCCAGAGTCTCCTGTATTTGGCACAGTTGGACATAACAGGGAGATCCTCCATCCTTAAGGAATTACTCTATTTAGAGAGAGACATAGAAACGCATGGCAACAATTAGAATAACACCATATAGCGAGCTAGATCAAAGTGAAAGCTTGTTTTTTTCTAATTAACATCTATAAACGGTTTACAATATGTGCCAGGCACTACACGTAATGCTTCAAATGCATTATCTTATTTAATTCTCACCCATCTGCATGAAGTAGATGCAGTTGCTCTCCCCGTGTCACAAATGATAAAACAGAGGCTTAAAAAGATTGGTAAGTACCAAGCCCAGAGCCCAGGCCCTTAACCACCCTGCTCTATTTCCTCTGATCATTTCACCAGAAACAAGCAACAAGCAGAGCTGCTCGATATCCCAGCCACACATTTTCAGGCACTGGGTCTGCATCAACACCAAACACAAACTTCCTAAATTTACTAAGTTTTTAAATAATCTGTCAGCTCTATGTGCAGCTGCACCAAAGCTGGGTGCAAAAAATGTCATCTCGGTCCTTTTCAGTCACCTTTAGAACAGTCCTTCTTTGCCAGTTTTGACAAAGTAAATATAAGACTTGGCCAGAAATGAAGGGGAAGCAAAGCTGCTCGATGTTACCAACGTATAGATTATTCTTTTAACATTAAGAGGTCATATAGAATTTAATTTCCTCTTCCTTGATTCAAAATGTTCTGTTACTTGTACAAGAAAAATTAGATCAAATCAAAACATGTTTATCTCATACAATAAATGTGTTTCAGGAAAGTGATGTATAAACAGAATTACATGTTAAATACACAAGGGAGAACTGGTTATTGGAAAGAAGTTGGTAATGATTCATTTTGTACTGCAAAGAATTCTTCTGTATGAATTTATTTATAAGCACACCCCATACCAAACACGTTTCAGGCAGCTTAGAAAGGTACATATAATCCCAGATAAAATAAAATCTGAAAACAGTAATGGATTTAAGGCAAATGGAACGTAATGGTAGCCAGGGGTAAAATGAGTGCATGAGATCCATGAAGGTCTTTGGCCTTCACAGGGATGGGCCCACAATTTAGCCCTAAACTGTCCAGCAGCCAACATCTAGACTGAAACACTATCGGTACACAATTGTAGGCGTATGGAATACGCGTTTACAAAACAGGTTGATATTTTCCAAATGATTCCCGGACCTCCTGACCTTAAGGAGACCCTCCTTCTGCTCCCAGACCCTGTTTCCCCTGCGGCCACCTCCACGAGGCTGCTCTTTCTCCCGAGTCAAAGCCATCCTCCACCTACACTGTTTTCTCCAGACCATTTTTTAATCTACATTTCGTAAAAGCTTCTACTCCTCTTGTCATCTTACAGCGTCTGCTCACTTCCGCTCATCCCTCCAAGACTGGCATGTCCTCCCATTCTCCCACCGCGCACCTGCGCACATCCGCTTCCGGGGTGACGGCTCTAAAGGGATGCCCGCCCACACCCGTCCTGTCCGCGTCGCTTCCCTTGTCCTGCTCCATTCCATCCCCTCAGCTGTGCGCTGTCATCTCCGTGCTCCGCCCCCCCCCCTCTTCCTCATAGTGCACCTCGGGAATACCCACATCAGCCTTCCAGGGCCGGTTCGCACCCCTGCTGCACGCTACAGCCACGTGGTCACCTAGTGCCGGCGCCTGGGGACCTCCAAGATTCTAATGTAACCGACCCAGAGTGGGGCCCAGGAATCCGAGCATTTGTCGAGCACATTCCAACAGGCAACCAGAGCTGAGACTCCGGATCTAGTCGCTGATTGCCATCACCTGTTCTTCCTCCTTCGGCCTGGTCTTCAACCTCGTTGGGTCCCCTGATCCGTGACCTCTCCTGGCACATCAACACCCACGGC
>NW_006779033.1:212503-264795 GCF_000442215.2 Lipotes vexillifer | reverse complement strand
TCTTTCCCTTTCTCAGGCCTTTTGTCCTCCCAACCAGTTTTAATCCCATGGTTCATTCACCTCTGCCACTCTTTTTCCAGTATCTTAAACTCTCTTGACCTATCATATTTACATAACAACTACAGAAACCCCCCCAAAACACAAACAGACGAAAAACTCCAATCTAAAGGAATCCAACTGTTCCCCTTCTTAGTGCCTGAGACTTCTGAGCAGTTCTTGCAGGGAGAAAGATCAATATTCCTCATGTAAATTAAAAATTAAAAGGAAGTATCTTAGCAAATCAAAGATAGTAGAGAACGGCCTTAATTTAAAAAATGGAATTTGCAATAAACAATTCAAACATAAAAGTTCCAAATGAATCTAAGTTAAATTATTAGATTTGAAAAAACAGCTTAGCAAATTTTCTGGATAGACTGTCATACAAAACTCAACTGTGTTTCTCTATTGCAGCAATAATGAGTTTGAATATGAAAAAGAAAAATTTCAGATGCCATTTACTCCATCAAATACTCAGGGATAAATCTGACACTGTTTAAGTTGCCCAACTGAAATGAAAAACTTACATTCACACAAAAACCTACACGAGATTTTATAGTGGCTTTACTCATAATTGCCAAAACTTGTAAACAACCCAAACATGTCTCACCGGGAGAGTGGATAAACTGGAATACATGTCTTTGATGGACACTTACTCAGCAATATAGGCAAACGAACTCCTGATACATGCGCAAGCAGGGTGAACCCCAAAGGCACTCTAAGAAATGCAAGCCAGACTCAAAGGCTACACGCTGCAGGATTCCATTTCAATGACATTCTGGAAAAGGCAACCTATACAGACAGGAAACGTGACTGCCAGGCGCAGAGGTGGGAAGAAAGGTTTACTAATGTGTGGGACAGGGAGATTGCTGGAACTGTTTCTATATCTTGGGTTTTTCCCCAGATTATTATTGAGGTATAATTGACATATAACACTGTGTAAGTTTAAGGCATACAGTGTGATGATCCGATATCCATATACATACTGCAAAATAATCTGCACAGTAAGGTTAGTTAGCACATACATCACCTCACATAGTTACCTTTTGTGTATGTGGTGAGAAATTTTAAGATTTATTCTCTTAGCAAATTTCAAGCATACAATACAGTGTTGTTCACTGCGGTCACCATGCTGTACGTTACATTCTCAGAACGTATTCGTCTTATAACTGGAACACTATACTCTTCGACCACCGTCACCAATGTCCCCCACCTCCCAGCCCCTGGCAATCACCAAACTACTCTCTGTTTCTATGATTTTGTTTTTTTTTAGATTCTACATATAGATGAGATCATACAGTAACTGTCCTTCTCTGCCTGACATATTTCACTTAATATAATGCCTTCATGCTTTGTTCATGTTGTTGCAAATGGCAGGATTTCCTTCTTTTTTGTGCCTGAATAATATTCTTGTTGTGTATATGTAACACATTTTTGTATTCATGCATCTCTCAATGCACACTTTAGGATGTTTCCATGTCTTGGCTACCGTAAATAATGCTGCAGTAAACATGGGGTGCAGATATCTCAAGATAGTGATTTAAATCCTTATTGTTCTATATCTTGATCGTGGTGATTAAACACACAGAAAAATGCATTTGTCAGAATTCACAAGCTTGTGTAATAAGGAGTGAATTTTGCAGGATGCAGATTATACCTCAATTGTAAAGTTTTTAAAACAGAAAAAATAAACTCTCTATTCTACATTGTTTGCTTATACAAGCTAATATGTTTTAAATCTCAGTAATAGAATTGTTTCAAGGGGAAGTTTGCAACAATTCAAAATTGCTGTTTGTATGTCCTGTGGTACTACATATTCCTGTGTTTAAATGGTAGATTTTAAATAAACAATGATAACACAGTGATTATAAGACAAAAGCCAGAACTTGCATTATTTAAATTTCGTCATTCTATGAGATCACTTGGAATTTTGATTGGCGTTTAACTTTTGAAATAATGAAAAAGAGTGAGAAGTATAAGGTTTGTGTCTGATGAATGCAAATTTCAGTTAACATATAAAATATTTTATATAATTTGATTAGTATGTTTAAAGTTCAGATTATTTTATTTAAATTTGCATTCTTAAATACTTAACGATTTTAACTTATTTGAATGCAGATTTTTTAAATTTTTTAAAAATTTAATTATAATTTATTATAATTATGAATTGTTTCAAAACTAAAGAATAAACTAAGAAAATAAAACATTATATCAGGGGTACAATTTGGTAGTTGCCTAAATTATACCTTTGGCAGACTGTTCAAATTTATCAACATTTATTTGTTACAGAGCATTTTTAAAGGATTTCTATGACTATTTCCATATCTGTCACTTCATGTAAAAGGAAAATTTGAAATTAAAATTAACAAAAATGTTTTCAACAGATTATAAGAGAAGGTAGATTTAAAAATCTGGCTACACTGTCTTGAATGTGCATATATCAAAATCAATTCTGACAGTCATTGACAAATTCGCAGAAGTAAGGACTGGAAACAGGAGCAGCGGGGAAAAGGATAATCTTTTCAATAAATTATGCTAAGTTAACTGGATATTCACAAGGGAAAGAAAGAAAGAAACTTTCCTCCTGCTTCATACATAAAAGTCAATTTAAAGTGGACTGAAACCTGAATGTGATAAATAAAACAATACAGATTATTTAAGATAATATAGGAGAATATCTTCACAATCTTGGGTTAGAAATCACTAAGTACAGAAGAAAAGATTGATTGATTTGTCTTCATTAAACTTAAATCTGTTCATCTAAAAATACCATTAAGAGAATGAAAAGGTAAGACGGCATAAGCTTAAAACTACTAAAGAAATATAAAACCTATAAAACCAAGCGCTGACAAGATGTAATTCTCAGACACTGCTGGTGGGAGGGGAAGTACTTTGGAAAACAGCCTGGCATTATCTACTAAAGAGGAAAACAATATATCTTATGATGATAAGGGACTTCTGGCTATAGCAAAATAAAAGGTCAGCAAATCGTCTCCTCAGAAAGCAATTATAGAACTGGACAAAATCATTTAAACCAACACTTTCATGGCTCTGGAAGTCTACTAAAGGGAAACAGCAAATGGAGAGATATTTAGTCATGAAAAGCTGTTAGAACTTTGGGGTTAGAATAGAAAGAGTCTGCAGACTTATTGCTGGGGGCAGCTCCAATCCTCCTGCCTCTTGGTCAGCCAGGTGGTCTTATCAGGGAATGAGAAACAGTACGTTTGCTGCTGAAAATTTACGGGTTTAGAACGCATATACATATTCAGTATAATATCTATTTCTATATTATATCTATGTTATATCATGTTATTATACATAATATAGATATAAAAAAAATAAAAGCACAAAGGGAAGGAAATGAATTGGATTTATAGTGAGGCAAAGTTGCTAATTTCTACTGGAATTGAGTCAACATTAATCTTTAGTTAGATAGTAACAGGATGCATACTATAATTACTAGAGTAACCACTAAGAAGATAATTCATCCCATAGACTGGAAAGGTCACCTCAGGTGACATACTTGGGAACTGGAGGAGTAAAGACCTCCAAAAGTCCTCTCCTCTGTAAAAGCCATGAGAACACGGGCAAAAAGGTGTCAAAACCAACTTTTTCAAAACTCTGGAAATCAACCAAAGGCTGGAAACAGTCTGGGAGTGTTTATTTAAGAAAAACAGCTGAATCCCAGTAAGAACAGTGAACTCACTGGCATTGGAAGTTGTCCGATGGCCACCCCGCCTTTCCTCAGCTGTACAGTAGCCTTGAAAATCAGCATCCCACAACTGCAAGGAAATCCAGCCGCCCAGCAGTCACTCGAAAATTTGCAGCCCTTTCAAAACCCCATTCTCAGAAAATTATCATTATTAGACTTGTCCGGTGGCTCCCTGGAAGATCTCACTTGCAAGGCTTGTTTTATTTGATCTTACCCAGAGCTTGCCCCATAAAAACAGCCTTTTCTCAGGGCCATTTGTTGAAAAAAATCAGTGGCAATCATTTCATATTGCAGTTCCCTGAGGTAGCAATAAGAGTTGGGGCAGATAAACCAATAAGACACTTAAAAAGAAAAGGTGGAGAATGAATTGTCTACAGGAAGCTTTGAGAAGCTTCAATAAATTACTGGAAATCTAGAAGGCCACAGGCAAGCACAGGGCTTCCTCATGCTCAGAGAAGACCTGAGAAGGCCCTAAGCTCTTATCTCTGGTTGACCGTGATGCTCTACACAAGCAGGAAGTGAAGGGTGAGTTCTGAGTCCCTCAGCAAAAAATGGGAGACTTATTCATTCCAGGCCTTTCCTGAAATCTCTTTTCGATCATTAACTGACCCCTAAGCTAACCAAGCAGAGACTTCAGTGGCCACACGTGACAAAAAATACAAGACTGACAGAATTAGTTCAGGGAATTCACTAAACAAACTGCGACAACAACCACTGCACCACTAACAAAACAACAACCACAATAAATGCCAGGAAGGGAGAGAGCCTGATTTCCAGAGTTATCACATTTTATTATTTTAAATTTTCAGTTGCCTTTTTTTTTTAAGTACAAGACAGGCAAAGACACAAGAAAGTGTGCTTTATACACAGAAAACAAAGAAGCAATAGAAACTGTCTTTGAAGAAGCCTAGATGTCAGACATACTACTAAACAGAGACTTTAAATTCGCTATTTTAAATATATTCAAAGAACTAAAGAAAGCAATGTGTAAAGAACTAAAGGAAAGCATAAGAATAATATCTCACCAAATAGAGAAAACAAATGAAGATATAGACATTATTTAAAAAAAAAAAAAAAAGAATCAAATAAAAATTCTGGAGTTGAAAATTTTCATAGCTGAAATAAGAAATTCCCTAGAGGGGCCCAGTATCAGGTTTGAGCATGCAGAAGAAAGAAGCAGAGAACTTGAAGATAGGTCAATGCTGATGATCTACTCTGAGAAGTTTGTTTGTTTGTTTTTGAGGTACGCGGGCCTCTCACTGTCGTGGCCTCTCCCGTTGCAGAGCACAGGCTCCGGACGCGCAGGCTCAGCGGCCATGGCTCACGGGCCCAGCCGCTCCGCGGCACGTGGGATCTTCCCGGACCGGGGCACGAACCCGCGTCCCCTGCATCGGCAGGCGGACTCCCAACCACTGTGCCACCAGGCAAGCCCTGTCTGTTTTTTTAATGAAGAAAAATGAATAGAGCCTCAGATACTTGTGGGACATCACCAAGCATACTAACATATGCTCAGTGGGAGAAGCAGAGGGAAAGAAAATGGTCAGAAAGAATATGTGAAGAAACAATTGCTGGGAAAGTCCCAATCTTGAAGAAAAAAGTTAGCCAACACATCCAAAAAGCTCAACATACCCCAAGTAGGATAAGCACAAAGGAATACATACCTAAACACATTATACTCAAATTTCTGAAAGATAAGACACATCAAAACCTATGGGATGCAGTGAAACCAATGCTCAGAGAGAAATATATAGCTGTAAAAACTTACACTGGAAAATAAGATCTCAAACCTATAACCTAAGCTTCCACCTTAAGAAACTAGAAACTTTCCACATACTTGTGATTTTTCTAGACTTCTTTGTGTTGTTGATTTCTAATTCCATTCCATTGTGTTTAGAGAATATACTTTAAATAATTTCAGTCTTTTAAAATTTATTGAGACTTATTTTGTGGTCTAACATACTATCTAGCCTGGAGAATGTTCCATGTGCACTTGAGAATAATGCATATTGTGCTGTTGTTGTGTGGAGTTTTCTATGTGAATGAAGTCTCCAACTATTACTGTTGATTGTGTTTGTGCATCCACACAAATTTATAATTACTGCATTATGTCATTGTCTTTTAAATAAAAGAAAAAAGTTTCAATAAAAATACATTTATATTGTCTCATATCTATCCATGTAGTTGTCTTTATCAATGGTCTTTATTTCCTTATGTGGATGCAAGTTACTGTGTAATGTCCTTTCATTTCAGCCTGAAGGACAAATTTCTTGTTGGGCAGGGCAGCTAGAGATGACTTTGCTCAGATTTTTTGAAAAATGGTCTTGCTAGATTAGAAATGTTAGTTGACAGTCTTTTTTTTTCCTTAAGCACTTTAAATGTATCAGCCCACTGATTTCTGACCTCCATAATTTCTGATGAGAAATCAAGTGTTAATCTTACAGAGGATCCCTTGAACATAAGTCAATTTTCTATTGTTGCTTTCAAGAGTCTCTGTTTGTCTTTGGCACAAGACATATAGAAAACAAACAGCAAATTGGCATAAATATACCCTATGCTATCAGTAATCACATAAAATATAAATGGATTAAATACTCCAATCAAAAGACAGAGGTCAGCAGTACAGATTTTTAAAAAAGAAAAAACCCAACTCTACATTGTCTACAAGAGACACACATTAGGTTCAAAGACATGAACAGGTTGAAGGTAAAACAATGGAAAAGATATACCAAAAGAGAGCTGGAGTGACTATACTAGTATCACATGAATTGACTTTAAGATAAAACATTAATAGAGACAAAGAACATTTCGTAAATAATAAATGGGTCAATCCATCAAGAAAATATAACAATTATAAACACAGGCATATATTCATACAAAAATAGAATTGAAAGGAGGAATACACAATCAACAAACACCATCAAGAAAATGAAAAGACAAGCTACAGTGCAGAAGAAAATGTTTACAAATCACATAGCTGACAAAGGACTTATATACAGAATATATAACAAACTCTTTCAGTTTAGAAATAGAAAGATAAAACAACCCAATTTTAAAGTGGGCAGAAGATCTAAACAGCATTTCACCAAAGAAGATGGCAAATAAGCATATGAAATGATGTTCAACATCATTAGGGAAATGCAGATTTAACCCTTAATGAGACATCATTACAGACCTATTAGTATGATTAAAATACTGGTAATCCCAAGTGCTGATGAGGATATAAAGCAATTAGATCCCTCACACATGCTGGTGGAAAAGCAAAATGGTAAAGCCATTTTGGAATATAGTCTGGAAGCAACTTATAAAGATAAATATACATTTAACACTTGATCCAGGAATCCCACTCCTAGGTAATTTCCTAGGAGAAACGAAAACACATGTTCACACAGAAACCTGTAGGCTTTTTTTATAGCAGCTTTATTTATCACCATTGAAAACTGGAAACTACCCACATGTCCTTCTACCAATGAATGGATTAAAAAGCTTTGGTAAATCCACTTAACTGAATACTACTCAGAAATGAAAAGGAAGAAACTACAGACACACATAACACAATGAATAAATTGTAAATGCATTTTACTAAGTTAATGGAATCAGAATCAGTAGGCTACATGTCATACTAATCCATTAATGTGACTTTCTGGAAATGGCAAATCATACGGATGGGAAAAAATCAGAGGGTTCCAAGGGCTGAGCATGGGGATAGGGTTAGGTTAATAGCAAAGGGGGCCAACAGAAGGGAATTTGGGTACACAGTACAGGGTAGATACACGACTCTATCCACTTGTCAAACCCATAAAACTGCAAGCTACAAAGAGTAAATTTTATTGTATGTAAGTTTAAAAGAAATCAACCGTAATGCAGGGAAAACCCAAAATGGAACAAAAAAATCGTAAAAAATGAACTTAACTGGGCTTCCCTGGTGGCTCAGTGGTTGAGAGTCCACCTGCCGATGCAGGGGACACGGGTTCGTGCCCCGGTCCGGGAAGATCCCACATGCTGCAGAGCGGCTGGGCCCGTGACCCGTGGCCGCTGAGCCTGCGTGTCCGGAGCCTGTGCTCCGCAACGGGAGAGGCCACAACAGTGAGAGGCCCGCGTACCGCAAAAAAAAAAAAAAAATATGAACTTAACTATATTACAAATGAATAAAATAACCATGCTGAAAGGAGCAGGGAAGAAAAGAACCAAACTAAGTTATTCTGGAAAACAGTACTTTGAGTGTATATTTTAAGGTTCAATTGCCAAAAGAACTTTTATTGTATTGTTAAAACACAATACTATATTTCAGTTAATAAATTTGTCTCACAGGAGCTAGCAATTCTAGAACTACTTTATGTGCATACTAGAACCCTTCGGGTAAGGGTTAAGGTTAGGGTTAGGGTTAGGTTTAGTGTTAGGGAACGTGGACGGTTTAGGGTACAGGTTAGGGTACGACAACGGTTTAGGGTTAGTGTACGTGTTAGGGCACGGGTTAGTGTTAATGTACGGGTTAGTATTAGGACACGTGTTAGGGTGAGGCTTTGGGTAAGGGTTAGGGTTAGGGTTAGGCTTAGGGTTAGGGTTAGCTTTAGGGAACGGGGACGGTTTAGGGTACAGGTTAGGGTACGACAACGGTTTATTTTTACAAATAAGTAAAAATACCTTAATTAATGAGAACCAGTTCTCTCACTGTTGAAGAAAGATGTTACAAATCAGGAAAGACTAAAGCTAAAACAAACCCTGGGGTGTTGAATGGGAGTCAGAGGTACTGGTATGAACTTAGGATTTTTAAATAAATATATATGTGTGTGTGTTTGCACGGGTAAGTACACATACATATATTTTCAAGACCTGTCCCCTAAGAAAACATACAAGTAATGACACCCAGAGGGCAATTAGCACACCTAGTGCCTGATCTTGGTTTCTCAATACAATTCTCCAAGAAAAAATAAACCAGAGCTTGTGTGAGAAGAGGTTGGTTCCAGGGCTGGAAAGCATGAGATAAGCCTGGAGCCTCCCATGGTACCAAAACAAAGGAAGCCCTCAAAAAGGACAGCAGCATGTTGACATAACACAAGAGTCAACCTGAAAGAGTTCCCAGTGGCCAAAACTGGGAAAACCTCAGAAATAAAATAAATAATGATACTACTGGATTATAACCCACAGATTAAAGTAAATATCCATGGGTCCATACTGATATAAATAACAATAAATAAATGAGAAATTTTTGCTAGCAGAAGAATTTCAAATAATAAATGTAGAAGGAATGAGAGGAATACAAAATTGCCCTAGAACAACACAGTAATCATTGTTGCAGACAAGTCCACTAAGAGATGCTGAAGTTAGTGGGAAAACGTTTTAGGAGGGACAGGATATTTGCCTAGTCTCAAAGTATCTTCTCCAAGATACCTATTAATTACAATGGGGAAAATGGTTATTTTACAGAGGAGAAATCCATCGTGCACAACCTTAACCAAATGACCGATAATAATTCGACTAATAATGATCACCAACAATAAGACATACTGACATCATGTAACCCCTAATATGATGTACCGAGAAGGGCACATCACTTCTGTGATATTCTTGCCAAAAATAAATCCATGCAATCTAATCATGAGAAAACACTGGAAACCCAAACTGAGGGAAACGCTACAAAATAACTGACCAGTGCTCTTCAAAAGTGCCAAGGTCATGAAAGACAAGAAAAGACTAGGAACATTTAAAGATTGGAAAAGGCTAAGAAGACATGACCACTGAAGGTAGAGCAGGATCCCAGAATGGATCTTAGAATAGGAGAAGGGCATTTGTGGAACAAGTGGTGAAATGCATATAAAGCCTACAGTTCACTAAGTAGCGTTGTAGCCATGTTAACATCATAGTTTTGACAACTATTCCATCATGTATAAGACGCTAACATTTGGAGAAGCTGTGTAAAGGCGGTATAAGAATTCTCTGTACTGTTTTTGCAAGTTTTTTGTAAATCCAAAATTATTTGAAAATAAAAAGGGTTTTAAAAGCAAATGTTAAATTATCATCTTAAAATGGAAAAAGGTATATGAATTCTGATAGGTATCTGAAATTATGCTCAACACCAATTGTCACAGTCATAATGTAAAGTAAAACTAAAATGAAATACGACTACAAACACACGAGAATGGCTAAAATCAAAACACTGGCAATATCGAGTACTGGCAAGGATGTGGAGAAAATGGAATCCTTACACATTGTCGGTGGGAGTTTAAGATGGCATGGCCTCCTTGGAACACAGTGTGGCAATTTCCTGAAAAGTTAAATATATATTTATCATACAACTCAGCAATTCCACTCCGAGGTATCTACCCAAGAAAGTTAAAATACATTCTCACAAAAACTTGCACATGAGTGTAGCATCATTACTTACAACAGCCCCAGACTGCAAACAACCCAAATATCTGTTAACTGGAAATGGATAAACAAAAGGTGATGAATACTAATATTAATGAAGAACACTACTCAGCGATAAAGAGAAGCCACTGACACTGCTATGACATGGATGAGCTTCGCCAATACTATGCTAAGGGAAAGAAACTGCACACGAGAGCATGAATTACAGAATTTCATTGGTATGAAATGTCCGTAAGAGGCACATCTACAGAGACAGGAAGCAGGTGCGTGGTTGCCAGTCACACAGCCCTATACCTCCAACACACCTTCCACATTCTACCCTTTCTCACCACCTCCACTGCCACAGTCCTGGTCCAAATGCCCGCCCCTCCTACAGGAATTAACCCCAATAGCCTCCTGGTGGGTCCTGTGCTTCTGCCCTCAGCCCCATCCTCTACTCTCAGCGCAGCTAAAACCTAAATCCGATCCTCTTACTATTCTCAGAATTCTCCAATGGTTCCCCATTCTACTCAGGGAAAAGCCAAAGTCCATAACGGGCCCACCTCTCTCTCCTCTCCCTTGAATCTCCCGGCACCCACGATGCCGCACCCACTCCGGCCTCCTCGCCGTTCCTCAGCCACACCAGGCACAGGGACCTCTGCTCAGCCCCCCTCCACCCGCATGCCCTCCCTGGGCCCTCACCTCCTAGGTTTGCTCAGATTCCACCTTCCCAAGGAGGCCTCACCCTGACATCTCTATTTGATCTGCAACGTGCCTTCCCGCTCCAGAACATTTACTCTGCTCGCCCCCCCCCCCCCCCCCCCCGCAGGGGAGAAGCTTCAGAGCCACGGAGGAGAGCACAGCCACAGGGGCGCGGAGGGCAGAGCGGAGAGATTCCCGCACAGAGGATCAGTGCCGACCGGCACTCACCAGCCTGAGAGGCTTGTCTGCTCACCCACTGGGGCAGGTGGGGGCTGAGGCTTGGGCTTCGGAGGTCAGATCCCAGGGAGAGGACTGGGGTGGGCTACGTGAACACAGCCTGAAGGGGACTAGTGCATCACAGCTAGCCGGGAGGGAGTCCAGGAAAAAGTATGGACCTGCCTAAGAGGCAAGAGACCATTGTTTTGGGGTGTGCAAGGAGAGGGGATTCCTTCCCTGTCTGCCCACAGAAGGCAGAGCACCGCCTAAACAAGCTCCAGAGATGGGTGCAAGCTGTGGCTATCAGCTCAGACACAAGAGATGGGCATGGAACACTAACGCTACTGCTGCAGCCACCAAGAATCCTGTGTGCAAGCACAGGTCACTATCCACACGTGCCTGCCCCCCCCCCCCCCCCCGCCGTCTTTGTCCCCAGCACTTACCACCTCCCAGCACACTGGAGAATTTTCTCATTGCGTTTACTGCTTTGCTGTCTTAACTCCCCTATGTGGATATGTAATCTTTCTCCTCCAGGGCAGGAATCTTAGTCTACTTGGTTCACTCATGTGTCCAAACACCTAGAACAGTGCTTGACACTTAGTAAGGCCTCAGTGAACATCTGCTGACACGAATGAACAAGCGAGTGACAGAATCGTGAATCTGAGACAAGTGGCTGTAGGGCAGTTGTGCGATGTGCCAGTTAAGAGCCACTTGAGCTGAGTCATGTGAGATGACTGAGATCCTTTGAGCAGAGGACCAAGACTCTAGAATTCTGGCCACAAAATAACTGCATTCACTCAGGGCCACCGCTAACCCATGAAGGGCCTCTGGGTGAATTAGAAAGGGTGGCCCTTCCTCCTGGCAGATACAGCCCTGCGCCGGGGTGATGGCTTGGATGTTGAAGGGTGGCCTGGACTTTGTCCCTCTCACACCTCAGCCCGGTGACATGGCACAATGCACGACCTGCCCAGTTGTACATGATGGTCTTGCGTCCACGTGGACTTCCAGAACCAGAACGTGCCCATAGCTGTCCACTCCCCACACCCATACCCCCAACACACACACCCTCCCCACCGCAGTTGTGCCCAGGTCTTCCTGTGTAAGCGTACTCATCCCTGGCGAACGGTCCCTGTGGGCTCACCCTCACCCTCTCCCGAGCTTGCCCACTCAGAGCTTCCCTGGCACCATGGCAGGCTTTTTGCTCCATATTTGATGCTTTCTCACCACTCACCCCTCTGGTTTCCAAATCCTTGCCTACAACACTGTCTCTGGACCCCATTTGCTCTGTGACTCAAAGGAATGGCCCATCTCCCCTCTCCCAGGCTAAACCTCACTTCCCCAAACCAGTCTATGGTCAGTATTAAATTCTTCCCAGACTAGACTGCACTAAATCTGCCCCTCCCCACCCCCATGGTCCTCAAGCTGTGCTCCAGAACCCTCGGGGCTGCTGCCCTGAGCTGCATGCAGTTGCAGGAAGGGGACACAGGGTCCCTGCTTCAACAAATGCACCTCTACTCACAGTATTTATAGCTTTCAAGTATGATTTCTGCCAGAAAAGAAAGTTCTACTTCTAAGCAACACTAGAATATGGATATTTGATGCCTTCAAGATGGACACTCACTTTAATTTGGTAAAAACTTTGTCATAGCGTCTCCCTCTTAAATGAATTCCAGCAGAGCACCTGTAGAATGTCTGGCTCTGAGTGATGGAATGACTTGGTGAGCCCTTCGGGATTAAAAGGCTACACTACGCATGCCTTGGTGACTTGCTTTCTAGTATTAGAAACCAGGTTAAAGTTAAGGCAAATCTACCAGATAAAATGACTTTGATTTTTAAATGCTTGATCTCTAGCTGTTCTTTCTGAAAGTAATTATACAGCAGGGCCAGAATCTTCTTGTAATCTAAGTACTCACTCCCTAATTTATCTGTCCTGCAAGTTCCCATCTTGGTATGTTTGATGGAACACACCTATACTTATGTGGGACCTAGAATGTAAATGATGAAAGTGACTCACGGTGAACCATGTTCCTACTTGTCTGCTTAAATTTGCCACAGTGGGTAGACGCTCCACAGGGGCAGGGGGGCCAGCCTGCTGACCCTGACGAAGAGATGGGGGAGGGGAGCAGAAAATGGGAATTACCCGAGCCTCTAAAAATGAACCCCCTGACTCAACTACAAAAAATAAACAACGTGGTTTAAAAATGGGCAAAGGACTTGAACAGACATTCCTCCAAAGACGACATACAGATGGCCAACAAGCACATGAAAAGATGTTTCACATCATTAATTATGAAATTGCAAATGAGAATTTTTTTTTTTGATAGTGGTCATCCTAACGGGAGCGACATATGAGGATGACTACTATCGAAAAGGAAGGGAGGGAGGGAGGGAGGAAAAAGAAAGGAAAAGAAAAGAAAAGAACAAGTGTTGGCAGAGGGATGTGGAGAAACTGGACACTCGTGCGCTGTTGGTGGGGCGTGAAACGGTACAGCCGCTGTGGAAAACAGCGTGGCAGGTTTTCGAAAAATTAAAAATAGAATGACCATACAACCCAGCAATTCCACTTCTGGGTGCACACCTGAAAGAACTGAGAGCAGGGACTTGAAGAGGTATTTGTACACCCACGTTTATAGCAGCATTATTCACAACAGCCAAAAGGTGGAAGTAACCCAAGCATCAACTGATGAGTGAATGGATAGACAAAATGTGGTCTATACGTGCAATGGAATATTATTCAGCCTTAAAGAGGAAGGACATTCTGACACAGGCTACACAATGCATGAACCTTGAGGACATTATGCTCAGTGAAATAAGCCAGTCACAAAAGGACAAATACTGTGTGATTCCACTTACATGAGGTTCCTAGAATAGTCAGATTCACAGAGACAGAAAGTAGAATGGGGCTTGCCAGGGGCTGGGGGCAAGTGAGGAGTTAGTGTTTAACGAGGATGGGGTTTGGGTTTGAGAAGATGAAATGGCTGAAGATGAATGGCTGGTGGTGACGGCTGCAGAACAATATAAAGGTATTTATCACTACTGAACTGTACACTTGAAAATGGTTCAGATGGTAAATTTTATGTTATGTGTATTTTATCAGAATAAAAAAAAAATGGGGGAAAAATGACCTTCTGACTTTAAAGAAGGCAGCTGTGGCCTGGGAGAAAAGATAGGTGAGTGCACTCCAATTTGACCGGCGTTCCAACGAGAAGCAGGTACTTTCAAAATCTGGTCTACAGTGTTAACCAAAGATGCATGAAACACAAGGCTGGCAGGCGCATCAGTTGTAATGTGCTTTCTTGGGGGCAGCGAGGAGATACGTATGATGTGTGTGCCCTCAGTTATAGCAATTCCACTTTTAGGCATTTCACCTCAAGAAATAATCATAGATGTTCATAGGATGCATCTGTAAGGATGAACATTTGTTTACAATAACAAACGACTGGAAACCACTTAAAAATACAAAACTGGGGCACAGTGAAACAAATGAAAGTGTTACACTGCCACCAGTATGCAATTAATAAAAACCTTACCGTTAAAGAATATTTAGTGGCATGGGGAAATGTTCTCAATAAATCACTAAGTGTGAAAAAAAATTACAAAACAGTAAGTCCACTATGCACATATTTTTGCTGAAAAATTTTGCATATGTATGTAAAGAGAAAGAGTTATAGTACAGTTGATTTTATCTTCCTACTTTTATTTATTTTCCAAATTTTTCATACTGTATATGTACTTTTTATGTGATCAGAAATAAAAACACCATATACATTTTTCCAAGTTAAATCTGAGTCTCTTCATTCTTAATTGGAAAACACTGGGCCCAGGATAGGCTGAAATTTGCCCTTGTCAGGTGCAAAGAAAGGGAGCAAAATAAAATGCCCCCTTTTTTTATTGTCCTAAGTCAGGTTTTACTGTCAGAAACCACACTGTAAGAGAGGGTTTAAAGTGTTCAAGAGAATAAATTTTGCAATCACTCCAAAAGCACCTATTTGCATGAAAGTCATTGGTATGCAAATTTCCAATCACTCCCATCTTATTCATTAAAACCAGTCACCCAAGTTTCTCTCCAAGCAATAACTGATGGGGGTGGGGAAGGCAGAGGGGCACGAAAGGGGCGGACTCCGGAGCCTGGAAATAGAGCTGCATTCCCTTCAATGCCAATTCTGTATTTTAGACTTTCAGATTCTCAGTTCCACGATCCCATCACCCACTATGTTCACGCCATAACTTTTATTTTATAGTCATCTGCTTGCACTAGTTCCCATTTGGACGTCTGCTGGCACTCTGTGCGTTTTTTACTTGTCCCAGCACTAGTGTGGACTGGCTCTGGGAGCTACATTCCAAAATACCTTGCCAGACAGTAAGGAATGCTGCACTGCGATCCCTGCAAGAGGGACAGAGTTAGAGGAGGGGTGCAAAGGCTGAGTGATGTTCGCCACTGGAGGTTCACGACAGGGCACTCAGGCCCCTGGGGTCCTGGGAGCGCAGCCCTGCAATGCCACAGCCCACTGCACGCTTGCCTCATCTGTAAAACCGCTGACTCCAATGCAGGGAATACAGGAAGGCCCGGTGACAAGGGGACAAGACGTCAGTGTGGCTGCAGGAGAAATCTCAGCTCTGTGCAACCAGAGGGAGCCTGTCCTTGAAGTTCACACAAGCCCGCTAAGCTGCTTCCGGGGCGTGGAGACCCTCCAGAGCCAAGCGAAATTGTAGTCACATTCACTTCAAAATGAACCCCACATGATTCACATACAAAGCTAGAAATGTGTAAGATATTCAGTGAGGGGGAAAGAAGAGAAAGGGCTCTTCAGAGAAAAAGCCCCATCACTAAGCCGAGACGTCGGACTGTGATGTTTGTTAAAGGACAGTCAGCTTAGTTCTTGCACCCTCATAAAGTACAGGGGAGCTATGGTGGGTTCAGGCCAGCCCCACCTGCCTGGGGTTCCTCCTGCCTGGGGCTCCTCCTACCTGGGAGTCCTTCCTACTGGGGCTCCACCTGGCTGGGGTTCTTCTTACCTGGGGGTCTGGGGATCCACCTGGCTGGGGCTACACCTGCTTCTCAAGTATCCCCAGGGTCTCCCATGGGTCATGGCCAAGGTACCACCTGCAGGGGATCTTTCTAAGACACAATTCCAGCCATCCCCTGCATTAACGTCTTCTGTGACTGCCTGTCACTTTCAGGATAACAGCTATTCTCCACAGATTGTGTTCTGGGCCTTTCCTCACCCACCCAGATGCTCTAGCAGGACTCTGGCAATCTGGGCGGGCCTTGCCGCCAGAGCTCCTGCCTCTGTGCCTGTCCCCTCCGGCCTGGGATGCAACTCCTCCTGTATCCGCCTGAGAAACTTCCACGCCAGCTTGAAGAGCAGCCCCAAACCACCTCCTCCAAACTCCTTTGCCCCTGGAGACGAAGAGAGTAGTAGAAAAAGTATGAACGTATGAATTTAAAAGATCTGAGCTGCATTCTGGCTCTGTCACCCATCATCTGTGTGGTCTTGGGTGCCTTAACCTTGCAAACCTTTGTTTCTCTGTCGTCAAGTACGGGTAACAAAATCCACTCCACGGAGCTCTTTGGGGGGATGGAGGATGTTGCCTTCCCCCTCCCCCAAGCCGTGAGACCCTAAGAGGCATCTTATTCGTGTGTATCCCAGGAGTTTCCAAGGCCTTACCCCTGGAGGGGCCCACACACTGCCTTGTGAATGAGTGAGAAAGCCCGCTGATGGAGTTTTCCTTTGCGGGCGGGCGTCGGGCACGCCTGTGCGGTGGGTTTACAGAGGTGGTTCTCCACTCGGACCCCCATCCTGATGGCTTGGAGAGGTTTTAAAAGATGCTGCTGCTCCTCCTGGTAGAGACGCTGCTGCTGAGGGAGAAGCACCGTAGGGGCCGGGGCTCTGTTGATACCTTCCAGGGGGTGGCGTGGGGCAGCAGGGCCGGCAGAGACACTCAGGACCTGAGCTCTGCCTTCCCATCTTTGTCTCCTCCTCCTCAGCTTACAGCCACTGCCCACCCCAGCTTCCAGGGGAGGCAGGGGTCGACTAGGGGAAGTGGAAAGAGGGACGAACTGGGGGGAAACGTGACCGACCCCAGCTACAGGGACTAAGCAAGTACAGTCAACAAAACAAGCAGGTGTCTACTGCCAGGTTTTGGCAACTGAGTGCTTTCCTGTGAAATCAGCTGACTAAACAGCGTAAGCCAGGGACGCCTTCTGGGCGGTGCCCTACCAACTAGTACACGTGCGTGAACAGGCTGCCCCTTTGAGGGTCCTGAAAGGTCAGCTGGGCGCTCGCAGGCCAGAAGGCCGCAGCAAAGGCCACTCCAGTGAAGACCCAGCCCCGGCTCAGTTTACCTGGGTACTGAGACCCTGCCGCCTCCTGCAGAAATCCCAGCAGGAACCCTGCTCTTGGGCCGCAGCAAGAGAGCGGTCAGTTAGCTTCCAGAAGAAAACCACAGAAACTGGCTGACCCGTCCTCTCAGACTTTGGGGACAAACTGCCAGCCACCTACTCCCAAGAAGCGGATGAGGATTCTTTAAATGTGGGAGAGGAGGCAGGCTTACGGGATGCTCTGGGAAAATGCAAAGGAGCCCCTCGTTGCCCAGCCCCCAGGAATGGGGAGGGTTGGCCACACAAAGCCGTTCCCCCAGCCTCCTGCCCTCCTTTCTCCCCTCCAGGCTCAGGCCCCCTGAGTGAGGCAAATGGCAGCTGCCAGCAACCCCGTGCGGCCCAACTCCTGGGAGACCCCCGCTCCACTTCTCCCCTCACCCCTCCTCTCTTGGGATTGGCAGGACCGATTCTCTGGCAGGTCTGCGAGGAGATCTGGTTGGTAACACCTGGATTCGGGGGCGTCTGGCTCTCAGGGGACGGCCGCCTGTCTTGAGAGTCTGTGAGCCTGGGTTTCTCTCCCCGTCAACCCTGGGCCTGCCCCAGACATGAGCCTCTCCATTATGTGCCTCTCGATGACATCACCACGTGTCCTGAGGGAGTTTCTCCTATTGTGAGATTACAGACAACTGAGCTCTCCCCCTTTTTTCACAGTTCCACAGTCAGGCAGCACCCTCAGGCTCCTGACAGCATGACGGGGAGGTGCCTTGTAGGAATAAGTCAATACAATGGGGTACCTGGCTAGTCTGCTGCTCAGGGACCCACTTTACCGCCCCAAGCGCAGGATGTGGAGCTGGGAGGGGGTGGGGGGGTGGGGGGGTGGCCTCGCACACCCGGAGGCTCCCCGCTGCTCTGTAAATGTCTTCTCTATCCTACCACCAACCCATGGTGTTTAACTGCAAATGAGTGGGTGGCGAAGAGAATTTCCCACCTTGGAAGACGCAGTTGGGTCTGCCAGTCACTGAAGACACGTGATTTTCGTTATGTGTGATGGGAAAAAGTCGCTCTTCCTCAGTCTTACAGGAAAATCGAGTGGGGTGGACAAGGGGGCTTTGGGGCGGTAGCTGGAGCCAAGCACGCTGGCTTTACCCTGCACACATCACTGCGTGAGCACAAGCCCTTGCGTGAGCAGGAGGGGGACGCGAGGGTCACCTCTTTCCTAGCAGACCTCAGGTCCCACGGACAGCCGACGCACTTGGTGAAACTGTGGAAGGAGTGATTCCTTCCACAGGAATCTGAATGGTTTTAGGAGTTTGGGGCTGAGAATAAAGCCGGGAATTTCATTATCTAGGCAGTGAGTGATGGTGGCTGCACCAGCTCCCCAGGAGGAGACGAAAGAGTTCATCAAGGGCCCCAAAAATCACTGACCAGGAAAGATTAGAGGAACTGATGGTACACCCACAGAACACCAAGGTGAGAAGGGCCAGAAAGGTAGACTCTTGAGAAGCTTCCAGAAGCGTTACAAGTTAATGAAACACTTGAGCAATATCTTTTTTAAATATAAAACCTCTATGAGACAAAAACTGTCCTGTCCCCCCAAATCTTCGGTCAAGTCTGCTACCCACACAAAGGCCTTGGTGAGTCTTTTTTCCGTGAAGGCAGAGGGAGCTATGAAAGCTACCAAAAAGGCTGAATTCCCCATCTGGGCTAGGCTGTGGTAGAGCGTGGTGTGCTGTGGCACCATATAGAATGGCATGGGGCAGTAGGATGCGATGTGTCATGGTGTGGTGTGGTATAGTGTACCTGGGGTGGGTTCGCACGGTGTGGCGTGCTATGGTGTGGTCTGGTGTGCTGTGGCATGGTCCACGGCATGACATGGAGTGCCAAGTTGAACGAACAGGCAGGACACAGGATGAGATACAGGATAGACAGGGATTATCGTCAGAGAGAGGGTGGTTGGGGACTGGACTGGAGGGGACACAGGAGAGCTAACTGGAAATGTCCTGCAGGAAGCTAGAGAGAGATGCAGGAAGAGCACCCAAAGGAAAAGCCAGACCTGGACACGTGGATGTGAGTCGTCCTCTAGTGGGGACAAGGGATGTCATCACAACAGGAGGGCCATCTGCTGAGTGCAAGGACAGAGCCAGGTGCTTTACGTACATATCTCCCTGGTCCTCACAATGATCCTGAGAGATAGCACTCGACAACGTGAGGCTCAGAGGTGAAGCGGTCTACCTGAGGTCACACAGCTAACCAGTGATGGAGGCGTGTGTGAACCCAGGTAAACGTCAGCTTTTATCTGGGGGTGCTCATACCTAAAGGAGGATTTCACAGAGGTTTTCAGAAGATGCTCTGTATACATCCAGGGAGAACAAGGGGATGATTCTAATCACTGTACCCACCTGCACTGGTTACCCATAACATTTGGTGGTAGGGAAGAGAGCTCCAAAATGCTGGCTTAAACAAGATAAGGGTTTACAGGACCACTGGGTGGCCTACGCCAGGGAGGACACTTCACACTGTGGTCCAGGAGGAGCCACTGCAGATACCAGCAGCCCTGGGGGCTTGTTTTTCTCTCTCAAGAGGATAAATCAGAGGAGGGTGGGCGAGAGCTGGAGTAATAGTTCCCCAAATCATGAGGAACCCAGGTCCTGTCTAGATTTCCACTCTACTATCTCCACGCTCATGCTTATAAGATGGCTGCTGGGACTCCAGCCATCACATCCATGTTCTAGACAGGAAGAAGGAGGAAGGGCCAAGAGCAAAAGGAGCAGACTGCCTTCGGGAGCTAGCTCCCTTTAAACTGCTTTTCTGAAAACCGGAAGCTCACCTCGTACCCTCCATTTATACCTCATTAGCCATAACTATATTACATCGTCATTCTTACCTAGGATGGGAGGATCTGAGGTGTAGCTTTTACAAGTGGGCATACTGCTAAATCCAAATAAAATTGGATTCTGTTAGTACTGAGAAGGAGAGAATGGATCTTGGAGATCAAGATTTGCAACCTCACTTCCATGACACAATCACACCTGGGAGCTCTAATGCCAGGTGCCAGCTCCTTCACAGGATCAGCCGTGACACTGATCACAGGATCAGGCATGGAAAACCCAGCCTCTGAACAGAGAATGTCATAGTTAAATCTGACAAATATTCATATCGAGTATGAATTTGAGGTCAGAGAATGGAGACTGTGGGTTTTGGACCATACATCTCCTCACTGCAGGACTGGACGGTGGGAGGTGTAAGAACCACAGTCATGTTGTTACCGTCACTAAGTCCATTACCCAATTTGGAGGAGCTTCAGTCTTTGTGTCCTCTGGTGTATCTAAGTTAATGGATTTAGGTTTGGAAAGGAATAAGCTTTGATAAGGCCGTATTCTTTAAGGGGCATTAACTTATCTGTTCTACACAGCCTGGACTCCAGAATTTTCTCAGAAATTGTCACTTGGGCATAGCCAGACCAGGTACCCATTCTTAACAATATCCAGAAATGTCCTGTTATGAGTTGAATTATGTTCCCCCACATTCACGTGTTGAAGCCCTAACCCCCGACACCTCAGAACATAACCATAGCAGGAAACAGGATCTTTACAGAGGTAATTAGGTTACCTCTGTAAAGGTCAGAGTTCAGTTAGGTGGGCCTTAATCCAATCAGACTGGTGTCCTTATAAGAAGAAGAGATTAGGACACAGACACACAGAGGGACAACCGTGTGAGGACACAGGGAGGAGGTGGCACCTCCCAGCCAAGGTCAGAGGCCTCAGGAGAAACCACCCTGTGACACCTTGATCTTGGACTTCCAGCCTCCAGATTGTGAGAACATAAATTTCTGTGGTTTAAGGCCCCTACAGGCTATGGTCTTTGTCACAGCAGACCTAGCAGACTAATATAGGCTCTTTCCCAAAATAAATCGCTAAGAATGATTGAACCTGCACAGGAAAGAATGAGAAAAGCATACAATTGCCTACAGAGCTAACTTAAGCATAATTCTTCACGTATCAGGCTACAATTCACACACAGTAGAGTTCTGTTACTAACGGTTAATTCTCCTCACTAGGAAATTGGACCCGGCTGGGGTAATCGCCTCTGTCTTGGTGTGGCTCAGGTACGTCGATTCCTTCCTACTGTCTGGTGCTTCCCTGAATCGGGATTTTTAACAGCAGTCACAGGGTACCTTTCATTTCATTGCCTGCCATTCTTCAAAGCTCCGTTTTTAAGGGCCGCATTTCCATCAACTATCTTTCTAGGTTCCGGTGAAAGCAAGACCCGTACGATGCTGAAATGCACAGCGCTTCCCCTCCCTTCCAGGGGCCGCGGCTCCTCCACGGTCCAGCCGGTCCAACCGCAGCGGCTTGTTAGCTGGGAGATGGCGTCTCTATTCACAGGCTTCGCTTTGTCCTGTGATTTGGGAGTGGGGGTGGGTGTTGATACATGACTCTTGCATTTTGGTGGGAAGAAAGAAACTTCCCGTTTGGTTACTGTCGCTAACAAAACAACTTCCAACCATTCCTCAGGCTTCCCTGACTCAGTGATACCTTCTCACCTGACACCGCACTGCACCTCCTGTCCACTCCCCAGTTGGGGTATTTTAACTGTTTTGTACCCGCTATGTGTAGGCTGAGGAGGCTTTGCCAACCCATCCCTGCTGGCTGTTTTGAATCAAAGCATTTGCCTAAAAAAGAGAAGGAGAATTCAATGAAGCAGAGTTGAGGGGCCTGGCACAGCTGGGGGTGCCCAGAATCCCGCAGCCTCCCGCTTAGGGCATGGCCTGCAACAGCAGATGGACATCCCTTCCCCTTCCCACACGGAGCCTGGACCTCTTACTCATCACGGATGGGGAAATCGGTTAAATAAACAGATTAAAATTACCAAAAAGAATACATTAGAAAGATAAGAAATATGTGCTATCTGTGAAATAAACTATCACAGAGAAAAACCAGAAAGTTCAAAAATAACTAAATACTATATGCAAATTACTTCATTCTTTTAGGTACAATATTTGCTAAAAGAGGATGAAGTGGAAAATACAAGTCGGGGGCGGCGGGCGAGACCCACGGGGCCTGGGCCAGAGGAAAAACTCTTGGAGGCCCTGCAGGGGCTACCTCCCCAGGGACACAGGCTGAGGCCCAGACACGCCGTAAGGCAGAAAACATTCTCGCAGTGCATCTGCCCTGTAGGCTGAGGACTCTGGTGAGCCCCTTAGCTATTCCAGATGATTTCCCCGTGGCCCAGCTTGCATGTAAATCCAACACCCAGTTGGCAGGCAGGCTAATTCCTCCTCAAACAGGCCACCTGCCAGAACGGGGTGAGCACTCCGAGGAAGGTGCATATAAAATCGGCTAACGAGGCCATTTCTAAACACACACACTGTCTAGGGGAGGGAAGAGGACTACGGTTCAGGAGACACTCGGGCTTCGGGAAGCAGGATGCACAGACATGGCTCTGGGCCGAGCTCTGGTCCCTGCTCTGTCCCTAACTAGCCGTGGGACTCTAGGACGTCAGTACTGCCTGCATGTCACCGTGTCCTGTAAGAAAATCAGGGTAAACCACAAACCTCTGCGGTCACTCCGGCTCCCATGGTGTCAGGCCAAATCTGCTTGTTCTCCTCAGTCTGGTTTGGACAGGTGGCGTGGCTTCCTTCGCCTGCCCCACCCATGCACAGAGCAGGCCCTGCTTCCCACTCTCGGGCCCGAGTCCCCCGCACAGAGCCCGAGCCCAGGGTCCGCCCTGTCTGTCCAGCGGGACAGCCTCACCACAAGCCGCCAGCACTGAGGAGCAAGGCCAGAACCCCGAAGCAGCTGCCGTCGGACGCCTGAGGAAGATGTAGTGGGAAGGTCCAGGCCTGGCCAAGCAGCAGGCAAAGCAGAGTGGCACTTGCGTGAGATACAGGAAGGAGGCTGCGGGGCTGAGCCCGAGGATGGGGACAGGCGGGGCCCAGCTGGGGGACAGGCTGCTCCAGGAGACCGTCTGCAGACAGGAACGGGCTGTCAGGGGTGCAGCTAAAAGGCCGAGCCCAGCCTCGTGGAGGGGCTCATGCTCCGACGGGCGGAGTCTGAGTGGGGTCATCACCAAGAAGCCCCGCCTGGTCTCCCTTTGAAGGAGGACGTGCTGCTCAGCCAAGGGGAGCCAGAGAGGCCCCACTGTCAGCAACTTCGGGGTCCGTCCTGAGGCTGGCCCAGGCCCAGCCGTCCCAGCCTAGGCCACAGGGCACAGGACAACTCTGAGGACGACAGCTGGCCTCTCCCTCCTCTCCCTGCCCAATGCCGCCTCCTGCCAATTCCATCTCCGAGCCTGTTTTCAGAGCACCTGCCCTGCCTCTGAACGGCTCCACGATGACCCTCAGTCCCCAGCTTGCGGGCTCTATCCCCTTGGGTCCCCTCAGCAAGAGGTCTTAGACCGGGACCTGCTTCAGCCGACTCACATCCGCTCTCCAGCCGTATCTCTTCCAACTCGGCTCAGTGATGGAGGCTGGAGCCTGGAACCGATGTGGTGGGAGTATTTACACCATGGAAACTGGCAAACTCTGCAGATCAGGGCTTTTTTTTTTTTTTTCCTGGAAAGCTGGTTGTTAAACATTCACCAGCACACCACTACTTCTGTATAATAATAGGACCAGACACTTCACAGAGACCTGCTTTGCTCCATGGCATGTCGTGCAGAGAACAGAAGTGTGGAGAGGACAGAGCATTAGAGGAGATGCAGGATAAAGCTGCAGACGATTCTTCCAAGAGCAGACATTCTGAGGGAGCCTCCCGGGTGTCCTGTTCTTATGGGGGATGGAGCTGTTCCGGCAGCAGTGGCGGATAGAAACCCCGCACCTGGCTGGTTGGGTCCAGATGCACAGAAGACAATGAACCGCTGGGCGCTGGGAAAGGGGAAGAATATATTTGAGGTCCTTTAAACAAGTATGAAGAGACATTTTCCATTAGGCTCGTACATTCTCCTCTAAAAGGATGGCTTACTGGTAAGTAATTCACCGATTTTCTAATGATGCTCAGATATGGCTCAGCGTGGAAACATCAGAGACACCTGTGAAATGAATCAATGAGCCAATCCTGACTTTCAGATAACCAGAGGTGCCTTACAATATGTAAAATAAATAAACATTTAAAAGATAGCCATCTGTATGAGCTGAGAGCACACTCGCTGAGAGAATGTGTTTGTTAAAAAAATAAAGCTACCATATGATACAGCAATCCCACTCCTAGGCATATACCCAAACAAAACTATAATTTGAAAAGGTACATGCACCCCTATGTTCACAGCAGCACTATTCACAATAGCCAAGATGTGGAAACAACCTAAATGTCCATCAACAGATGAATGGATAAAGAAGATGTGGTATATATACACAATGGAATATTACTCAGGCGTGAAAAGGAATGAAATAATGCCAATGCAGCAACATGGATGGACCTAGAGATCGTCATACTAAGCGAAGTAAGTCAGAGAAAGACCAATATCATATGATATCACTTATGTGTGGAATCTAAAATACAACACAAATGCACATTATCTACAAAACAGAAACAGACACACAGACATAGAGAACAGACTTGTGTTTGCCAAGGTTGGGGGTGGGGGGCTGGGGGTTTGGGATGAGCAGATGAAAACCAGCATATATAGGATGGAAGAACAACAAGGTCCTACTGTATAGCACAGGGAACTATATTCACTGGCCTATGATAAACCATCATGGAAAAGAATATGAAAAAGAATATATGTATGTATACCTGAATCACTTTGCTGTACAGCAGACATTAACACAACATTGTAAGTCAACTATCCTTCAATAAAATACTTTAAAAAAAGAAAAGAAAAGAAAAGAAAAATAGGGAACCAAATCAACACTGGAACAAAGGTGTTCCCGTAGCTCAGCTGGATGGCTTAGAGACAGCAGAAGCAGGAGTGGGATAAGTAGGCTTATCCTGTGTCCAGCTGTGTGTCCCTGATAACGAGAAGGACAAGGGATCTAAACCTCCTTGAAGATGGGAAGATGCAAGTTTTAAAATTAAGGCCTCCCCCAAAGACGCTTTATTAAAATCTTTCATAAAAACCTAAGCATTCAGCTCCTTACTTTTGGAAGCCCCGACATCCAAGAGGAGTGCGTTAATCACTGAGGGGGCAGCCTCCAGGGGGCTGAAGAAAAGCTGCAGTGGGAGAAAGCTGAATGAACAAGAGGATGCTGTCATCGTAGGCAAGGCTGCAAAGGGGCCATGTGTCCTCTCCTCTAACCTCTTCAGAAGAGCACCCTCCTCCCTTGCAGGGGGTGGACGAGAAGCAAAGAAACCTTCCTGTGCTTTGAGCATTCTCCCGGGGGCCCAGTGCAGAGGTGAGCCTGTCTCCCTGTCCTGCAGGCTCTAATGTCCAGGCAGGTCTGGGCTGCCCCACTGGGGTCTTGCCAAATGCAGAACGCTGTTCTACCCAGCAGGACAGCCAGACGGCAGGATCCTGATGCCTCAACCCGAATCCAGAAGAACCTTTGCTCCAGCCAAGTTCTTCCTGAACTTCCTCCATGATAGGAGAGGAGGCCAAGGACAATCATGTATCAAGAAAAAAATGTCTGCATTCCCACTGAGAAGGGAATTTGGAAATAAAGTGTGAGAATGAGTGAGACAGAAGCCCAGGCAAGAGAAGATACTGGGACTCTTGCAGAACGACCCAGCTCCTTACTGAGGAGGGCCATGGCCTCCCACCATGATCCCTGCCCTCCTTCCATTCCCTCCAGCCTCACAGCTAGTGGTGCAGATGGTCCCGTGGCTAATGGTGTAGATGACCCTGTGGCCAGTGGTGTTGATGACCCTATGGCTAGTGGTGTAGATGGCCTAAGGTACAAAGACTAATATCAGAGACCTTGAACTGAGGAAGAAAAAGCGTTGCAACACATCAAGTACCTCACCTGCACAGAGAAAACCATGGTGCTGAAAGTAGTAACCCAGGAGTTTCCAGAGTCCCACGGAGTGAAACCCAACCTTCAGCCAGTGCTGAGATCCGTTAGCAGGTGCCAGAGGGCAGCCTGGTGGTTGCAGGGATAGGAAGTGCAGGAGACGCAAGTTCCCTCGCTCTAAGGAGGAGTTTCTTCCATGCACCACTTTGAGGCCAAGCTTCCAAGGCTGGCTCTTATTCTATAAATTAAGGGGGAAAAAAAGACTAACAGAAGAAAAATACCAAGTTAAATAATAAATACAAGGTAGGAAGTTTAGAAAGAATTTTAAGGTTTAGAGAAAAAAAATTGTTGAAAAGACAAAAATTTTTAATGGGACTATTATTTTAAAAGAGTTTGGACTAATAAGGTAAAATCAATATTTAAGAGAGAAGATTAGACGTCCGTGAGATTTAAATGTTAACACAAAAGTGAGCACTGAACGCCAAAAATCATTAAGACAATACGTTTACAATATAAAAGCAGACAGTTTTAAGGGTAAAGAACAAGAATAAAGATGCAAAAGCTATAAAAGTAAAGAAGATTTCCAGAAAATGTTTTCAAAGCAAAAGGCTTGGAAATTAGAGCAATGGTAGAGGGAAAAGGGAAAAAACACAAGGAACTATTTAAGCATAAATCAAGGTAAGAAAACAATCTGCTTCCTTCGCAAGGTAACTGGAGTAGAAAGCCATGAACGTTCCCTTGGTAATTTCCATTGTGATTTCCTCTTTAACCTAAAAGCTATTTTGGGAGTTGGTTTTATAGCTTACAAATACATGAGGTTACCTCCTAGCATATGCTCTTTTTTTATTGTAGATTTCTAATTTCATTGCATTGAAGTCAGAGAATATGATTGTGTTATTAGAGTCCATTTTTATAAATGTTCAAAGTGTGCTTGAAAATACTGTATGATCTCTACGTTAGGTGCAGGGCTCTCTTTTTATCTAGTTTATCTTTTGTCTAGTTTAATTGTGCCACTGAAATCCTTCGTATCTTTATTTTATATCAACTTGATCTTCCAATTTCCTTATAAATTTTCCTTGTAATTCTTTTAGATTTTGCCTCATATATTGAGGCTATGTTGTTAAGAACACACAGGTTTACGACTGTTGCTCCTTGCAGGATTGTTCCTTTCTTATTATGAATGTCCTTTTTATCCCTATTAATGATCTGTGCCCTACAATCGGTCTGCCTATTCAGTTTCTCCAGTTTAGCTTTTTCCAATATAATTTTAACTATTCTGTGTCATTTCTCATGTTTCTTGTAAATGGCACAAAGCTGAATTTAAGTCCTAAAAATCAAACCTGAAAGTCTATGTCTTTTAAAAGGCCTTCAACTATCTACTCTTATCGTGATTACTGATCTATCTGGACATATTTCCACCATCATTTTCTTGTGGTTCTGGCTTTTTTTTTTTTTTCTTTGTTTCTTCTTTTCTCCTTTCCTAACTTCTCTTAAATTTCAATGTTTTCTTTATTCCTTCCTACTTCCTTTGCTGCTTTTGAATGATACGTTGTGCTCTGTTCCTTAGTTTCACTGTTCAATTTTCAACAATCATAATTAACCATAAATAACAAAGTTATTCAGTGTCTTTATTCTCCTTTCAAACACCACCAGAGACTCAGCATCCTTAACCACCCCTGAACAGCCCCTTCCTTGTGAAGATTGTCTAGAATTTGAGTTGCACTTTTTTTTTTTTTTTTTTATGGGGTGCGGCATGTGGGATCTTAGCTCCCTGACCAAGGATCGAACCCATGCCCCTTGTGATGGAAGCATGGAGTCTTAACCACTGGACCACCAGGAAGTCCCTGAGTTGAAGTTCTTTATAGACTCTGAATATAAGTCCTTAGTCAGACATATGTACTGCAAAAATCTTCTCCCAGTTTATGGTTTGTCTTTTTCCTTTCTTAATCATGAATTTCTGTGAATACACATTCTTAATTTTCATGAAAGTCATTTATGCAATTTTTCTTTTAAACACGAACCCGTGTCCCCTGAATCGGCAGGCGGACTCTCAACCACTGCGCCACCAGGGAAGCCCATGAGTTGCACTTTTTTTAACATACACACAAAAATTAGATTTTTTTTTCTCATTGATTACCTTTGGTAAAATATATATTATTAATTGTTTGTATTCACCATTGCTTCTTAGATCCTGCTCCCCCCCTCTTGGTTCACTCTTCCTCTGTTTGCAATATATCTGTGTTAGTTCTTTCAATAAGAATCTATAGGTGGTTAACTCACTTAATCTTTGTCTGAAATTTATTTACTTTGTTCTCATTCATAAAGAATAGTTTAGTTAGGTACAGAATTCTAGGTTGCCAGTTATTTTTCATCAGCACTTCAAAGATACTACTCCAGTGTCTCCTGACATCTATTGTTGTTAAGTAGATGTCTGATGTCATTCTAATTATTATTTTTATAGGTTTATTGTTTACTTTTTCTAATAGCCTTTCATATTTTATCCTTATTCTTGATATTCAGTGTTTCACTGCAATGCATCTGGGTATGGATTTACTTTTATTGATTCAATGTACACTTTTAATCTGAAAAATGATGACTTTCAATTCTAAAAATCTGAAAATCTGAAAAATGATGACTTTCAATTCTAAAAAATTCTCAGTGATACATCTTCATGCAAGCATGCAAGTGATACATGCTTTCCCCGTTGAGTCAATTCTTATTTTCTTCTGGGATTCCTATTTTATGATTATTGGAGCACCCTGAACTCCCTTCTGTGACTCTTTTTTTTTTTTTTAATATTTATTTATTTAGTTAGTCAGTTATTTTATTTTGGCAGTGCCGGGTCTTAGTTGTGGCATGCAACATCTTTTTAGTTGCAGCATGAGGACTTCTTAGCTGTGGTGTGTGGACTTCTTAGTTGCGGCATGCATGAGGGATCTAGCTCCCTGACCAGGGATCGAACCCAGGCTGCCTGCATTGGGAGCGCAGAGTCTTACCCACTGGACCACCAGGGAAGTCCCCCTTTTGTGACTCTTAACTTCTCTTTCATATTTCCTGTTTCTTTTTCTCTATATACTATATTCTGCTGATACTTCTAATTCATCAATTTTTCTCTTCAACTGTGTCTAGTGTAGCATTTATTCCATTTGAGTTTTTAAATTTAATTTATCATTGTTTCTAAGATTTCTAGTTGGTTCTTCTCTGTATTCATCTACTGATATTTTTATTTCTGTCTGTTTCTTATTACTTATTATTCATCTTTTACATACGTTTTCTTTCCTTGATCTCTTTGAGGGTCCAAAGATGTAATGGCTCAACACAATAGCAGCTAATTTTGGTCATGTAACAACCCTGTGTGGGTGAATAGGTCAGTAAACCAACTCCTCCAAAGGGTCATTGAAGGACACAGGTTGATGGAGGTTTTGCCCTTTTCCACGTGTGCTCCCGAGGTTACAAGGAGTGTCTCTATCCCAGTGAGCTTGTAAATGGAGAAAGCATTTGGGAAGTTTTTACGAGTCAGGTATGCAGTAGCACACCTCATTTCTACTCACATTCCATTGGCTGGCAATCATATGCTCATGCCTAATTGCAAGGAAGGCTAAGAAATGGAGTCTAGTCGTGCACTCAACAAGGAAGTGATTTTTGACTAACTAGTCTTTTATTGTTATCATTTTGCCTACAGTGAATTCATCTCCCAATAGTTTCTTTTGTTGGTAGCCTTCCTTAGTGTTCTTTTTCGATATGTTTAGAAATTTTAAGGAATTTCAGTTGTAGGCTCATCTTGAGTGGAAGTCTCTCTCTTCTCTCTCTCTCTTCTCTCTCTCTCTCTCCCCTTCCACTATCTGTTGTCCCTGCCTAGCAATCTGGTGGTCACCTTTACATACCTCTCTCTCAGGGCTCCCAATCTTGAAACAAATATTCTCTCAGTGGCTCAGGACTTCCATGTTATAGTGAATATCTCAGATTCAGTCATCGAGGCAGCAGGCAGCCTGGCCCAGGTCCTGGTTACAAGGCTGGGTCTGCTTCCTCTCACCTGCCTGCTATCTGTATAAGCCAGGGGCCCCCAAACAGAATAAACAACCAGTAGTAAGCTCTTCCAGCTCCCATCACTGCAGGGAGACCCATCCCACCACCTAGTTTCATGAAATGGACCTGGCCCAGATCCCTTGCCCTATGTGAAGTGCTTTACTGCCTGTGACTTTGCAGAATACAAACTCCCACCCTTTGTACCTGCTTCAGAACCTAAGCCCAGAAGAACCATGACTGCAGTACATCCTCTTAGTTGTGTTTCTGTTTTGTTTTTAGACCACGGAAAGTTTGTCGTATTTCCAAATGTGTCTGAGATCTGTTAATGCTTTCTTTTTGTATGCTCTCTATTACTGATATGTGATTTTTTTGGAGGAGGTTCACTGCAGGGGTTGTAAATTTACAATGTCACCCGGAACTTGGTAAAACAAAAATCCAGAAGTCATTGAGGGAAGAAGTTGAGAAGGTGAGAGTGGAAATATTAACTGAAAGAGGACAAGCAGTGCCGGGGAACCCAGCGGCCCTCCCTGTAGGCCTCCTGCCGTCACTTCAGTGTCCTGCATCCATGGAGATGAAGGCAGCACAGATAACATGATGCCTTTACTCATAAATCTAGAAGATCCTCCTCAACTCACAGATGTCTCAGCTTTTACCTGTAACGGCAGGACGCAGTCTTTATACAAACAGCAGCAGGGCCCCAGGACAGAGTAAGCAGAAGCTATTCTCATTCCTATAAACTTCCTGATAAACACACAGACAAGCAATGCCCAGTAGAAAGTGGCCGTTTGGCATAGTGTAGCGGTGAGAGCACGGGCTTTGGAGCCAGGTAACCTGGGTTGGAGCCTGGTCTGTGCCACTATGACCTACAAGAACCTGGGCAGGTTGTGGGGCTTCTCTGAGCCTCAATTCTCTCATCGGCAAAATGAGGATAATAATAATACAGTATCTTCCTCAAAGTTTCATTTGTATCAAATGAGCAAATATTTGCCAAGCGCCTGGTCCAGAGCAAGGGCTATGTAAGTTCTTGTTAAATTAAAATACATACATAAGACGCAGGGCTGTCTTTCATGACCTGGTCATCGCATCCTCCGTCAACTATGACCAATGACTAGTAGACATCTCTATCATCGGTCTAGACTTTCTCCAGAACCTAGCTGTTTATTGCCAACTGCCGACTGGCTGTCTCTACTTGGCTGTCCCACCAACACCTCAAGCACGGTAAGTCCAAAACTAAATTACCTCGCCTCCCAAGTCTGCTCCTCCTCCCGTGTCCCTCCTGGTCAGCAGCATCACCACCCACACCAAGGGAAACCTGGAGCTCTCGGAGGGCCCACTCTTCACCTCGCCTCCCCAAACCCCCAGCTTCCTTGCTCCTCTGACACACACACCTCCCCCTTCCAACAAGACCAAACCTTGACTACTACTCCCCCTTTTGTACCCACCCTCCACTTTCCGTCCCCTCTACTACTTACTGCCTTGGTCCCAGCCCTCTTCGAGTTTCTTAGGAAGGACGAAGGGAGAATGGATGCTACGTTAGCAATAACAATGCGCACTAGAGAGCAGTACAAACACATTCCCGTTACCAAAAACAAACAAGTCTCATCCCAGCAACCACATCAAACTGAAGGCAGGTCTCTTGCATCATCATTCCCATGATGAGAAGCACAGCTCCTTGGTGCTGGAGCCAAAGGACAACATAGTCTGACTGCTGAGAAAAGACAAATAAAATAAACAGCTGCCATGAGCAGGAAACTGTGTGAACAAGGCTTTTGGAATAGAGCCCAGGGCTTACGTCAGGGCAGAATAAATATATTCTGAAATCACAGCCTACCTCAGTCCCCCTCTGTTTTCCCTTCCCCGTATAGTTATTTGAATTTAAAAGTGTGTACATTTAAAATGTTAAAGATGTCAACAAATTCCTGTGTCAAAGTGACAGACAAATTTTCACTCCCACCAAAATGCTGATAGATGCAAGTTTCTCCAAACCTGGGCCAGCGCTGGGTATTACTGGACTTAAAAACTTTGCCAATCTGATAGGTAAAACTGGCACACTTTGTTGTTTTGGTTTGCATTTCTTTAACTGTGAATAAAGTTGAACGTCTTTTCATACAGTTAAGTCGTTTTCATTTTTTTCTATGAATGCCAGTTTATGCCCTGCGTCCACTTTTGCTCATTGAATGCTTAATCTTTTTCTTACTGATTTGTAAAAGCTCTTTGCATATTGAGACAATTAACTCTTTGTAATATGAATTCGCAAATATTTTTTTAATCTTGTCTTCTCCTCCTTTCTTTTTTTGAGTTAGATTTTTCCAGAGAATACTTTTTTGTTTACATGTTATAAAATACAGTAATTAATTTTTCTTTACAATGCATTGATTTTATGTTTTACTTGTTTAGGGCTTTGAAGATCTGAAGAATTAAAGTCTGTATAGAGAATGTAACTGGCAACTGCTGCCCTTCCCATTCAACTGCCCATCCCAGCAGCCTGGCTTCCATCCCCATGATCTGAGTACTTCCAGCAGCAGGGCTGATGCTCCATTGAGGTCTTTCATGATTATCCCTGGGAATTCCCTGGCGGTCCAGTAGTTAGGACTCAGCGCTTTCACTGCTAGGGGCCTGGGCTCGATCCCTGGTCGGGGAACTAAGATTCCACAAGCCGCACAGTGTGGCAAAAGGAAAAAAAAAGAGAGAAAGAGAGAGATTACTCCTTTGTCATAAACTGAGAGTCTGTCATATGCCAGGTAATGTTTTGACTCGGGCGAGATAGGAAGATTCAGAGGTGATTTAGAACCCTGTGTTGTTGTGTTAGAATTGGAGACAGTGTGAACTCATGGAGATACATATAGATATAGATACAGATACAGATCTCAATATAGAGGTAAATACAGATATAAATGCAAGCATACACCCCAGGATACATTCCCTCACTCTCTGCTGAGAGAATCTAGAAACAATGACACCCAGTAGCAACAAGAACACTTAGTATCCAAATTTTGGCTTCTAAATATCATTCTGCACTAAATGGAACCAGGGATTCTTGGAGAAATGGCTGATTCAATGATCCAAGCAGAGAAAGAACAAGATGAGCCTGGAACATCTTGTTCTACCAGAAAGTAAGAAAGTACCCCCAAATTAGGGAACATTTCAAAAAGATACAGAAGCCAGTTTAAAGGGGTTCCCACTGACCAAATCATAGATAATCTGGTTATCAAAATAAATAAGGATAGCTACAGATCATAGACCATTGAGCAAAATAGGAATTCATGAGTCCATACTGGTATCAATATATAGATAAATAAATATATTGAAAATTTGATAGGAAGTATATATTCACATTGCCGCAGTATACTTCCCTACAAAATAATTATTAATTACAAGAAAAAATAAAGTAAGTCCATGGTGGAAAAGCCTGCAGATACAATTTTAATCAAGTGATCAAAATAAGCACCTCCAATGACTAAACAAATGGAAACCATGCAACAGGTGATAGGATGCATGAAGAGAAACACAACACCATGTCTGTGCTATTCTTGCCAAAGATGCAAAACCTGAATTCAATGAGCAAATAACGAATAAACCAAAGTTAAGGTACCTCCTGTAAAATAACTGGCCTATTCGCTTTTAAAATGTCAAAGTCAAAGAAGTCAGGAATTCTATAAAGGATATTATTGGGACTAGTAGCAAAACTTGAATAGAGTCTGTGGATAAGAATTTGAAGGAGAATGTGTTTGTTCATAGGAAATATATGCTAAATTATTCTGGTGGATGGAACTTCAGGGGCTTTTAAAAGATTTCTCCTGTATTTATTTAACTCTCCTTTAACTTTTTTAAAAAATTAAACTTTTAATTTTGAGATAATTATAGATTCATACGCAGTTGTAAGAAGTAATGCAGAGAGACCCCGTGTGCCCTTTACCCAATTCCTCCTGATGGGACATCTTGCAAAGCTATCGTACAACATCACACTCAGGATACTGGCTTGGATACAGTCAAGACACAGAACATTTCCATCACCACAAGGATCCCTTGTGTTGCCATTTTATAAACACCCCCACCCCTCCTACCCTCACTTCCTTCTCTTTCTTTCTTTTTTATTAAAGTCTAGTTGATTTACAATGTTGTGTTAATTTCTGCTGCACAGCAAAGTGATTCAGTTATACATATATCTATATCTATCTATCTATCTATCTATCTATATATATATATATAGATACATATACATACACACACACATATACACATTCTTTTTTATATTTTTTCATTAGGGTTTATCACAGGATATTGACTATAGTTCCCTGTGCTATACAATAGGACCTCGTTGTTTATTCATTCCATATATAATAGTTTACATCTGCTAACCCCAAACTCCCACTCCATCCCTTCTCTACCCCACTTCCCCCTTGGCAACCACAGGTCTGTTCTCTATGTCTCTCACTTCCTTCTTAACCCCTGGCAACCACTAATCTGGTCCCCATTTCTATAAGATGGTCATTTTACGAGTGTTATATAAATGGAATGATACATTCTGTAACCTTTTTGGATTGTTTTTTTTTTTTTTTTCACCCAGCATAATTCTCTGGAGATTCATCCAGGTTGTAGCAATAGTTGGTTCCTTTTCAGTGCTGAGTAGAATTCCACGGTATGGAGGTGCCACAGTCTGCTTAACCATTCATCCACTGAAGGACATCTAGGTTGTTTCCAGTTTGGGGCAATACAAGTAAAGCTGCTATAAACATTTGTGGACCTTCAGGTTGGTGAATTACTCTCAAGTAGCTCAAAGAAAAAAAAGGTTTTATACTGTTTTTGCGATTTTGCTGTAAATCTAAGGTTGTTTCAAAACAAAAAATAGAAATAAAAGGAAAAAAAGGAGAAAAATTCTTTCTTAAGATACAAGGAGACCATTACAGGAAACTTTTAGTAAAGTTCTTTCTTCTCCTGAAGAGATGCTGGAAAACATTTTTCTTTCTCTTCTGGATAACGTCAGGCGTTGAGGTGAGACCCAGAGCAGTGTGATCATCTCACTACAAACCTCAGAGGAAGCACAGCCCAGAGGATCCCAGGCAAATGGTCCAGAGCCCCTGGATCAAGTCATCCTAGAACCCCGCCTTCCTCTAAACTTCCAGCTACAGGCCTCATTAAAATTCCTTGTTAGTTAAGCTAGTCGTGTTGGGTTTCCAATTATTTGCCACCAAAAGCTTCTTGACTGATTCATTCATTGAAAAAGGATACCACGGTCCCCTAGCAATGAATCCCACTCCCATTATAACAAACGTTATTGCTCCTGGGTAAATAAAATGTTTCCTGTTTACCAACATGGACAGTGGGGAAATACCTGTACTGGGTATCTTCTGGAGATCGTTCACTGTGACTTTCAGATTCCAAGTAAAAGGCAGACCAGAGAGTGAAGGAACGTGCTCAGTTTATCACAGTGGGGCACCTCGCTAGGACAGGAATGAACACTGAGTGAGTAATCAAGCAACTAAGCTGAACGTAGCCCCAGAGAACTTTGGTAAGTCTGCAAAAATCTTCCCCAGTCTTGCCTTTTCTACCTAAAAACCTTATGTGGCTCTATTTACATTTCTATTAACTTTTCTCTTCTGGTTAAATCTTATTATTCTTTCCTCAGTAACCTTGAACAAGTTACCAGTACCTGAAAGACGGAAGTCTTATCGTGTCATAACACTCAAGGTCCTTCCTAAGCAGACTCCAAACCACGATTCGCATCTGTCCTCTTTCTCAATATACCTTATTCTCCAGCCTTACTTTCCACATGGGGATATGCTATAGGCTGAACATCTGTGTCCCCCACCCAACCCCCAAATGCGTACGTTGAAGCTTAATCCCCAGTGTAATGGTAGTGGGAGGTGGGCCTTTGGGAGTGATTAGATCCTGAGGGTGGAGCTCTCATGAAGGTGACTGATGCTCTTACACAAGAGGCCCCACAGAGCTCCCCTCTCCCTTCTGCCATGTGAGGACACAGTGAGGTGGCACGATCTATGAATCAGGAAGTGGGCTCTCACCAGACACTGAATGTGCCAGCAACTTGAGCTTGGACTTCCAGCCTCTGGAACTGTGGGAAATAAATGTCTGTTGTTTATAAGCCACACAGAGTAGCTTAAATTCCACCCTGGTATTTTTGTTACAGCAACCCAAACCGACTAAAACAGGCCACACTCCACAGCTGAAGAAGGGAGTTACAAATATGGAAAGGGGAAAAACTAGACTGAACCCTGAGGTGTTGTTTGGGATTGGAAGACTGGTGTGAACTCACAGATTTCAATATGGAGAGATGGATATAGACGTAAATGCAGAGGTGTATCAGGACAACTACTCACGACATTTACTATGTGAGCAGGTTACGGACGAGGCCCTTTAAGATGTCCGTTAGGGCGGAAAGGCAGCAGCCAGCACGAGATGGTGTCGGCGTCTTATCCCGCTTTCTCGGTGCTTCCGGGTACCTTTTAAGGCAGATGTGATGCAGGAGTCCAAGGCAGTGCATGTGTCCCCAGCAGCTCGTCCTGAATCAGTGGCACCCACAAGCTCTGACGACCATGTTCCTGTATTTTTTCAGGATGACTTTGGAGTTGTCATCAAAGTAAACCACTGAGATGGCATTCAGTTTCCCTGGCACACAGCACGGTTTGGGGACGTACTCGGGATTCATAAAGTGAACCAGGATCTGCCCGATGGCATGGTTGGTGGCGTTCATGCACGCATTGAGAGGGAAGGAGAATTCTCCATCACAGTAGCTGGCAGCGTAACCCTTGGGTGCAATGATCCAGTCCTGCCACCCCAGGTCCCTGTCCACCGAGGGACCTAGAAGCCATAACACTCTAGTAATCAATGAGAACGCCTACTCACAGGAAATTTTTACTTCTTTATGCTTTTTTGTGCCTAACCCTACAGGTGCTCTTCCTATCAGAATTCCACCGACATGAAATTACAGCATGTATAGCACCGAGTGTATGGCATCGATTAGTATTTATCCCTGCCCCTCCAGCAAAGTGGGGCTCAAATGTCATCTCTCCTGTGAAGCCTCCTCAGGATATGCAGGCAGATTAACTTCTCCTGCCTCCGCACAGGGAGGATTTTCCGCACCTTCACGTAACATCAGTTCCTCCCTCCTTGCTTTGGGGCTCATCGCCCCACTCTGTTGTGAATTTTGTGGGCAGGATCTGACTCTTTTTCCCCGTCCCCAGCTCCTAGCACAGGGCCTGGCACAGGTGCTCGGTTAGGACAGTTTCGATTAGATGGAGACCCTCCATGGACCACACTGGCCCACCTGCAGAGCTAATCCCTGCCATTGGCATCATTAGCTCTGGGCCTCACCCACGGAAACCAACCATTCACGGGGAATCCGGGAGGAGACCACCAGAGCCCTTTGTTCCAGCCCGATTTCTGCAGAAGACAATTTCACTTGCTGAACAGGAAGCAGTCTTCAGAGAGGTGACGCACCTGCTTGACAGGTCTATCTCAGAAACGTTTGCCTTGATGCTTTGCTTCTGCTGCAAAATAAGCCCAGCTCCACTCTGCCACTGGAGGTGGCGGGTACATGACATGAGTGTTTGCATTTTTATGACGGCTTCCTTGGAGGCTGACTGGGCAAGCTCCCTGGCGGGGTGATGAAATGGCCAGGATCTGACTCACCAGGGAGGCTGCGGAACTCCAAATATGCTGCTCTGAGCAAGCGCCCAAGCAGGAAGAAAGCTGCTGTGAGCAGAGACGAAAACCCCGTGCTCTCGGCTCATAGGTTTCCTTACTAACCACACAGACCAGGGTGAGCTTCAGAGAAGCACTTTTGCCGCTGAGAATCTCGGATAGAAAAGGAAATGGCAAATCCTCCTGAAGGCTCTGACATCGACAAAGCCCTGTATTCATTTTTTATTGCCGCCAGAGCAAATCACCGCAAATGTAGTAGCTTAAAACCGCATCATTCCGGGCTTCCCTGGTGGCGCAGTGGTTGAGAGTCCACCTGCCGATGCAGGGGACACGGGTTCGTGCCCCGGTCCGGGAAGATCCCACATGCCGCGGAGCGGCTGGGCCCGTGAGCCATGGCCGCCGAGCTCTGCGCGTCCGGAGCCCGTGCTCCGCAACGGGAGAGGCCCCAACAGTGAGAGGCCCATGTACCGCAAAAAAACGAAAAACAAAAAACACCATTCCTTATTTCACAATTCTGGAGCTCAGCAGTCTGGGTACAGTGTGGCTCCACTGGGTCCCCTTTTCAGAGGCTGCAGGGGTGAAGTCAAGCTGTCAGCAGGGCCGCGTTCCTTTACTGGGGGCTCTGAGGGAGAAGCTGCTTTCAAGCTCCCTCAGACTCTGCTGTGGCCAAATTCCGCTCCTTGTGGTTGCGGGAGTGAGGTCCCTGTTTCCTTGCTGGCTGTCAGCTGAGGGCACCTTAGTTCCTAGAGGCCTTCCTAGAATCCTTGCACGTGGCTCCCACATCTCAGAACCAGCAAAGGCACACTGAATCCCTCCCAGGACTAGAATCTCCCTGACGTCCCTTTCTGTTGTGTCTCTCTAACTCCATCCAGAGAAAGGTCTTTGCTTTTTAAGGGCTCAGATGATTAGGCTGGGCCCACCCGGATAATCCCCCTATCTCAAGGTGAGTTAACCTAAATTATATCGGCAAACCTCCTTTTGCCAGGTAAGGTACGCCCAGGTTCCAGGATCAGGGTATGGACATCTTCGGGGACCATACTGGACCTCTGTATCACAGGGCCCTACATTTACATCACAGAAGTAGGACCCACCTGGCATGAATACAACTGGGCTCTTTCAATTCAGTGCAGCCGGTCTTCGATTTGTAATCTGTGGGGGAAAACTTTAAATCTCCAAATACAGAAAACCTAGGCTTTGGAGTATGTTTCTGAGACACATTACTATTCATCCTTAAGGCTTATGGAATTGCACCCACAGCTCATTCCCTACCTCTGGGAACTGCTCCAGGATCTGGAGTCCAAGAAGTCCCTCAGGGCCAGGGAGAGCCCAGGATTAAACACACAGTAAGACCAGGGTCAGTTATTATAGGACATGTGCTTAAAGTTCGGTTCAGAACAAGCTGAGAAGGGAATGCAAGGCAAAATTCCCATTTGGTGATGGCTTAGACGAAGCCTAAGATCTAGGGCCGGATCTCAGCCAAGTGCTGTGAACAGGTGAGGGACACACGTTCTTGTGGAGGCAACCAACCTCCATTACTCTCAGAGCTGGGGAGACTTAGCTCCGGGTATCTGATACAGTTAAAGGGAGCTGAGGCCCAAAGAAAGGCAATCCACGCTCCGGAAGAACTGGGGACTATATAGTCATAAGGAATAAATGTGAGAAGTAGGGTTTTATGGTCAAAGCAGGTCCAATAACAGGATCAGCTAGATGAGCACAGATAAGCCCTGCAGAGCCCTGCTTTAGAAGTGAATTGGATACAGGGGTCTGGGGCAAGGTGTCAAACTTCAGGGAGAAGGAAAGGGAACCAGTTACACTGTGGCAGGCGCACAGAGACACGGGACATTCAACTGTGCAAAAGTCCCAGTCCTTCCCTCAAGGACCACAGGGTCTAGGAGGCACGAATTCTACATGAAAAGGGCTGAGAAAAGCCAGCAGCAGGGCTGAGGTGGCACACAGGAGGAACAAGAAACGCGTCTTCCAGATAGAGACCTAATGCTCCAGGAGGAGCTAGGTCGGTAGTAGAGTCTGCAGCAAAGATGTGGTAAGACCCAGACCGGGGAGAGAACGAGGCCTTTCAGGAGTTTAGCGAGTAGTTTGGCAAGGCCAGTGTTTATGAACACGAGGTCCACCTTCCTTCCACTAAAACCTCACTGCCTAGCAGTCCATCTTCTCTCCTAGCATTTGGACAGTGTTCTGAGGCTGTGTCATTACAATGAACATGTCTGAAATGGTCTTCCTTATTTTGGCAAGAGGTTTCTCTCTGCCCCTTCTCTCCACCGTGGGATACTGTCAGGATTCGAGACTAACTTATTAGCCCAATGTTTTCTTTCAACCCTAAAAGAGGTGGAGCCAAGACTGGTTCTCAGACCGGTGGCCGCAGGTGCAGTCACGACTCGCACTGCTCTTGTGCTCGCGCTGACCTGCTCAGCAATGATTCCCCTCCGGCCACAGCCCTGTTTCTCAGAAATAACTTTTGGCCAGAAAGACATGTGCTCTGTCTCCCCCACTGAACATGCTTCAGCAGTCTCTCCCCACCAATCTGTCCAGCCACAGTCCCTGCTCGGCCTGAACTGTCAGGACATTCACTCAACTCAGCAAGCATGCTCCAAAGCATAAAGCTATGTATTGCGCTGCACAGGTCCAGAGCGTTAACTGACCAAAGCTTTGTTGAACCAGGATACGAAGATTAACTAGAATATACTCAGGGTTAACCACCTACTTCAAAGTGAAGTTTACTGTTGAATAGACATGTTGTTCTAATGTTTTGCCCTCTGTTCCATATCTGTTTTCTAATGCTGAGGCAAAGGAATACCATTTGGCAAGTATCGTCATGTCCTTCATTCTCTAAATAACGTTCAAACATCCTCTAATAAATGTCGCAGACTTTTCTCTGGATTTTCAGCATACTTGGAACCATCTATGGCTTGAGCTCATCCGAGTTTGCTAACAGCACAGATGATCAAAGCAAGCAGGAGTGATGAACAGAGTTAGTCAGGGGCACTCAGAGAAACGGAACTAATAGAATGGATGTGTATGTATATATACATGGAGAGAGAGAGAGAGACTTATTTTGAGGCACTGTCTCACAAGATTATGGAGACCTGCAAGTTCACTATTCGCAGGATAGGCCGGCAGGTTGGAGGCCAAGAGAAGAGCCGGTGCTGCAGTTTGAGCCTGAAGCTATGCGCCAGCAGAATTTCTTCTTGCTCAGGGGTGGTTCTATCCAGGCCTTCAACTGACTGAATAAGGCCCACCCGCATTATGGAGGGCAAACTGCTTTATTCAAACATTTATCCACCCATTTAAATGTTAATCTCATCCAAAAACACCCTCCTGGAAGCATCCAGAATACTGTTCAAACACACATCTGGGCCCTGTGGCCCAGCCAAGCTGACACATAGAATTAACTATTACAGCCTCTAATTAGGACGCCCTCCTTTTCCTTCACTGACAAAGGCTTCAAGACTGTCTGGCTTTCCTCCCCTCTTTGTGACTGTCCCACCTCTTCGGTCCCCTCTGGTACTTCTGCTCCCAAGCCTGGCTGAAGAGAGGCCCAGCCTCCCCTCCTTGCTATGCTGAAGACACAGGCATTCAGGCTTATTTTGTCTGCGATGCTTTTCTACTAATCACGCCCAGAAACAAACCAGGTGTAACAAAAACTACAAATGTTGAAGATTCGAGGCTTAGAGAGCGACGCTTTCTTCCCATCCAGGACCCAGTTCTTGAGGTCCTTCCTGAGCTGGAAATGGAAATGTCAGGCTCTTCTGTCTCTACTTATGCCCTTGAAGGCAGATCTCTTCCAACCACTGGTCTTTGAACACCTGAAGCTGCAACAAGGCAAAACATAAGCCACTTGCTAAAGGCCTTTAATCTGAAAAGGATTGTTTGCATTTCTGAGGAAGTTTTAACTCTCCGCTCTAGGCCTGTCCTTCAAAAAGGAGTAGTCCCTTGGGGCATGTTCTCCCTGGAGGCTTATCCCTGGAGAGGAATTTATAAAATCTTTAGAACACTGTGTAGAATCACTCCACAAAGCCTAAGTCAAGGTTTTTAACTGGGCAGGAAATTAAAGTTATTATTTTTCCTCCTCCTCCCCTCTCACTCCACACTAGGAAAGTTAGGAATTTCCACCTTTTCCAAAGCAGAGAATCCAGCAGCCACGGTGCTGAGGCCCTCAGCTCTGTGCTCTGGCCCAGCCCTCTCACCATCCAGACCCCGCACCCACCACACCCTGTCCACTCCTTGGGCTGACTTTCCACCACCTATTCCACTGCCGGCCGAGTCAGATGGGCAAACAGTGGGAAGTTGTGGCTTTTTCCCTCTTTTTCTTAACTGTTTGAAAATTTTATGACCTTTTCTATTATTATTATTCTGGAGAGGGAAAAGAGACGCAGAATCTTAAGAATTACAGGAACCATCAGAAGAGGCCACAGGGTGAACCTTTCTGTGGAGCACTTGTTTAATTCATCTGATCACACCTACTCTCCTGTCTCATCACCACGGGTAACGGGTGAGTTTAGGCCCCACCATCTGATGCCTTCAGGACCTCACTGCCTCCTCACTGGCCTCCATCTCACCTACAAATCCTCCACCCTTCAACCCATCCTCCATGCGCTCTCAGGTTACTCCTTCCTAAAACACCCCCTTCAGACAGATACATCCTCCTTCAAAACTTTCAGTGGGTTCTCGGTTCTAGCCCAGACCCTCCCCAACCCAAACATAACCTACCTTTCCCAATACGTCCACCCATGGCCTCATTCATTCATTCATTTGATATATACATTGAGCATCTAGTCGGTGCCATGCCCTAGAGATGCAGGTCAGGGTGAGCTAGGTTAGGCACAGTCTCTGCTCTCATGGGCTTACAACCTGGCCGGGAGAACAGAGACTTCAAGAAGTCGTTTCAGTGAGGTGTGACGAGATGACAAGGAGGAAGATGAGGTGCCAACATCCCCTCCCACCTGGGTCAACTCTCTCCCACTTGGCTGGTTTCCTCACCAACCACTGAAAACAGCATGTCCCCTCCGCCGAGCATTTGCTCAGCCACCTCCTTCCCCTATGATGCTTCCCCTGAAAACCCTACCTGTCCTTCGAGGGCCAGGACATGTCCTGCCTCCTCTGTTTTTTCTGATCCATGAACCCTAGAAGGAATCTTCATTTCCTTCTAAAGCATGGTCCCAGGCAGCATCTTCTAAACCCTGCAAACTCTGCATTCCAATTCGTCATGAGAGGAATACTCACCCTGTCTTCTCAACCATGGTAGCTCACACTGGGGGCAACAAGAGAACCTACAACCCCACATGCCCCTCACCCAGCCCCCAGTGCTCTAGGCACCATGCAGGTGCTGCCTTGTTTCTTCATGGCCACCCTGCAAATATTTATTATCCCTGTTTGTTTGTTTGTTTAAACATCTTTACTGGAGTATAATTGCTTTCCAATGCTGTGTTAGTTTCTGCTGTATAACAAAGTGAATCAGCTACATATACATATATCTCCATATCTCCTCCCTCTTGTGTCTCCCGCCCTCCCTATCCCACCCCTCTAGGTGGTCACAAAGCTCTCCCTGTGCTGTACGGCTGCTTCCCACTAGGTATCTGTTTTACATTTGGTAGCATATATATGTCCATGCCACTCTCTCACTTCGTCCCAGCTTACCCTCCCCCCTCCCCGTGTCCTCAAGTCCATTCTCTATGTCTGCATCTTTATTCCCGTCCTGCCCCTAGGTTCTTCAGAACCTTTTTTTTTTTTTTTTTTTTTTTAGATTCCATATATATGTGTTAGCGTACGGTATTTGTTTTTTCCTTTCTGACTTACTTCACTCTGTATGACAGACTCTAGGTCCATCCACCTCACTACAAATAACTCAGTTTCGTTTCTTTTTATGGCTGAATAATACTCCATTGTATATATGTGCCACATCTTCTTTATCCATACCTCTGTCGATGGACACTTAGGTTGCTTCCACGTCTTGGCTATTGTAAATAGAGCTGCAATGAACACTGTGGTACATGACTCTTTTTGAATTATGGTTTTCTCAGGATATATGCCCAGTAGTGGGATTGCTGGGTCGAATGGTAGTTCTATTTGTAGTTTTTTAAGGAACCTCCATACTGTTCTCCATAGTGGCTGTATCAATTTACACTCCCACCAACAGTGCAAGAGGGTTCCCTTTTCTCCACACCCTCTCCAGCATTTATTGTTTGTAGATTTTTTTGATGATGGCCATTCTGACTGGTGTGAGGTGATACCTCATTGTAGTTTTGATTTACATTTCTCTAATGATTAGAGATGTTGAGCAAACAGTATAGAAAGCTCAGAGATAAACCCACGCACATATGGTCACCTTATCTTTGATAAAGGAGGCAAGAATATACAGTGGAGAAAAGACAGCCTCTTCAATACGTGGTGCTGGGAAAACTGGACAGCTACATGTAAAAGAATGAAATTGGAACACTCCCTAACACCATACACAAAAATAAACTCAAAATGGATTAAAGACCTAAATGTAAGGCCAGACACTATAAAACTCTTAGAGGAAAACATAGGCAGAACACGCTATGACATAAATCTCCACAAGATCCTTTTGGACCCACCTCCTAGAGAAATGGAAATAAAAACAAAAATAAACAAATGGGACCTAATGAAACTTAAAAGCTTTTGCACAGCAAAGGAAACCATAAACAAGATGAAAAGACAAACCTCAGAATGGGAGAAAATATTTTCAAATGAAGCAACTGACAAAGGATTAATCTGCAAAATATTATCCCTGCTCTAACGGGGGAAAAACGAAGGCTGCAAGAGGCAAAGTAACTTGCGGGAGGTTAGCAGGCAGTCCGCGCAGCTGCAGCGGGTGACCCGGGGTCTGACCCCTGCTGCACCCGCCCCGCTTTCCCTGCCAGTACCGCCTCCCTGCTCAGCGCCCCGAGGGTCAGGAGCTGCTTCCCCTTCATGGGGAGGAGCACAGGGAATCCCAGGGCCCTGGCTTGCTGACTTTCTAATTAGCCTGAGAGAAGGCACCACTTTAAGTCCATTATCCCTCCAGCTTCTGGGCTGCAAAAGACAGGCCAAGTTTTCACGCTGAGCCAGTGAAGCCTCGGGACCCCTATTCAGGCTCCCCCAGCCCTGTGATCTAACCTGTATTGTTATTCATTTTCATTCAGATGCGTGCAGGGCAGCCCTGATTGCAGACATGGGGAGCCCAGGAGGATGAAAGGAGTGGCGTGTGGGCGTGTGCCGTGGGGAGAGGCCGACAGGGAAGCAGGGCAAGAGTCAGGCTCAGATTCCAGCCCTGTCTCTATCGCACTATTAAGAGCTGTCCTGTACTGCAGGCTTACGTGTCAGCGCTGAGCTCAACTATTCCCATGCTCTGCCTCATTCAATCCACTAGTCGCCAGAGTCTAGTGTGAAATAAAGGCGCCGGCTCTTCCAGAAACATCATACTTCACCTGTGCCTGGACAGGCATTTCTCAGCCTCTCTGCAGAGCCCTGGGGTCAGGCTGTCAGGTGCCTGCCCGGCCCCAAGTAAAGGAAGAAGAAAGGACACAGCACTGAAGGTGAAGCGCTGTCCAGGGATTCCAAGCCCCAACAAAGGAATTCTCTCTCCTTCTTTCTAAAAATATACACATATACCACTGCCCTCACCTTCACCCGCCACCAGCTCTTACAGCTCCTTAGCTGTTTCCACATCATCTCCACTATTCCACCAGGCCCTGGAGAAGGTGCGGATTTCACCCTATATCTACACATACACACGCGTCTCACACACACACACACACACACACACACTCATTCATTTTAGCTCTCAGAATCACAGAATAGGAGCACTAGAGGGATCTTCAGTCTCTAATGGGAGCAGTAACAAAAACATTCTTTCTATAGCTAAGTGTTTCTCCTGGACATTAATCCATTCACAAAAATAAAACTGGGAGTTTGAGCTGGTCTGCCCTTTCTAAGGTTGTGTCTCCCCCTACCCTGTGACCTCTGTCTCCCCACGACTCTCTGAAGGCAGGACAATGGCTTATGCTTCTTGGTAAAGTGTTATAATGTACTTTTCACATTCGTCAGTCTAATACTAGATTACTAGCCCGCCCCAGGAGGCTCACTCACAAGCTGGAGGTGGCGTCGGGGAGGAAGTCACACCAGCTACCACCCTTCCTCTCACTACCTTCGGATTCACGATTGGTTTTTATTTTTTCCAGTTTTATAGAGGTATAAATGATGAATAAAATTGTAAAGTATACAGCATAATAGATATATGTATACATTGTGAAATGATTACCACAATTAAGTTGATTAACACATCTCTCAGCTCACACAGTTACCAAGGTGTGTGTGTGTGTGGTGACAACGCTTAAGAGCTATTCTCTTAGCATATTTCAAATATACAATACAGGGCTTCCCCGGTGGCGCAGTGGTTGAGAGTCCGCCTACCGATGCAGGGGACACGGGTTCGTGCCCCGGTCTGGGAAGATCCCAGGTGCCGCGAAGCGGCTGGGCCCGTGAGCCATGGCCGCTGAGCCTGCGCGTCCGGAGCCTGTGCTCCGCAATGGGAGGGGCCACAACAGTGGGAGGCCCGCGTACCGCAAAAAAAACAAAAACAAAAAACACAGTGCTGTTAACTATAGTCACCATGCCATACGTTAGATCCCCAGAACTTATTCGTTTTATAACTGAAAGTTTGTACACTTTGACCAACATATCCCCATTTCCACCCGCCAACCCCTGTCAATCAACATTCTACCCTGTATTTCTACAACTTCAACTTTTTTTTTAAGATTCCACATATGAGTGAGATCATACAGTATTTGTCTTTCTGTTTCTGGCTTATTTCACTGAACATAATGTCCCCCAGGTTCATCCATGTTGTCACAAATGGCAAGGTTTCCTTCTTTTTATGGCTGAATAATATTCTATGGTGTGTGTGTGTATGTATAATTGTGATATATATAAATATATATCACATTTCCTTTATTCATTAATCTGTCAAAAGACACTTAGGTTGTTTCCATATCTTGGCTATCGTGAATAATGCCGCAATGAATATGAGAGTGCTTCGAGATGTTGATTCCCTTTCCTTTGGATGTATATCCAGAAGTAGACTTGCTGGATCATATGGTAATTCTCTTTTGTATTTTTTCAGGAACCTCCACATTGTTTTCCATAATCGCTGTACCAGCTTACATTCCCCCCAACAGTGTACAAGGGTTCCCTTTTCTCCATATCCTTGAAAAAATTTGTTATCTCTTGTCAGTTTTCTGGTCTTATTATTTTTTTTAATAGATCTTTATTGGAGTATAATTGCTTCATAATACTGTATTAGTTTCTGTTGCACAACAAAGTGAATCAGCCATATGCATACACATGTCCCCATATCCCCTCCCTCTTGAGCCTCCCTCCCATCTTCCCTATCCCACCCGTCTAGGTCATCACAAAGCACTGAGCTGATCTCCCTGTGCTATGCTGCTGCTTCCCACCAGTCAACTGTTTTACATTCGGTAGTATATAAATGTCGATGCTACTCTCACTTCGCCCAGCTTCCCACTCCCACCCCATGTCCCCAAGTCCATTCTCTATGTCTACCTCTTTATTCCTGCCCTGCAACTAGGTTCATCAGTACCATTTTTTTTTTTTTTTAGGTTCCATATATATCTCTTTTGATAATACCCATCCTAACAAGTGTGAGGTGGTATCTCGTTGTGGTTTTGATTTGCATTTTCCTGATGTTTAGTGATGTTGAGCATGTTTCCATGTACTTGTTGGTCATCTATATGCCTTCTTTGAAAAATGTCTATTCAGGTCCTCTGCCCATTTTTTCATCAGATTATTTGTGGTGTTTTTGCTACTGAGTTCTATGGGTTCCTTATATATTTTGGATATCAACCTCATATCAGATACATGATTTGCAAATGTTTTCTCCCATTCTATAGGTTGCCTTTTCATTTTGTTGATAATTTCCTTTGCTGTGCAGAAGCTTTTCAGTTTATGTAGTCCCACTTGTTTATTTTTCTTTTCTTCCCTGTGCTTTTGATGTCCTATCCAAAAAATCATTTCCAAGACCTTATGTCAAGGAGCTTTTTCTTTATATTGTCTTCTAAGAGCTTTACAGTTTCAGGTCTTACATTTAAGGCTTTGATCCATTTTCCATTAATTTTTGTGAGTGGTTTAAGATAAGGATAGTTTCATTATTTTACATAAGGATATCTAATTTCCCCAACACCATTTATTGAGCAGACTGTCCTTGCCCCACTGTACGTTCCTGGCACCCTTGTCAAAGATTAGTTGACATGGGTTTATTTCTGGGCTCTCTATTCTGTTCCATCCACCTAGGTGTGAGTTTTTATGCCAGTACCATACTGTTTTGATTACTGTGGTTTTGAAATGTAGTTTAAAATCAGGAATTGTGATGCCTCCAGCATCATTCTTCTTTCTCAAGACTGCTTTCGCCATTTGGAGTCTTTTGTGGTCCCACACGAATTTCAGAATTTTTTTCAATTTCTATGAAAAATGCCACTGGAATTTTGATATGAATCTATAGATCACTTTGGATAGTACGGACAGTTTAACAACATTGGTCCTTTCAATCCATGAAAATGGAATATGTTTCCATTTGTTTGTGTCTTATTCAATTTATTTCATCGATGTCTTATAGTTTTCTGTGTACAGGTCTCTAGCCCACATGGTTAAATTTATTCCTAAGTATTTTAAGTGGGAATGTTTTCTTAATTTCTTTTTCAGCTATTTTGTTGCTGGTATATAGAAATGAAAGTGATTTTTGTATGTTGATTGTGTATCCTCCAATTTTCCTGAATTTGTTTATTAGTTCTAACAGTTTTCGGTGGAGTCTTGGCCGGGTTCTAAGAGCCTCCCAGTTTTCTCTAGAGCAGTGCCCTGAAGCACTCAAGTTTGTGAGCTTTCTCCCAATCACACAGCCATCTGCAAAGTCTTGCGCTCACCATCCATGGGAGCATGTGCCAGGAGCTCGCCATGCGGGGAGAGGAGGTTGAAGTGCACAGAACTTTAGAGGTGCCCATGGGCCAGTTAGGTGGACCACAAGTGAGGTGTCCCCACTGGCTTGTGGGGGAGCTTCCTGACGGAGGCCACAAAGCATTTAATAGGATGAACTGCAAAGCACTTAGCAGCATCCTTTTGATGAGTTCTGAGTCCTAGTTGCTGTGCTCCCAGCCCCTCCCAACTCCTCAACTGTGCAAATCACCTCAGTATTCTGGGTGGGGTGAGAAGGAAGTGGGCCCCTTGAGCAGCATCCTGCACAGCTCGGGAAGCTGGGTGCTCACTCACACACTGTCACTTTTCCCTGGGAGAGAAATGCAGCCCAAGGGGTTCTCTCTTGGCACTAAGCTGTGCCACCCTGGGGGAGAAGTGATGCAGGTGAAGGAGAAGAAACCATTCTTCTTACCCTTTTCAATGCCTCCAGTCTCAGATTTTTCTGTTGGACCTTCTCCGCTGGACTCCTGGACTCCCAAAAAGGTACTTTTGTCCATGCGTGATTGTCAAAAGTCAACATTCTGTGAGGGGATGACAGTAGAACTGCCCTATTCTGCCATCTTTCTGACATCACACGCCTCGGGATTCATTTCAGATTTCATGATTCTCTAGTACCTTGTAAGTCTTCTCAGAGATGGCTTCTGCATATCTTTAGGTGGGGAGATTGTATCAAAACATGATTAGTTCCAGGAAACCCTAAATCCTCCCTTACTGTCCAGGATATAAAGACCTATTTGCTTCGTCGACTTGGGGAATCTTTACTGTCAGTCCAAAGGCATCTTTGGTAATTAACGTTATCAACTAATCTTGAACTTTCACTCTCATCTTTCTTACATCTGGACTCTCACTCCTGCTTCCTCTCTCTCTCTCTCTCTCTCTCTCTCTCTCTCTCTCTCGGGATAATGTAGTACTTAGGGCTGTTGGGTTAGCTTGCCTGGACTCCAACCCTTTGCTACCTCCTAGCTTTGTGACCTTATTTGCTCTGCGTATCAGTCTCCTTTCTGTTAGCTGGGAAGATGTTAATATCTGGCCAAGTGGATTAAACAATAAGTGAGGTAATGCTTGCAAAATTCTTAGCAGAGACTGTCACATACTAAGAGCTCTGCGTTGATTATTTATTGGTCCTTCTCATGTAGAGTTACAGGCATCATCATTCACAGCAGTCCCCCCTACTCCAGGCTCTTGCGGGTTTTAGCTACAACCTGCAACAAAGATTAAGTATTGTAGCGGAGCCTATTCAACAAGCAAGTTTAACTTCCTGGAACCACTTAAAACCAAAAATGATGAGCTTCCTCACAGAACCCAGCATTGGTCTAATCCTAAAATGAAGCATAGATGGCTCTGTCTCTGGTATTCGCAGAGGTGAATGGACAGAGCTAAAAGCCAAATTGTTTCTTCATCTAATTTTACATTATCCTTTGATTCTGACTCACGGCCTCTTTCTTTCTTCTTCATCCTAAATATGCACCTTCACCAAATCCTGTCTTCTCTTGCTCCACGCAGCTTCCCTCTGGGGCCAGTGCACACCCAGGGCTCACTTCCAGGCTCTTGTCTCCTGAATCTGTTGCTGTAGTTCCAACTTCTTTCCAGGCTTCCAGTTCCAAATTTCCAGCTGTGGGATGTTTCCACTTAGATGTCCCCCCAGCACCTCAAACCCAGCAAAAAAATACAGCTCGTTATGTGCCCACACACACCAGCTTCTTTTTCCACTCATGGCACCCTCTTACTCCTTGTCACTGGTCTTACAAACCTCAGCCATCTCTCTCCACCTGCACCCCTCAGCCCATCTGTAACTAATATTATACCTGTTTTTCTTTCTTTGAGCATTAGCTGCTCCTTACTTCCCATGTGCTCTACCAGCCCTGTCTGTCTGGCCCTCCTCACCTCCTGCCCAGACCTCCTGTACCAGCCCCCCCAACCCATTCCCTTGGCTTCAGCCAATCATTTGTCCAAGCCAGCCTATGTGCTGCCACCAGACTGCCCTTTGGCCCAGGCACACCTCTGTTCCAAATCACTCGTCGTCCGCATTGCCTGTGACTGTCTCTGGCTCTAGCATGCAGGAACCACCTCACTTCCACCTCTGCTTAACTCTCTCCCTTTATCTCCCACAGGCTCAGCCAAACAAGTACTACCGCGATCTCCAAGCATGCTTTGTCCTTGTTGCCTTGTGCCTTTTCAACCTCCTCTCTCAAATCCAACCTTGTCCACAGCCCCTCTTCATTCTTCAAAGCTCAGCTCAGCGTCCTTCCCTCTCATGAAGTCTCGCCCCATTTCCCAAGCAGAAATAACCCCTTAGAAAGTCTCACCCCTCTGAATCCCCAAAGCTCTTTGAGTTCCATCTGGATGCTTTCAAAAATTTAATTCAACAAACACATACTGAACACAAATGAAATGAGAGAGTGTTGACACTGGGTGACAAGGGAAGGGAGTAGAGGAGGGCAGGTCCTCTTCTCTCAGTACCTCAGTTATCAGACCCACAGGCCAACAGCTCCGAGATGTAGCAAAGCTATGATGGAGTTGGGAAGAATGTGCCCTTAAGAGTTAGGAATTACTCAGCTTTCCTTTCTCCCCGACACGCCCAGGGCTGGGTCCCTCCTTCCTACAGCAGGGTTTTCAAGCTCCACTGCCAAGAAGCCCAGGCTTCTGTGGGATCCTGCCAAAGTTCCACAGGGTCACTTTGGAAGTAGAGGTAGGCTTTGAATATTTTCTGAGATTACATCCCTTTACTAGGCTTTATGTATTGTCATAATACTTCTGAAAACAATTCCTTTTTCTGCCTTTATCCAGATTATACCTACAAATACCCAGAAAATGCTCATTTTCTCCCAGATACGAAGACTGGGCCAGAGAAGGAACTCAACGGAACTGTCACCAAAAAGAGTAAAATGCATTTCATTTGTCATATTGTGGGTTATGTGATAATGTAAAATGAAAAAGAAAACATTATAACTCCTCAGAACCTCTATTCTCAACCTGAATGTATCAGTATTTCCTTTTTATCATGTTTTCTCAGACACCCCCTCACCTCCTCCACCACAGCTCCACCTGATCGGGTTCCTGGATTAACCACGGCCCCCTGTCCCCTCATAAGACATGCCACAATCAAGAAGCCAGGCATCCGGTCCAGTGGTTAAGACTTCACCTTCCAATGCAGGGGGTGCAGGTTCGATCCCTGGTTGGGGAGCTAAGATCCCACATGCCTCACGGCCAAAAAATCAAAACATAAAACAGAAGCAATAGTGTAACAAATTCAATAAAGACTTTAAAAACGGTCCACATTAAAATAAAATAAAAATTAAAAATATAGGGCTTCCCTGGTGGCGCAGTGGTTGAGAGTCCGCCCGCCGATGCAGGGGACACGGGTTCGTGCCCCGGTCCGGGAAGATCCC
>NW_006779033.1:193926-212487 GCF_000442215.2 Lipotes vexillifer | reverse complement strand
TGGGCCCGTGAGCCATGGCCGCCGAGCCTGCACGTCCGGAGCCTGTGCTCTGCAATGGGAGAGGCCACAACAGTGAGAGGCCCGTGTACCGCAAAAAAATTAAAAAATAAAAAATAAACATAGTGTCACAAAATATTAAAAAAAAAAAAGAAAAAAAAAAGAAGCCAGGCATCAAGGAAGCTACTTGCTGGCACACCCACATACTCCTTTATTCATTCTTAGTGTGAATGATTGCTTTGAAATTTACATACCTTTACATAAATAAAACATACACATGGAGTTTAATGAATAATCAGAGAGTACACTCTTGTGTAACCCTCCTTGGGGCCTCACTGCCAATACCTGGAAGCCCCCCTTATGTCCCTCCCAACTGAAAACACACCCAGTGCCCCTGTATTAGTCCGCCTGGGCTGCTAAAATACCACAGACTGGGTGGCTTAAACAACAGACATTTATGTCTCACAGTTCTGGAGGCTGGGAGGCCAAGATCAGGGTGCCAGCAGGGTCTGGTTCAGGTGAGAATCCATTCCTGGCTTGCAGACGGCTGCCTTCTTGCTGTGTCCTCACATGGCAGAGAGAGGAAGAGGACGCAAGCTCTCTGGTCTCTTCTTATAAGCCCATCATGAGGGCTCCACACGGCCTCATGACCTCGTCTAAACATCACTTCTCAAAGGCCCCATCCCCCAATACCATCACATGGGAGCTTCAAATTGCAACACGAGTTTGGGGTGGGGGACACAAACATTCAGCCCATAACACCCCCAGAGGTAACCATCTATATATACATTGCCAAATGATATACCAGAGCTTAGTTTTACCTGCTTTTCAACCTGAAATAAATGTGAACACAAGGTATTCTTTGCCTTGCTTCTATTGCTCGATATTATGCCCTGAAGATTTACTCCTGTTGTTTTGTGTAAAGTTTGTCCATTTTCATTGTTACATAGTATTTCATTGTTCGACCGTATTAGAATTTATGTACCTATCCTACACGTGTTGAGTGGTTTGGGTTGAGCTGAGTGAGCCAGGCTGCCATGAGCACTCCTGCTGTATGTACACTCTGGTGCACCTCTGCCTGGGTTTCTCCAGGAATCGACCTGAGAGTGGAAGTGCGGGACCACAGGGTGTGTGTGTCTTCAATCTCCATAGACAACACAAGCTGCTTCCCAAAGAGGTCATTAGCAGGTTACAACTTTCCCCAGAGTTTCTGCTGCCCCAAATACTTGCAGACAGTTAGTATTTTCAGCATTCTTAGTTTTTGCCTGTCTCATATGAACTGTTACCTCGTTGGGGTTTCAGCTTGCATTTCCCTGATTACTAATGAAGTTGAACCTCTTTTCTGAGTAGCGTCCATTTGGCCTTCCTCCTTGGTTTCATGCCTGTCCAAGTGTTAAGCTCATTTTCCTACTGGGTTATTTCTTTTTATGGATTTGGTTAAGTTCTTTATGTGGTTGACACCCTACTCCTTTGTCAGTTTTTGTGTCACAAGTATCTTTTCCCGCGTTACAGCTTATCTTTTCACTTGTCTTATGATGAAGTGTGCACTTCTGCTTTGTCCCATTGGGCTCTATGCTTGCAAACTAGGAATGCTGTGTGTTCCTAAGGCTGTGCAGCCTGGTTGTTCCAGAACACAATGCATTGAATGCCTTGGGAAAGCTTCATAAAGACTAGCTATTTAAATATGTTTATATGGACAGAGAGTTACACAGACATAGAGATGCGGAATTAGGTGAGGTGATGCTATAAAAGCACTGGCGATGGAGAAGACTCATAAGAACCTAGGAGAACTCTGCCTTCATTTGTATTCACAAGTGTCTCTAAGATCTCATTCCACTGCAAACACTCTGAAACTAGAATCTGTAAATGATATACCTTGGGTGTGGTTTGTGCAAGGGAGACCATGCTGAACTCCACTCAGCAAACCTACACCCAAAGAAAAATCTGACCCGAAAACTGATGATTAAATGTACATTTAGAAATTTTGAGTTAAGTTACAATACAGTACAGGAGCATCATTTTTAGTAATTCCCCACTTTAACTGATTTTTTAAGTTAATTATTCAGTGACTGGTTTCATTCTTCATATCAGCAAGAGGGCCACAAACCAGCAAGAATTACACTTCATTACCATTATTCTGTGTATATTCCAAATTAAAACCATTAACATGCATAAACATCCCAGCATTTGCTTTTTTATTCTGATGAAATACACACAAAATGAACCATTTTACGTGTCCAGTTCAGGGGCGTAAAGTGCACTCACGGTGTTGTACAGCCCCCACCTACATCCTCTCCAGACCTTTCCATCTTCCCAAACTGAAGCTCTGCACCCATTAAACACTAACTCCCCTTTTTCTTCTCTCTCAGATCCTAGTAACCAGCATTCAACTGCCTGTCTCTGAATTTGCCTATTCTAAGTACCTCATATAGGCACACATACAGTATTTGTCCTTTTGTGTCTGGCTTATTTCACTGAGCATAATGTCCTCAAGATTGTAGAACGTGTCAGAATCCCTTCCTTCTTCATACTGAATAACGTCCCATTGTGTGTATGTTATCACTTTTTGTTTCCATTCATCCTTCAACGGACATTTGGGTTGTTTCCACCTTTCGGCTGTTGTGAATAATACTGCTATGGACATTGGTGTGCAACTGTATGAATCTCTGCTTACAATTCTTAAGGGTGTATAACCAGAAGTGGAATTTCTGGATCATATGATAATTCTATGTTTAATTTTTTGAGGCATGCCATACCTCAGTATTGGTTTTAATGTGAAAGATCTTATAATTTCAGAAAAAATTTAAACTCCCAATCCATGGGCTCCAGTCATATATGCCATATTGTTTCTTGGGTTCCTTAGAAACTAGTCTTGGATCATAGGGCAACCTGATGCTGAGCTGCAAGAGATCCTGCAGGTCATACTGGCCACTCTCCTTGCCTTACAGAAATGAACAGGACAGCCCGGAGAGGTGATGTGACTTGCCTACAGGCACAGTCTCTTGGGAAGACAGTCAGGGCAGAGCCTGGACCACAGAAGGTGGTCCTGAAGAAGCAGGTGCCCCAATCTCTCTAATCACAAGGGACACATGACCCCCAAAGAAGGAAGCGCTCTGCACTGAGCCTGCCTCACCCAGCCTGGTTGCAAGGCTAAGGTCCTACCCCCCTGCACAGGTGAGCTTCCCCAAGGCCTGGGTGCTGAGCCTGGCGGATGCTCTACTGGCCCCATCAAGCACCACACCCAGGGCCACCCTAGAAGCCTGGTGCCACTCAGGCAGTCCACGCCAAGGAGGCCAGGCCCAGCTCAAACCTGTTTTCTTGTTTTCCTTTCGGGTGTCTCCGGCCCTGCCTGCTGGTCTGTATTATTCTTGTCAGTGGCCCGCCCTCCTGCTGAGTCTGAAATACTCACATGGGAGCTGGCGGGGGGTTTGCTGCTTCTTCATCACCTATCCCAGTGGCGGCTGAGCTGCTGGCTCCTGGCACACTGTGGAATAAGGGAAGTTGGCCAGCATTTCCCAATTAATTTTCTCTCCTCCCCACTCAGGCTGTCTTCTCCAGATTCCCATGACCCTGGGCTCACCCTCAGGACATCAGGAGCTTCCACTGCAGCACCTTTTTCCTCCAAACTCTGCCCCTCGCTGTCAGCGAGCTGCAGTGCACAAAGCAGACCCACACATTTTTCTTCCGATAACAGTAATGAAACTGTCTTACACGTTGTCAAATGGGCTTTGCTGTAGAAAAATCAATTTCTTGTCTGTTATCTCCAACGATCTCAACCACAGTCCTGTAGAAATATGTGGGGAAAACATGAAAATCTTTGTTTCTTTGATGAGAACACTGATCTTCAGGAAGGTGAGTGATTTGCCCAAGAGCACACAGGTGCGAGTCCAGACCTCAGAGCACATTCCTGCTTTAGCTAGGGTCTATGGAAGGGGCAACACCAGATGAGAGATGAATGGATGAGTCCTCGTAGTGTGCAAACCTTCCAACCCAGGGCTCTTGGAGATGCAATGATTTGGCAAAGGAGCGGCTCTCAAAGGTGGGAGTGTCGGGGATGCTTTAGCTCGGGTCTCTGGAAGGGGCAACACCAGATGAGAGATGAATGGATGAGTCCTCGTAGTGTGCAAACCTTCCAACCCAGGGCTCTTGGAGATGCAATGATTTGGCAAAGGAGCGGCTCTCAAAGGTGGGAGTGTCGGGGACCTGGGAAGACTAGAGGGACCCAGTGGGGGGGCCTTTCTATATGGCCTTTAAACCCCGTGGTGATGGCAGCCGCCTAGGACTCAGGAGGTCAGAACCCTGCCGCGGGGCAATAGCAACAGCGTCTTGGGATCGTGCCTGGGCCCCAAGCAGGGCGGACACAGGACCCTGGAACACCTAGATGAGGGGCCCAGGTTGAGGAAGACACAAGACTGCAGGGGCAGAGCTAACACTCCTGGGCTGAGCATGTTCCTGCAGGCTGCAGGGCTGTGCACCTGCCTGCTTGGAGACAGTCCCCCCAGCTCCAGCCCTCAGCCCTCCCTATGAATGTCCAAAGCAGTGGAGGAGAGAACTGGCGGCGAGAAAGTGTAAAGGGAGCAGAAGCCACAGCTCCTCTCCGAAACCCTCTCCCTGACGCAGCAGAACACAGAGATGCAGGCGAGGCGTCCAGGTGAGCCTGGATGCAGGGCTTGGGACAGCTGCCCATCTCAGCGGGAGGGCCCTATTCCTCAGAAAGGCATCTTGATGCTCTGGGGAAGGAAGTGCATGGCTTCGGCTTAAACCACTGCTTTGAGTCTCCCTAGCTGGAGGGATTGGAATGAGGATAACACTCCCGGAGAATGTCATGAGGGTGGATGGAAGCAGTGGGTACCACAGTGAGGTGCGCTGGGGGAACCTTCTTTAAGAAAACTGTTAAGACGGCTGGCCTGAGTTAAAACAAAGTCTCCCTGGGAGGGATAACTGGCTACAGGTGAATAGGGACTCCAATTTTCCGATTAACCTCCAGGCAACACCCAGGTGGCACTTGCACCTGGGGTGCCTTAAAATACTGACGCCAGGCCCTCCCTCAGAGACCCTGATGTAGTCATCTGGGTGGGGGTCCCCCCATCAGGACAGAGAAAAGCCTCCCCAGATGGTTCTAACGTCCAGCCAACAGTGAGGACCACTGCCCCGTGGCAACAACCTGCAAGATGGAACATTCTGAAGGACAGAAAGGTGGGAAGCACCGGCTGGGGCGCGGGGAGCACACAAGGGAGGGCTTGGCAGAGAGGAGATAGGTGGGGGGGCACCTTGAGGGGAAGGAGGTGGCAAACGGAAGCCCAGGGGCACCCAGACCCACTTCCCTGCGGCCTTGCTGGGACCTCCAGTGCCTTTCCAGGCACTTAATAATGGGGGGGGGGGCGGGGACACTGGCATTTGAGTGTCCATGAAAAGAATACATATATATTAATTTTCTTCTTATATACAAGAGAATGCCATCAATTTATGCCCATTTGGATGTTGGCACATTAAAGAATGAAAGAATAGTTCTATGTCTCATACTCATACAGCACTTTTACATACGAAGAACTTTTACATCGGTCATCTCAATCAAATCTACTAGTTGCCCTGGGAGAGAGAAAGGACACACACCAGTATCCCCATTTTTCACAGATGAGGAAACAGGCTCAGAATCAGACGACGTGCTTAGTTCTGTAAATGTTCAGGGGCGGAGCCCAGCTGGAATTCAGCCTCTCGATGCTCTTGTGCTTTCACCGAGGCCAAAGTGCTCCAGGGGTTACGTGTCAGTGATCCTTCCAAGACTGGACCACAATGTGACCGAGCTCATTCATGCAGCTCAGAGATTTAGCCTCGTTTGACCGGGACTTTGCAGTTTTCACAGGGAATATAGTTGAGTACGTTCAATTATTTGATACATTTGTACACACACCAAGAGGAATGTGTCTAGTAAGTTATTCAGATACTTTTAACTAAATTATCCCAACACCTAGACAATGCTTTCCTTGGCAATGTGGTCTATTTATAATCAATACAGAGTGACAATAATTGAAGATTCCTGTATAACTTATTGTACCTATGTGTCTATTTCATTTTTACATTTTGCCCCAATTGGGTATTTCATTTACAAATAAAGTATTTTATAATATTTGTGTTAGGCTTATGTATTAATTCTTTATTTGTAAAAATGGAAAGATTCTGCTAGTGTTGTGTCTCTCAGCTAAACCCTTCTACGGAAGCTGGGTTGTATCAGTCATGGGGGCCATGAGTGGGGACAGAGGCTCTTAACTTTTTTGGGTCAGGGTGGCCTTTGGCTGAATGGTGAAGCCTACAGTCTCCTCAGAATAGTGTTTTTAAGTGTATAGAAGAAAATATAAAGGATTACAATGAGGTTGAAATACAGTTATCAAAATACTAAAACAGATCTGCGTTATGTGTTTGCTTGTTAACCCATTAAATAAGATCTAGTGCCGAGTCTCACGCCCACTGTGATTTTGAGATGGTGATGATTTATAAATGATGCCCCAAGAGACCTGAAATAACTGCAGTATGAGGTGGAAAAATCTGACAAAGTCACAGTACTAGTGATATTACTTTGGTTTGTTGCCTACACTGAAAAATGAAGGAAATGCTAAATTTCAATTAGAAATAGTACAAATAAAGATACAATTTTTTTTCTCATCCAAGGGCACAAACCCCTTGATATCATGTAAAGAACTCTTGACCTAAGGGTTGGACCACATACCTGGTGAGTGAATCCTAATTACAAGCTCCTGGGACAGCATTTCCCAAAATGTGTTTGCTGGACCACCAGTTTTAGGAAATTTTAATGGCTGTCTGTTGTGGGTTGAATTGCATCCCGCAAAAGGTATGTTGACATCTGTACCCCTGGTACCTGTGACTGTGACCTTCTTTGGAAAAGGGGCCTTTGCAGATGTGATCAGGTTAAGATGAGGTCGTATTCAATTAGGGTGATCCTAATGCAGTGTGACTGGTGTCTGTGCAGCCTTCCTGGGAGAGGAAAGATGCAGAGACACACAGAGAGATCGCACGTGTGACAGAGCAGAGACTGGAGCTATGCATCTACAAGCTGTGGAACACCAAGGGCTGCGAGCAACACCAGGGGCTAAAGAAAAGGCATGGAACAGACTCACCCCTCGGGGAGTACACAGCCCTGCCAATACCTCGAGTTTGAACTTCCGGCCTCTAAAACCATGAAAAAAAAAAAAAATTTCTGTTGTTTAAGCCACTCAATTTGTGGCATTTTGATACAGCAGCCCTGGAAGATTGATACACTGTCCTTAGAAAAAACCATTTGAGATCAAAAAGTCTGGGAATCCATGAGCATTAAGTTTCCCTTTTGGAGGTACACAATGCACCCTAGAATATCAGAGATTCTGAGGAAGATGCTCAGCAAAGTACTGGTTTAACCTAGAATGCCCTCCGAGTTCATTTAGCCAAAAAACAGTTATTTGTGGCACAGCTAAATAATGATGTTTAGTGGAATACCAGATGTCCCAGGAGCACAGAAAAACAATGATAAAATTTATAAAGGACCAAAAACCATACAGAGAAGTGCAGAGAAACGTGTACTGACCATAAGGAGAATCCCAGAAGCATAGAACAGGCAGATGCCTTACAGGTCAGTTCACTATGGCCACTCAGTTTCACAAATAAGGAACCTGAGGCTTAGCTAAAAATGTGTTTGCCAAAATGCAGATGACACAGCCCTAATGTGCATAATTGGAAGACAGATTTATCATTAAATTCTGAATTCTTTCAGTTGGGAGTCATGGGAATTTCTTTCTGAATAAACCCATCCTACATAAAAAGCTGGGTTCTACCTTCCTAACAAGTTAACTGAATTTTTACTCATGGAGGTGCCATTTTAAACTCCGCATAGGGACCGCTAGGGGAGGTATCTGAGACCACCCATGCTCCAGCTACGGGACCCCCTCACCAGTGTCCCAACAGGAGGCTTGCAGCAGCCTCCTGGCAGGTAAGCCCTTGGCTTGGGTACGGTTGAGAGCGGTTGAGAGCCCAGCACCTGTGTGAGCTCATCTAGGAAGTCGTGGGGCTTTGGGTGCTTCGGGATGTGACTGGGCGGGCACAGTGTTAAAGGTCAGAGCCTGGGACCAGACCCCTTGTCCCAAGCCGTGACTGGTCCAGGGAGCATGCTTAGGAGGAAGGGAGGGAAGCAGGAGACGGAGGGGACAGTCGGCCCTGAGACACTTCCACGCCAGGACCCCTCGTGTTAAACCTCGGCTCGTGCATTTGCCCAACTCTAGTTTTTATGCCACCAAATCATGCTGCATTCAAGCTGTCCAGGCTGGGGAAAGATTATCAAACATCCAGAAATTTTGCAAGCCGGTTGTTAAACTATTGGTGGTTTGAAACCGGTCACAGTGGGAGTATTTTGACACCACGGCAATCAGCAGATATTACAAATCAGAGTCGTTGTGCTTTTTCCCCGGAGAGCTGACCTCCCGCATGCCTCTATCCGTTGGCTTATGGAAGTCTTTGCTTCCCTCCAGCAGGCTCTGCAACGTTGGAACTGGCCTTGTGGATGCTGCCCGGGCCCTGTCTTTCTAACTCTAGCTCGCTGGGTCTGTAATTTTGCCGTGGGAATCAGGGTTCTTCAGCCTGGGCTCTGACCACGTGGAGTACCAAGAGAAATGAAGCCTTTATTGCCAGAATAGGGACCCTGAGAAATCTGGGGTGCAGCACCTTCAAAACACTGCGTCTCCAGGGCAGCAGCGCCAGAAGCTGTTCAGCTTAATCACTCTGTGACCAATCTCAAGCAGTTCACAAAAGCACCTCATAACCAGAAAAGAAAATGCAGAAAGCACTGTCCTCCTCTGTCTGTGTTCCTGCCATGCGGCCGTGGCCCTTCTGTCAGCTGCCCCCACTTGGAGCCCTTCCAGCCCTGGTGGGAGTGTCCTGATTTCACTCCAGATGGTGGGAAGCCTGGCCAGCGGTGCGAGGTTCCAGCTTCCACCAAGCGGTAAGAATGAATGACTCTAATGTGCGTCTCTTTAGCCACTTGACTCACTGCCCCTTCCTTCATTCTTGACATTCGGCCAAGACACCCTCCTGCTTTTCTAACCATCCCTCTGCAACAGCCTTGGAAATCAGCTGTCTCCCACTCACCAGAACACATACATCAAATATGCCGGATGAGGGACAAGAGCACCAATTTAGTTCCATTTTCAGGTAAAACGTGTAGCAACAAGGAGCCAGTTAGACCTGTTGAAACTTCCTGCGGACCGGTCATTCGTGAGTCATATTTACATGACCCTGAATTGCCTGGTTTGGGTTTAACTGCACAGTTTGGCCTGCTGCCTCTATGGCTGGCTCCATTTGGTCATGGAGGCCACGAAAATAATGCTCTGCTGCCACTGCAGATCGGATCAAGGGGCAGCAAAATGGAGAGGAAAGCAACGGGCCAAATTAACCAACACAATGACCAATTTGATGCTGCATGGGAAATGCCACCCATGCAAATCTGGGGAGACCGATTCATCTGAAACACGAAATTGTTGATACTTGAATTCTTTAGCCTGTTTAAAAATGGAAGTTTTGCACAGCTCAACCTCATAGTTACATCCCCTTGATTTTCAAGTCATCGCTAATTGGACACCTCAGGATTGCTCGGGCTGGACGTGGGAGAAGCCCTGCCAGTCAGGAGGAGAAACAGTCTATCTCTTGCTCTGGTTCTGACATGTTCTTCTTCTCAAGTACTGTTTAGAGGGAAAAGCTCTGGTTTAAGAGTCGGGAGGCCTATATTTCAGCCCCGGCGGACTTCCTATATGGCCATGGACAAGCATTTCTCGTCTAAGCCTCGTTCTTGCCAACTGCAGCAACCCCATAAACATTCTCGTGACACCCGAATGAGATGACGAATGGGAACACGGTGTTTTAAAGTGAAAATTACTACACAGATCATTTATAAAGGCTGCACACATTAACCCTATTGATATGTGAATGTGTGTATACTCCCTCCAGAGAGAATAAATTTTGAATGCAATCGTTTAACTGATTACCTCTTTGTTCCAGTGTCATTCCTGATAGCAAACAATGCCAAAGCAGTAACAAATTGCCACTGTATTTTCCATTACTCATCAGAGTGTAAAGTTTTGATAAATAGTGAGAAAACACATGGGCTCTTGTGGGTGGGAAATCCGTGTTATTGCCAGTAGCAAATGGCATTTCTTTGAAAAAGATGGTGTCACAGTGCTTAGAGTTTATTTGCTTGACTGCCGAGACCTAAGGAAACTCCAAGAAGAGTCTAAAGGCCCCGCCTGGGAGATGAACGGCCTGGTGTCCCCCTCCCGTCCCCCTGGTTCTGGCATTTGTGCGACACGGCTGGACAGCTGCTTAGGACTGGAACAGCTTCCTCGGAATTCCCTGACCAAACTGCGGGCCTGTGTTGGGGCGGGAGGCAGGGATGGAGGTCGAGGGTGTTCCTTCCATCTCCTCCGCTCCTGCCCTTGTCTCTGCTTCTCTGCAGCTGCCTCCTGTCCTCCCGTTCCGGCGAGAGCCCAGGCAGATGTCCCCCTGTGGCGCGGCTGCCAGACCCACTCCGCTGGCAGTTGTTGCAGCAGCCCCGGGGGAGCAGTGTGACCACGGGCACCCACCACAAGCAGGCACATCTGCAGAGCGCCCCTGCCCCTGGCCCCAGGCCTGCAGGCTCAGCTCCCTGCTGCACACGAGGTCTCTGGCTGGCACCACTTAACATGGCACCTCTGCCTTCACCAGGGAGGCGTCAGCCCATGTGACTTTCACCTCCGAGATGTCCCACTCTGCTATGAGCAGCATGCTGTTTTCCAGATACATACGTGCCTTTAAAATTTCCAGACTTAGAGAATGTTTTTTACATTCTATCGATGACCTTTCCAAAGTTTGAATGGGTTATCCCTCTGATGTTAAGTGGAAACATTATTTTAAAGATGAAATAAAAGAATACCAAATCTTTGAGGACATTATGCTCAGTGAAATTAACCAGTCACAGAAAGACAACCACGGTACGATGCCGCCTACGTGAGGCTCCTGGAGTCATCAGCTTCACGGGGACAGAAAGTAGAATGGTGTCTGCCAGGGGCTGGGGGAGGGGGGAATGGGGAGTTTCCATTTTGCAAGAAGTAAGAGTTCTGGAAACTGGTTGCACAACGACGTGAATATACTTAACACTACTGAGCTGCACACTTAGAAATGGTTAACACGGTCGATTTCATGTGCGTAATTTAATTTCTTTTTTTAAATTTTTTAGAGAATACCAAATCTAGAAGTAATGAAGTTCGCAGAGTTACATATATCAGAGTGGCTGGAAGTAAGGAGATGTAAAAAAAAATCCTTCAACTAGAAATGTCCGTGATCATCTAAGATAAGCTGTCCCATTTTTACCAACTGGAAACTTTCTCTAGGAAACCTGCTATTTCTAATTGCATTTCTAATAACTACGACAAACACACAAAGTCAAAATGCAGGTAGATGCTATGGTCTGAATGTTTGTGTTGCCCCAAAATTCGTGTTGAAACCCTAACCCTCAAAGGTGATGGTGTCGGCAGGTGAGGCCTTTGGGAGGTGATGAGGTCGCGAGAGCAAAGGCCTCATGGTGGGATTAGTGTCCGTATGAAAGAGGCCACACAGGGCCCACAGCCCCTCCTCTGTGTGAGGGCACAGAGAGAGGTCTGGGACCAAGGAGAGTGTCCTCACTGACGCTGCTGCCACCCTGGTCTCAGACCTGCAGCTTCCAGAACTGTGAGAAGTAAGTTATCTGTCGCTCCTAAGCCCCCACCCGGTGGTATTTTGTTACAGCAGCCCAAGCAGACTCCGCTGACATCACAGTGTCATCTAACGCGCTGGTGGGGAAAAGATCAGCCCCTTCCCCACAGCTGCTTCTTCTCCCCGCCCGAGGCTAAGATTTAGGGACGGGCTCCAAGCCGGAAGTCTGACGCACAACAGTTGTCCAGCTTGCAGCAGGATGTGCCTCCTCGTTCACAGAACAGAGAGCGGCTCGTTTTCCATCCAGCTCTGCCTCCCGCAGGGTCAAAATTCTAGTTCCCCCCAATGCAGGGTTGAGTCCTTTCCTCTCAGTTCTGACCTAAACGGAAACCAGGATCACGAGAACTCCTCGGGGCCGGTGTTGAAAGGAATTTCCCCTGCTCCTGCCACAGCCTCGAGGGGGGCACCCTTCCCTGGGTGAGTAATCACAGCTCCATATGACAGAACAAACAGCATCTCCTCTTTAAAAAAGAAGAACATGGAAGGAAAATCAGCTGAAGGAAGGTGAGGTGAAAGCCAGCCTGGACTCAGCGTCCCGACGAGATGTTGCTTCTTGACGGGCAGAGCGCGCTCAGAAGTTACTCCAAAGCAGAGTTCCCTCAGAAGTCAGGAGGACTCTTTGGGTCCACGCTCCAGAAAATAAACTAAGCAAAACAGAAAAAGGCTCAGACTAAATCCAGACGAGTGCCAGACCTGCCCTCGCTGCTGCCGTAACCTCCTCACCGAGCTCACCCCCTGCCCAGTGCCCACCTGCAGCTCCCGGGTAACCTTCGTTCCCAGACAGCTCTCTGTCCAACAGCAAGAGCGTATAAGGCCGCCCACTGGGTCAGAAGGTCGCCTCTGTGTCCACGAGCTCTTGCTGGGGGTGGTCTCTTCCCTGCTTCTGCTCCCCTCCACCCCTGCAGTCCTCCTAGACCTCCACGGTCCTCACTTACCAGCCAAACCTGGTCCACGACCAGCTCTGTGCCCTGACCATGCCTGTCTCTGGAACCTGACAATCAGATTTCAGTGTTTCTCCAGACTCAGTCCACTTTCTCTGAAGCCCTGGGCTTGCTGTGATGGACTTGGTCCCAATTCTATGGACTAACTTTGAAAAGATGACCACTGCTCATGGTTTCACATCACAGGCAGATAGGAAAAATGGGGAGAGAGGAGAGAGAAAAGAGATGAGAGAAAGAGGCTCTGTAGTAACGTCTTCCCCCAAATTCATAGTTCACTTAGAAGTTACTAAGTACAGATACAGAAGCAGCAGCCAAGAGAGTTAGTTCCAAAGAGTGAGCACCGGCCACCAACCGCCCCCACTCATCCCGGCCCCAAGGTAAGGATCGCCCTGTGTCCTCACCCTCACCCTGCCACCGGCCCCATGATCCCTCGTTTACTGTAGGACTCTGCAGTCCTCTGGGACAAGAGCTGCCTCCTGCTGAGTCCCAGCACCTCCACAGAAGGTGGCACTGAGGAGCCATGCAACCAACACTTGTCCACGTGGCTGCCGCAGGCAGACCACGGGCCCAGGACCCATCAGGGCAGAGCTGCTTCTGTCAGAGCAAGGCCTCAGGGTCCCATCATCCTAGACCATGAGGTCCAGGCCACCGGCAGATTTCGTGACCGCCGTTTTCCAGTAAATGGACCAACTGCTCGCTTCCCCCTCCTCCTCGTCCCCAATCTCACCCACCCTCACTCCCAGGGGAGCATTCAGTCATGCGTGTGTACACTGGGCTAAATAAAGTGGACCATTTATAAAGCGATAGTATTCTCCAAGCACAGAAGCAGATTCCTGGGCGTGTTACTGTGATGAGTGTAATTCATAAAATGCTCCTTGGGCCAAACTGTCCAATGAAAGGAGCTGCTAGACTGAGCCTTTCAGACTCAAAGCGGATGCTCTTTACTCAGTCCCGATGAAGAACCACGTTGCTCTATGCCCTCCACAGAAGGAAACTTCCGGAGTACGGCTGGGGATGGTAAGATGTACGGGGCCAAGGTACCATTTCAATTTCCCCTGTTCTTTCAATTGTTAACACTTGCTTTCAGAAGTTTTCTATTTATCCAGGCGGGCGTTTTGAAGGCAGCGTGTCCTTCGACCACTTTAAAGATCTCTTACACAGAACTGGGTGTTTTCAAAGCCCTGCTCTCGGGGTGCAATGGAGGGCAGGGGGCTTGGTGGCTGAGATGCTGCCACCAGGTAAAACGCTTCTCCTTCCTTTCAGAAGGAGCTGCCGGGGAGGAGGGCTCAGAAAAGGAGCTTTGACCCCCTGGTGATACCATCTTGGAGTCATCACTCTAGAGAACACAAGAAGAGCACAAAGCCTTTCATAGATTGCACCCCGTGCAGTGAGTACTTGGGGTAACCTGTTTGTGAACTTTAAAAACACGTTCAATGACTCTGAGCCCATCCCCTGATGCAGTACAAGAATTAGTCAGCATTGCAGTAAACATGGACTCACCATCTGAGTTCAAATCCTCCCAGCACGTTCTGCAGACTCATCACTTAATTTAGGCAACCATCTGGAAAACACTGTTGCAACACAAACATCCATTCCAAACTTCCGCACCGTGCTGCTCACGGGGAGATCCAACTGAGTCCGAAAAAGATGTATGTGCTCAAAGCTCTGGGGTTGCCGGGGCCTTTGTCTTCCCAGAATGGAGCCGGCTGCCCAGCGGACAGCACTGCAGCAAGCGCTCTGCCTGCAGCTGCACCAAAGAGCTGTCCCCCTGCTTGAAATCTTGGCATGACCTGAAGTTTCCCTCTCTTTCTTCCCCCAACCCCCAAATCATGCCCAAACGGCTTTCTCATTTTTCCTGTGGCTGCTCGTAGAATTCTGATGCTCGAATCCAAGCAGAGTAGGGCAGACATCACCCCATCACCCCAGCCTTTCCACTGTCCTCCCAACTCTGGCTCATCTGTGGGCCCTCCTCCCACCTAATAACCCTGCACCTGCACGTCTTCTTGACTCTGTACGCTTCTGCCCAAGCATCCCCAGAAACCCTCTATCCTCATAAGGCCAATCCTATCCTCAGCATGGTACTGAAGAACCAAGAGCCGGACAGTCCCACGTTCAAATTCTGGCTCTGCCCTGGTGTGCCTTTGGGCAACTTAATGCACCCCTCTGATCCCTCTGGTCCCCTTCGGATCCCCAGAGATACAATAACGGCACTGACAGGCACCTCCCAGTGGCTCCTAACCCAGTGCCTGTCTGTCATGGCTATGCTGGTCACCTGCCGTCCGCTCTCAAGTACATCCATGAGCTTTCTCTTCTTTTCTCTTCTTGGGCTCTCTTGCCAAGTGGCTTCCCAGGAGTCTGGGACAGAAAAAACGCTCTGGGGATGGGGAGGGGCCAGGGTTCTTCACCCTCTCACCTCAGGCAGCGTCTCTGAGTGGCTCCACCTCCCACCAGGAGCCCCTCCCTTCACCATCCCAGCTCCCACTGGGCAGGCCTGAACTGGTTCCCATTTCCAGCCGGTGCCCCAGCTTCTGTGCTCAAGTTAATATACCTGATGCTACAGCTGGCTTCTTGCTTTATTCATCTCTAATTTGCCTCACCACCCCCTGTGTCTTCTCAGCTCTTCCCAGGTAATAAATTCCTTGTATTAAGTTCTCTCCATTGAAAACATTTTGGACGACTTCTCTTTTCTGGCTGCACCATGAGTGATGGAGGGGCCCCCTCCCTTCTCTTCCATCTGTCAGTTCACCGGACGCCCCCAATCCCTGAGTGTGATCCCCACCATATTCTCTCTCTGCTATTCCAGATCCCCCACCCCTCAAACATATCCAGTTCCCCTCTGCCCGTGACAGAGACCACCCCCTGCACAGCTGCCTGACTCCTCACCCAGCCCCTCCCAGCCTTCCCTGGCTATGGAAGCCTTAAACATCTTCCCACCAGAAGAAATAGCCCACTCGGCTGAACAGATGAGTCCACCAGCTCCGGTGACGGAGGGAAACAACAGCTGCCATTGTGCTAAGCCTTCAAAAGTAAACAACCACATGCACTCCCTGTTGGCAGGGGCTCACTGGGATGTGTCTTACGGCAGCTAAGAATTCTGGCTGGCAAGGGGTCAGGATAGAGAACTAAACACCGAGACCCCGAGTTGACATTCTTTCCCTTGGATAAGGAAAGATCATCTGTCCTGGAGAATCTGGATTTTACACAGTAAATTTCCTCCACCCCAAGCCTTTAGTCTGTCTGACAATATAACCTTCACTGAGAAAAGGGCAAGCTGACAGCGGTGACCTCAGCAAAGTCCGGGGTCTCCAGGTTTTGCACAAGAAGGGCGTGTTCCTCCCTAATCGGTTCAGCCACCTGTTCAGTCTCCATGCCTATACTTCCCTTGTCAAGGAGCCTGGTACCAACCTGACAGTCGTTTGAATTCAGTTGTATTCAGGGTGACCGCCACAATATTTGCAAGGATTCGGAATGGCTCCGTAACTGGTCTGTGGCCACATTATTCCCCCATGCTCCTCTCCTTTAGAAATATCTCTTTTCATCAAAGGAAGAAACACTCTTTTAACCTCAACTCTCACAGTGACAAAACCCTGTTAAGGGGCAGAGCCCACGACACAAGCCTACAGAGAGCTTCTACCTCCATCTTCAATGTAATGAGTTTCCAACTCTCTGTCCCAGCTGTGTCTCCACAGCAGCCCCTCACTGGTCAGATACCGGCAGGTGGTAGGCAGATGGAAACCTGCCCTGGCATCTGGGAACTGGGAATCCGGGGGACAGCTTTCCTGACTCCTGGCTGGACTGAGATGGAGGGAAGCCCCAAATATCTTGGCACTGTCCGCAAGAGAGCACTGTAAGGGGAGCTCAGTGGAGAGCACTCAGAAAGTCACTACATTCAAGTGCTTGTTTTTAACAGAATCTACTGCAGGTTGCAAGGGATGTCCAGCAATGCTTAGCTCTGAGCCCAGTTGTGAGGGTGGGTTCTGGGCTGTGCTTGTTCATTCCACGGCTTCAGGGAGTGGCACTGTGGAGACACCAAGCCTCACTGACATTTTGGTAATTAAATTCCCATTCCATGAGATTTCCCCTTTATCTTAGAAATTTCTGAAAATGGAGTCCTTGACTGATTAACTCAGGGATGAAGACAGTCTTCAGGGAAGATGCTCTGTGTCCAGAAAGCATTAAATCATATGCCAGAATGTGTATTCGTTTGCTAGGGCCTCCATATGGAAGTACCACAGACTGGATGGCTTAAACAAGAGAAATTTCATTGTCTCACAGTTCTGGAGGCTAGAAGTCCAAGATCAAGGTGTTGGCAGGGTTGGTTTCTCCTGGGGGGCTACAAGGGAGAATCTGTTCCGTGCCTCTCTCCGAGCTTCTGATGGTTTGCTGGCAATCTTTGGCATTCCTTGGTCTGTAGATGCATCCCTGCAATCTCTCTTCACCTTCACGTGGTGTTCTGTGGGTGTGTGTCCTTGTACAAATTCCTCCCTTTTATAAGGACACCAGTTATACTGGATTAGGGCCCACCCTACTCAAGTATGAACTCATCCTAACTAATTACATCTGCAACGACTCTATTTCCAAATAAAGTAACATTCTGAGATCCTGGGGGTTAGGACTTCAATATGTGAATTTGGATGAGACACAATCAACAGTCCACCCTCTGGACAGTTAATGCCTGTCTTCCTCACATGCAAAATATATTCACTTTATCCCAGCATCTCCAAAAGTCTTAATTTATTCCAGCATTAACTCTAAGTCCAAAATCTCATCTAAATACCATCTAAATCAGATATGGGTGAGACTTGGGGTATGATTCAACCTGGGGGAAAACTCCTCTTCCATGAACCTATGAAACCAGGCAAGGTTTCTATTTGCAGAATACAACAGGGAGGCCAGCACAGGATAGACATTCCCATTCAGAAAGGGAAAAAATGGAAAGAATGAAAGGACCATGGGTCCCAAGAAGTCTGAAACCTAGCAGGGTAAATTCCATTAAATCTTCAGGCTTGAGAAAAATCCCCTTTGGCTCGACGCTCTGTGGTCAATCCCAATATTGGGCAAGGCCATTTCCCTTAATGACACGCTCTGTTAAACCTATCAGGAAAATCACAGATTTTCCAAGCATTTATAGATCTTTCATCGGCCAAGCTGCAGGATCTCAATGTATAACCAAGGCTTTCAACACTCGTCCAGAGAATTCTTTCTTTCACCTCCAGAATCAGAGTGGGAAGCACTGTCCCTCTGAAGATCACTATTTATTTTCTTTTTAAACTAACTTTGTTCTTTGTTTGTTTTGGCCGCACGTGGGATCTTAGTTCCCCGACCAGGGGTCGAACCCGGGTCCCCTGCAGTGGAAGCACGGAGCCCTAACCACTGGACCACCAGGGAAGTCCCGCAGGTTACTATTCTGAACGGTGCGGAGTAGATCTGTGCTCTGCTTCTCTTACATCTACATTCAAGGATTTCAGGGCCTCTCTGGGACAAAATGAATGCATTTCCTCTGCCACAACAAATAAAAAGGAAACATCCTGCTCTATAACTGATGAGCTAGTCCAATAAGCATGATTCAGAAGCAGCTGAACGTACTGACCATATACCGCCAAATAGAAGAGGTTAATATTCATCACTTGAGACAGGATAGTCTAGCACGGGGGTTTCTCAAAGCATGTTCCACAAAACACTTGCAGCAGAATCGCCTGAACTGCATATGGAAAATGCACATTCCTGGGCCCTCGTCCAGGTCAACTGGGGCAGAATCTCTATAGAGTTAGTGCCCATTTTAAACTAGTTCCCAGTGACTGGTGATCCCTATGGGCAATTAGGTTTGAAAACCACTGGTCTTTTTTTTTTTTTTTTTTTT
>NW_006779033.1:189897-193666 GCF_000442215.2 Lipotes vexillifer | reverse complement strand
TTTTTTTTGCGGTATGTGGGCCTCTCACTGTTGTGGCCTCTCCCATTGTGGAGCACAGGCTCCGGACGAGCAGGCTCAGCGGCCATGGCTCACGGGCCCAGCCGCTCCACGGCATGTGGGATCTTCCCAGACCGGGGCACGAACCCGTATCCCCTGCATCGGCAGGCGGACTCTCAACCACTGCGCCACCAGGGAAGCCCACCACTGGTCTTTTTTAAGTCCAGCCTTTGGTATCAAACCAACTGAGGCCTCTGAAACAGCTCTGCCTGTAATTAACTACGTGCCCTTGAGAAAATTACGCAACACCTGTGAGCTTCAAGTTTTTTCAGCTGAAAAACAAAGGTAATAATATACTTCCCAGAATCCTCGAGACAGTTAAATGACATAATGCATGTAAATGACAGAAAAGATGGTAAGACTATTTGGGATTCATCAGATGTGGCTTTAGAGACTCTATTTCAAGGAGCTGTTCTCAGTAAAGGAGAAAAGGCATGTGGAGCATTTCAGGGCCGAGGAGGGAGTCCTGCAGAGCCTATATCAGAGGGCCATCTGAGAAGCGGGTGAGCAGGGCGTGCAAAGCTCTTGGTGCAGCCCTGGCTCACACTGAGAAGCCAGAAAATGGGAGCCACCAGTGCTCCTGCCGCCGGCGCTGTGAGGCCGGGAAACCAGCAAGGGTCCAGCTGGGGTGAAGCCAGCACAGCGAGTGTGGTGGGCGGTGGCCACAGGTCAGGCGTGACAAGTGGGATGGGGCCAGACCTGGAGAAGGCTAGGAAATCCTCGTGAGAATGTTAGGAATCCACTGAAGTTTTCTGAGCACAGGAATGATGAGATTAATCTAGCAGAAAAAATTATATGAGGGAAAACTCAGAGGCAGAAAAGCTAGGTTAGGAGACCCATGTATAAGCCAGAAAAATTCTGAGCTAAGCAGACTCAGTGCAGGCACAGCTGGCCCACAAGACACCTGGTGGCGCAGTTCTTTTCCTGGTTCTAGTATGAACTAGAAAAAGATGCCCCCTCCAGGTGACACCCCCTCCAGGTGACATAGGCCACACCTGGCACAGGGCCTAGAGAGCAAAGATGAGCGTCTGCCCACGTGCCCCACCAGCCAGGGCCCCGGTGCAGTGATCAACAAACATGACCATACACAGCTGTTTCGAGGTCAGTAAGAACAGAAAGAAGGATAAAACATTTACTTTCATGCTAATACAAAAGCCATTCACTCTCACATTACCCAGAGCTATCAAAACTGTCTTAAATTCTCACCTTTGGTTCTGGCACATTGACATCCAAACACTGGTATTTTAAAGGACTAGACATTGTCCTCTAGGCAAATATGTGTGAACAAACTCCTTCCCAAGGAGCCTGACACACTGCAGGGACGAGCCAGTCAACAAACACCACATTTCCCCCAAGGACATATAATACATGTGAAGTCCCTGCCGTGGGTTTGACGTACAAGGTGCTAGAAATTCATCATGGGTGGGAGGGGATAGCCCCTGCCTTCAAGGCTGGCAGGGAAGACAGACAGTGAACAAGAACATCAGCAGCTACAGAAGTGCGGGCGCCGGGCAGACGCCCTGGGATGAGAGCCGTTGTGTAGCTGTGACAGGGGCTGTAGGAGCGCCAAAGCCGAAGATACTCACACCCTGGCCCCTTACAGGAAAAGTCTGCCCACCCCTGATTTAGAGGGTCCGTTTTCTTGGAGAAAGTTGGTAACTAATCTGCCATCTCCCTTCTACGTGCTTTCTAGGTAGACAAGAAGCTTTACCAGAAGGATACAGTAATTTGGAAAGTTGACCTTTTAAAAATGAATTTGTGAAAGCAAAATGTAGTGTACGCATACAACGGAACATTATTCAGCCTTAAGAAGGAAGGAAGTCTTGGCAAACGCTACAACACGGATGAACTTTGAGGACATTAAGCTGAGTGAAATAAGCCGGTCACAAAAAGATAAATGCTGTCTGATTTCACTTATGTGAGGTACCTAAAATGGTCAAATTCATAGAGACAGAAAGTAAAATGGTGGTTTCTGGGAGCTGGGGGAGGGGAGCACTGGGAGTTGTTTAATGGGAATAGTTTCAGTTGTGCAAGCTGAAAAAGCTCTGGAGACTTGTCGCACAGCAATGTGAATGGACTTAGTACTGAACGGTGCACTCAAAAATGGCCAAGATGGTAATTAAAAAAAAAAATTATTTTAGCAAGACCAAAATCCGGTATGGTGATGTAGCAAAAAAGCACTGGACTCTAGAGTCAGGGAAGTTTATCCCCAGTCTTGGCTTGCCGCTTATTTGCTGGAAATGAGGGTGGTCTGCTGGGACGGGGACAGCGGACCACATTAGATCATCTGTGCTGCCTGCCTTTCTCACATCTCCTGGCCCGTCTCCTTCAGACTCGGGAAAGACAGTGGTACAACTTTGCAATTAAGGACATTTGATCAGTGAGGCTCCCTGTTAGAACCTCCCTAAATCAACTGTTGACCTTGTTTTAGGATAGAGTCTTCCCTGTTGCTGCCTCCACAACAGTTATAGCAAAGTTGTGGTCAGCTGCCTGTTAGGTAAATGCTATGTTATGTGTTTTTTTTTTAACTACAACTTAAATTTTTTTGTTTTAATTTAAATGAATTTCTGGAACCTGGAGATAGGGTACTAAAACACGTAGGTTTGTTTAGCGTTTTATATAAAGTATCAAGCTGAGTTTGACAATTTCTAATCTTTCTGGATAATTTATCATGAAAATTGGATTGAGAAATAGTAATTAGATGTCTCTGTGTTCTTGCCAGAGATGTGCACAGTTATTATGGAGTTGCATTAGCAATAATAATCCTCTTTGCAAACAACCCCTTGGTGAGACAACTTGCCCAGCTGTCATGGACGAGGCTGGCCGGGCACCACCGAAGCTCTCGCGGACGTTATTCAAGCTCCACGACACTGCTCGCGCTCCCTCCTCCCTTGTGCTCCTGGACCCTCAACCCGCTCCTTCCCAGGTCTGCTTCAGCTGAGTCCTCTCAGCCTCCTTTGATTGTTCACGCTTGCCAACCCAAGCGTTCAGTGTGTGGACTCCAGAGGCTCCCCCCAGCCTCTCCTCTCCCCCCACAGACAGCATCCTCCACACTCCTGGCTTTCCTTATTCCTACATGTTGAGAATTCTCAAACTCGTACCTCTTTTCCAGACTTTCCCTCTGAGCCCAAATGCCTACCTGACATCTCTGCTTGGATACTGTACAAGTCAAGGCACAAAGAGACCCCAAAATGCAATGTCTTAACAGAGGTGTAGCTCCCTCTCAAATCATAGCCCGGCCTGACAGACGTTCTGCCACCCTCCGCACAAGTGTCCCAGCTCTGGGTCCAAGGTGGTCATTCCCACCCCACCACCACATCCGCATCCCAGCCAGCAGGAAGGGGAAGAGGGTGAGGGGAGCACAGGTGGATTCCCCTTACGGGCGTGACCTCAGAAGTTGCGCACATCACTTCCACGGGCCAGAAGTTAGACTTATGGACACACCCAGGTGCAAGGAACATTGGGAAACAGTTTCTCTAACTGGGCAGCCCTATGCCCAGTGAAATTCAGGAGGACTTCCTATTCAAAGAATAAGGGGGAAATGGCCGTGTATTAGCCATCTCTGCTCCAGATTTCTCACAAGCACCTCAAGTTTGACGTATCCAAAACAAGTCGTGATTCAGTGTGTCACTGGAGTGGATGGCACCACCGTCCACCCTGCTGTGCTCCCCAGAAACCTCAGCACCTGCACACACCCCTCTTTCCCCCACCC
>NW_006779033.1:157209-189691 GCF_000442215.2 Lipotes vexillifer | reverse complement strand
TCTTTCCCTCACCCCTAGACCCAGCTCATCACGAAGCCCTGTTAATTCTTAACAATGAGGCCTTCCTTTCTCCATCTCTCCTGCTGTCTTAACATGAGGGACCACGGTCTCTCACCTGGACCTCTGCATAGCCTCCTGAATGGTCTCTTCACATTCACCCTGGTGGCCTCCCCTCCTCTGTTGATGTTGCAGCCGGGGTGATCTTCCCCCGCACCAATGGTATTCCAGTCTCCCCATTAAAACCATCCACTGATATCCGTGTTCTTAACACAACTTGGAAAAACCCTGCATGTGGGCCTCACCCTGTGATGCAGCCCCATCCATCTCCCGGCCTCGCCTCTCTGTGCACTGTCACATTCAGCTTCTTTCCACTCCCCGTGGCCTGTTTCTTCCAGCACCATCCCTCCAGCTGGAATCCATCCCCACCTTTGTCCAGCTTCCCTCAACATGCGGTACAGTGATCACTCTGGAGGGAAGACTTCTGTCACCCTCCCACTGGACCAATTTCCTCTGAGGGGCTCTCACAAAGCCACATGGCCATTCACTCTGGCGCTTACTCTGTGCTAGGTTTGTGCTTTGGTTGTGGTTCTTTGATGCCTGTCATCCCCATGGGACTTTTAGCCACATGAGGCCAGGCACTGTGTCTTCCTTTCCCCCTCTCCCTCTCTCTCTCTCTCTTTTTTTCTTACCATTACATCCCCCCACACATAGCACAGTACCTTGTAAATAGTAAATTCTCAAAAATACTGGATGAATGAATGCAAGAATTCAGAACAACTGTAAGAAAGTGGATCCGCATTACTTAATCTGCATTGTGGCATTTTATGAAGGTCAGCAGTGTTGCTGACAAGTACAAGCGCGTGACTTGATGACACAGGGCTGCATGGAGCTTCTTCTACGGGCTCAGCATCACTACAACAGTAAAGACCATGAGGGGAACAGAAAGGACGTAAGACTTAGTCTCCGTTCCCTTCGAGGATTCAACGGCAGTTCACAGAGAAGCACCACGTGCTAAAGCAGAAAGACAAAAACGAAACTCATAAAATGGTAATTTCCAAATGACAGCACATGACTCAAAGCCCAGAGAAACGCTAACACAGAGTCTCGTGAAGTTCAGATGCAAGGAAGGTCAGCACAGCCCAGATGATCTGGGTGTCTGTGAACAGGTCACGCCTGCACTAGACCGTGAAGGGTAGGGACAGAGGCTTAGGACAGAGGAAGCAGGAGGTCCTCAGCAGGAGCAGGCTGGGCACATTTGCGAGGGGAGACCGGCCCTCGCTGGCTAGGATGGCAGCCCTGTCTGCGAGGAGAGAGCACAGTGGGAGCCGGGTTGGGGACCAGGCTGTGAAGTTCCGTGGAGCACATTTGCTCTTTATCCAGAGGATAGTGGGAAACTGCTAACAGTTTGGGAGGGAAGTGGCTGAAGAGAAAGTTTTAGAACAACTGGTCTGGAATGGTGTGCAAAACGAACTGGAGGTTGTCACCTGGGGTTTCTTTGCTGACAACTGTCACCTTGGCGTGCAGGCATTGTGCCAGGCTGGCCTTCACAGGGCTGTGTATCCAGGGGCAGGGAAACCACACTAGGACCCACACTCTGGCTGAGGAGGGAGGAGGTCCATCTTCCCCACAGGCTTGGGGGCAGCGCGAGGGGTCATTTATGCTGCAACTCTCCACCTTCCAAGGGCTGACCTGTGTAGCTGAGCCTGGGCACCAGGACCTGAGTTTCTGGGCGAACAGTCAATGGACAGGGAGAGACCTTCCCTCCTTCTCACAGGAAAGGATTATGGTTCATAATCCTGGGCTAATTCAGTACACAAAACATCCCAAACTCAAGCACTTTCTTCTTGTAGTCTTGGGATGCAGCTGCATCCCATTGGGATTTTTATAGATGGACCATTCTTGAGAAAGAAACTGCCAGGTTCTGTAACGAGTGTGACTACTTTTTGAGAAGAAATTGCCCCTATTAATGAAGTTTCAGGAGCCCACCCATCCCCAATGCAAACATGAAAAAGGATTAACTGGGGTTTGGAGCTACAGGAGCACAAGAAATATTCAGTATATATAATTGAGACTTTATTCTACTACTAACGAACAGCACGTGGGAGTGACACCAATCTAGCACTGGTGCCATGTGGCAATGTCTTCTTAGTAAAGAAACCAATAAACTACACTTAAGCAACTACACTACTGAACACAGCATTTGATTTTTATAACCTTTTGTGTATATTTTCATTTTTAGGTGAAGGCATACCTGAATCATCAGAAATTTATGTAAAGTCAAAAAGTGAGAATTTATTTTCTGATAACTCTTTTAACCAGTTTATAAATTTCCAAGGGACTTTACTTTGAAAGGGTGCTAGGCCTCAGGGGTTATTTCAGAGAGGTTCATTCAATGACTACACTGCGTTTCTTAAATTATAAGATAGGTGAGAAGGTGACAAAAATAATTTACTAATAACAAGATAGGCAATACACAAAAACTCTGCTAAGGCACTGATAGGAAAATTAAACTTTTAAGGAGAAAAACAATGCCATACAATAGCTGGCAAAGGATATGAACAAGTCATTTGTAGAAGATACAATTTAAGTATCAAAAAAAAGAAAAAAGAAAAAAAAAAGGATGTTCAACACCTACAGTAGCAAGAGAAATGCAAATTTAAATGAGATAACATTTTTTACTGGCAAAAAGGGTGAAAATATTCAGTTCTGGTAATGACACAGGAAAAGGTATTCTCATACTTTGCTGGCAAGAGTGTCTTTCTGTTACAGAAAGTACTTGATGGTATCTATGAAAGTTTAAAATGTCCATGCCCCCTTGAACCAGCAGTGCAGACTTGGAAAATCTACCCTTCCAGAAATCAAAGCCCCAGAATATAAGAACAGACACAAAAAGATGTTTACAGCAGCCACGTGTGTCAGGAAGAAAAAAGGAAACATTCTAAATGTCCATCAAAAAGAACTCATCCATACATTTTTTAAAAACTTATACATGCATTTTTTAAAAAAATGAGCAGTGTCCATGACACATCATTAAGCAAAACAAGCAGAATAACCTGTACAGCATGCTCTGTTATCACACACACACACACACAATTTATTGAGTTATAATTGACATACAATAAAATATACCTATTAAGTGTACTATTCACTGAGTTTTAACTAATGTGAACCTCCATTCACAACCCCCTCAGTCAAGGAATTCAAAACTCCACCCTCCTTTGTGCCCCTTTGCCGTGCATCCCCTCCACCAGTCCCATGCAATCACTGACTGTTTTCTAACCCTACAGATTAATCTTGCCTGTTTTAGGATCTAATGTAAATTGAATCATACAGGGTGTACTCTTTTGTGCGTGGCTTCTTTTGCTCAGCATAGTATTTTGAGAGTCATCCACATTGTTGCCTGTACCAGCAATTCCATCCCTTCTATTTCTTTTATTTATTTGTTTGTTTGTTTGTGTGGCTGTGCCGGGTTTTAGTTGTGGCATGCGGAATCTTCATCGTAGTGTGCAGGATCTCTTAGTTGCAGCATACAGGCTCTTAGTTGCACCATGTGGGACCTAGTTCCCTGACCCGGGATCAAACCTGTGCCCCCTGCAGTGGAAGCGTGGGGTCTTAACCACTGGACCACCAGGTAAGTCCCCCTTCCTTCTATTTCTGATTGTGATTCTATCGTAGGAACAGGCCACAGTCACCTGTTATAGATGTTTGGGTCGTTTCCAGTTTTTGCCTATTATGTGAAGCTCTTATGAACATTTGTATACAAGTCTTTGTACAAACACTTCTTTTCATTTTTCTTTTTTTTAATAAATTTATTTATTTATTTATTTTTGGCTGTGTTGGGTCTTCATTTCTGTTTCTGTGCGAGGGCTTTCTCTAGTTGCAGCGAGTGGGAGCCACTCTTCCTCATGGTGCATGGGCCTCTGTCGCGGCCTCTCTTGTTGTGGAGCACAGGCTCCAGACACGCAGGCTCAGTAGTTGTGGCTCACAGGCCCAGTTGCTCCACGGCATGTGGGATCCTCCCAGACCCGGGCTCGAACCCGTGTCCCCTGCATTGGCAGGCAGATTCTCAACCACTGCGCCACCAGGGAAGCCCTCATTTTTCTTGAGTAACTATTTACAAGAGATATTCCCTGTCACATGTGTCTGTTTAACGTTATATGGAAATGCCAAACAATTTCTCACCAGCACCAAGGTTCCCAGTTGCTCCACAACCTTGTCAACACTTGGTATTGTCAGCCTTTTTGTTTTAAGCATTTAATTAGATGTATAATGGTATCTCATTGTGGTTTAGTTTGCATTTCCATGAAAACTAATGACAAGCATCTACTCATGTGCTCATTTGTACATCTTTTGTAAACTGTCTTTTCAAGTCTTCTGCCTATTTTTCAATTAGGTTGTCTTCTTACTGTTAAATTGTAAGAGCTATTTAAATACCTAAACACAAGTTCTTAGATATATATATAGAGAGAGAATTTTTTTCTTAAAGTTGGATGTTTGAGTTTTCATTTTCTTAATGGTGTTTTTGGAAGAGCAGAATTTTTTAACTTTGATGATAAAGCCCAACTTTTCAATTATTTCTTTCATGACTAGTGCTTTGTGTGTTCTATTCAAGCAATCTTTGCTACCCCAAACTGCAAAGATTTTTCTCCTGTGCTTTCTTTTAGAAGTTATAAGTTTTCCATTCACCTACTGTACAAGATAAGACTAGAGGTTCATTTTCCCCACATGATACTCAGTTGTTCCAGTCCCATTCCTTGATAGAACTATCTTGTCTCCACTGGATTACTTGTACTGTATGACCATTTTTTTAAAAATTATACAGGAAAATATGGAAAGATCCATATCAAATTGTTAACTTCCACTGCCTTTAAGGAAGTGGGATTGAGGGGAAATGAAGGGACATTAATATTTTTCATTATACATTTCTTTTGAGACTGCTTAACTTTTATATTTCAGAAGAAAAGAAATGTAATAAAAATAACAGAATTGGAAGGGGTTTCTGCTAAAGAAAGTAAGATCATTCCAGTACTGCAGAGATGAGGTGAGGGGCCTGGTGGAGAGAACGGCAATGGATTGAGGAGGTGAGAGAGACAAGAGCTGCTTTGAAGGCAGGAACCGTGGGCTTGGTAACTTAATAAATGGAGAGGAGATGGGGAAGGAGGAAAGCAAAAATGACTCCAAGTTTTGAGTCTGGAAAAATGATGGTGCCGAGGAAAAAAATTAGGAAACTGGGGTGAGATCTGACTTTACAGAATGAAATAATGCATTTAGCTGAATTTGAGGGGCCCACAGGATAACTGAGTAGGACTGTCCAATAAGATAAGTTATATTTAACTTATTAAAGATAAATCAGAGGGACGAGGGGAAGATGGCGGAAGAGTAAGACGCAGAGATCAACTTCCACCCCACAGATACACCAGAAATACATCTACATGTGGAACAACTCCTACAGAACACCTACTGAACGCTGGCAGAAGACCTCACACCTCCCAAAAGGCAAGAAACTCCCCACGTACCTGGGTAAGGCAAAACAAAAAAGAATAAACAGAGACAAAAGGATAGGGACGGGACTCGCACCAGTGGCAGGGAGCTGTGAAGGAGGAAAGGTTTCCACACACTTGGAGTCCCTTTGGGGGCGGAGACTGCGGGGGGCGGAGGGGGAAGCTTCTGGTCCACGGAGGAGGGCGCAGCCACAGGGGTGCGGGGGGCAAAGCGCAGAGATTCCCGCACAGAGGACCGGGGCCGACCGGCACTCACCAGCCCGAGAGGCTTGTCTGCTCACCTGCCGAGGCGGGCGGGGCTGGGAGTTGAGGCTTCGGTCGGAGCGCAGGGAGAGGACTGGGGTTGGCGGCGTGAACACAGCCTGCAGGGGGTTAGTGCGCCACGGCTGGCCGGGAGGGAGTCCGGGGAAAAGTCTGGACCTGCCGAAGAGGCAAGAGACTTTTTCTTCCCTCTTTGTTTCCCGGTGCGCGAGGAGAGGGGATTCAGAGCGCCGCTTAAAGGAGCTCCAGAGACGGGCGCGAGCCGCGGCTAACAGCACGGACCCCAGAGACGGGCAGGAGATGCTAAGGCTGCTGCTGCCACCAAGAAGCCTGTGTGCGAGCACAGGTCACTATCCACACCCCACTTCTGGGGAGCCTGTGCAGTCCGCCACTGCCAAGGTCCTGGGATCCAGGGACAACTTCCCCGGGAGAACGCACGGCGCGCCTCAGGCTGGTGCAATGCCCCGCTGGCCTCTGCCGCCACAGGCCCACCCCACACTCCATGCCCCTCCCTCCCCCTGGCCTGAGTGAGCCGGAGCCCCCGAATCAGCAGCTCCTTTAACCCCATCCTGTCTGAGCGAAGAACAGACGCCCTCCGGCAACCTACACGCAGAGACGGGACCAAATCTAAAGCTGAGCCCCTGGAGCTGTGAGAACAAAGAAGAGAAAGGGAAATCTTTCCCAGCAGCCTCAGGAGCAGTGGATTAAAGCTCCACAATCAACTTGATGTACCCTGCATCTGTGGAATACATGAATAGACAACGAATCATCCCAAATTGAGGAGGTGGACTTTGAGAGCAAGATTTAGGATTTTTTCCCCTTTTCCTCTTTTTGTGAGTGTGTAAGTATATGCTTCTGTGTGAGATTTTGTCTGTATAGCTTTGCTTCCACCATTTGTCCTAGGGTTCTATCCGTCCGTTTTGTTGTTGTTGTTTTTTTGTTTTGTTTTTCTTTTTTAAAAAATAAACTTTTTTCTTAATAATTATTTTTTATTTTAATAACTTTATTTTATTTTATCTTACTTTATTTTATCTTCGTTCTTTCTTTCCTTCCTTCCCTCCCTCCCTCCCTCGCTTGCTTGCTTGCTTGCTTGCTTGCTTTCTACCTTTTCTCCCTTTTATTCTGAGCCGTGTGGATGAAAGGCTCTTGGTGCTGCAGCCAGGAGTCAGTGCTGTACCTCTGAGGTGGGAGAGCCAACTTCAGGACACTGGTCCACAAGAGACCTCCCAGCTCCACCTAATATCAAACAGTGAAGATCCCCCAGAGATCTCCATCTCAACACCAGCACCCAGCTTCACTCAACGACCAGCAAGCTACAGTGCTGGACACCCTATGCCAAACAACTAGCAAGACAGGAACACAACCCCCCCCCATTAGCAGAGAGGCTGCATAAAATCATAATAAGTCCACAAACACCACAAAACACACCACCAGACGTGGACCTGCCCACCAGAAAGACAAGATCCAGCCTCATCCACCAGAACACAGGCACTAGTCCCCTCCACCAGGAAGCCTACACAACCCACTGAACCAACTTTAGCCACTGGGGACAGACACCAAAAACAATGGGAACTACGAACCTGCAGCCTGCAAAAAGGAGACCCCAAACACAGTTAGATAAGCAAAATGAGAAGACAGAAAAACACACAGCAGATGAAGGAGCAAGATAAAAACCCACCAGACCTAACAAATGAAGAGGAAATAGGCAGTCTACCTGAAAAAGAATTCAGAATAATGATAGTAAAGATGATCCAAAATCTTGGAAACAGAATAGACAAAATGCAAGAAACATTTAACAAGGACCTAGAAGAACTAAAGATGAAACAAGCCACGATGAACAACACAATACATGAAATTTAAAATACTCTAGATGGGATCAATAGCAGAATAAATGAGGCAGAAGAACGGATAAGTGACCTGGAAGATAAAATAGTGGAAATAACTACTGCAGAGCAGAATAAAGAAAAAAGAATGAAAAGAACTGAGGACAGTCTCAGAGACCTCTGGGACAACATTAAACGCACCAACATTCGAATTATAGGGGTTCCAGAAGAAGAAGAGAAAAAGAAAGGGACTGAGAAAATATTTGAAGAGATTATAGTTGAAAACTTCCCTAATATGGGAAAGGAAATCGTTAATCAAGTCCAGGAAGCACAGAGAGTCCCATACAGGATAAATTCAAGGAGAAATACGCCAAGACACATATTAATCAAACTGTCAAAAACTAAATACAAAGAAAGCATATTAAAAGCAGCAAGCAGCAAGGGAAAAACAACACACAAGGGAATCCCCATAAGGTTAACAGCTGATCTTTCAGCAGAAACTCTGCAAGCCAGAAGGGACTGGCAGGACATATTTAAAGTGATGAAGGAGAAAAACCTGCAACCAAGATTACTCTACCCAGCAAGGATCTCATTCAGATTGCATGGAGAAATTAAAACCTTTACAGACAAGCAAAAGCTGAGAGAGTTCAGCACCACCAAACCAGCTTTACAACAAATGCTAAAGGAACTTCTCTAGACAAAAACACAAGAGAAGGAAAAGTCCTATAATAACGAACCCAAAACAATTTAGAAAATGGGAATAGGAACATACATATCGATAATTACCTTAAATGTAAATGGACTAAATGCTCCCACCAAAAGACACAGATTGGCTGAATGGATACAAAAACAAGACCCATATATATGCTGTCTACAAGAGACCCACTTCAGACCTAGAGACACATACAGACTGAAAGTAAGGGGATGGAAAAAGATATTCCATGCAAATGGAAACCAAAAGAAAGCTGGAGTAGCAATTCTCATATCAGACAAAATAGACTTTAAAATAAGGACTATCAGAAGAGACAAAGAAGGACACTACATAATGATTAAGGGATCGATCCAAGAAGAAGATATAACAATTGTAAATATTTATGCACCCAACATAGGAGCACCTCAATACATAAGGCAAAAACTAGCAGCCATAAAAGGGGAAATCGACAGTAACACATTCATAGTAGGGGACTTCAACACCCCACTTTCACCAATGGACAGATCATCCAAAATGAAAATAAATAAGGAAACACAAGCTTTAAATGATACATTAAACAAGATGGACTTAATTGATATTTATAGGACACTCCATCCAAAAACAACAGAATACACATTTTTCTCAAGTGCTCATGGAACATTCTCCAGGATAGATCATATCTTGGGTCACAAATCAAGCCTTGGTAAATTTAAGAAAATTGAAATTGTATCAAGTATCTTTTCCGACCACAACGCCATGAGACTAGATATCAATTATAGGAAAAGATCTGTAAAAAATACAAACACATGGAGGCTAAACAATACACTACTTAATAACGAAGTGATCACTGAAGAAATCAAAGAGGAAATTAAAAAATACCTAGAAACAAATGACAATGGAGATACAACGACCCAAAACCTATGGGATGCAGCAAAAGCAGTTCTAAGAGGGAAGTTTATAGCAATACAAGCCCACCTTAAGAAGCAGGAAACATCTCGAATAAACAACCTAACCTTGCACCTCAAGCAATTAGAGAAAGAAGAACAAAAAAACCCCAGAGTTAGCAGAAGGAAAGAAATCATAAAAATCAGATCAGAAATAAATGAAAAAGAAATGAAGGAAACAATAGCAAAGATCAATAAAACTAAAAGCTGGTTCTTTGAGAAGATAAACAAAATTGATAAACCATTAGCCAGACTCATCAAGAAAAAAAGGGAGAAGACTCAAATCAATAGAATTAGAAATGAAAAAGGAGAAGTAACAACTGACACTGCAGAAATAAAAAAAATCATGAGGGATTACTACAAGCAACTCTATGCCAATAAAATGGACAATCTGGAAGAAATGGACAAATTCTTAGAAATGCACAAACTGCCAAGACTGAATCAGGAAGAAATAGAAAATATGAACAGACCAATCACAAGCACTGAAATTGAAACTGTGATTAAAAATCTTCCAACAAACAAAAGCCCAGGACCAGATGGCTTCACAGGCGAATTCTATCAAACATTTAGAGAAGAGCTAACACCTATCCTTCTCAAACTCTTCCAAAATATAGCAGAGGGAGGAACACTCCCAAACTCATTCTACGAGGCCACCATCACCTTGATACCAAAACCAGACAAGGATGTCACAAAGAAAGAAAACTACAGGCCAATATCACTGATGAACATAGATGCAAAAATCCTCAACAAAATACTAGCAAACAGAATCCAACAGCACATTAAAAGGATCATACACCATGATCAAGTGGGGTTTATTCCAGGAATGCAAGGATTCTTCAATATACGCAAATCTATCAATGTGATTAACCATATTAACAAATTGAAGGAGAAAAACCATATGATCATCTCAATAGATGCAGAGAAAGCTTTTGACAAAATTCAACACCCATTTATGATAAAAACCCTGCAGAAAGTAGGTGTAGAGGGAACTTTCCTCAATATAATAAAGGCCGTATATGACAAGCCCACAGCCAACATCATCCTCAATGGCGAAAAACTGAAAGCATTTCCACTAAGGTCAGGAACAAGACAAGGTTGCCCACTCTCACCACTCTTATTCAACATAGTTTTGGAAGTTTTAGCCACAGCAATCAGAGAAGAAAAGGAAATAAAAGGAATCCAAATCGGAAAAGAAGAAGTAAAGCTGTCACTGTTTGCAGATGACATGATACTATACATAGAGAATCCTAAAGATGCTACCAGAAAACTACTAGAGCTAATCAATGAATTTGGTAAAGTAGCAGGATACAAAATTAATGCACAGAAATCTCTGGCATTCCTATACACTAAATGAAAAATCTGAAAGTGAACTCAAGAAAACACTCCCATTTACCACTGCAACAAAAAGAATAAGATATCTAGGAATAAACCCATACCTGAGGAGACAAAAGACCTGTATGCAGAAAATTATAAGACACTGATGAAAGAAATTAAAGATGATACAAATAGATGGAGAGATATACCATGTTCTTGGATTGGAAGAATCAACATTGTGAAAATGACTCTACTACCCAAAGCAATCTACAGATTCAATGCAATCCCTATCAAACTACCACTGGCATTTTTCACAGAACTAGAACAAAAACTTTCACAATTTGTGTGGAAACACAAAAGACTCCGAATAGCCAAAGCAATATTGAGAACGAAAAACAGAGCTGGAGGAATCAGGCTCCCTGACTTCAGACTATACTACAAAGCTACAGTAATCGAGACAGTATGGTACTGGCACAAAAACAGAAAGATAGATCAATGGAACCCGATAGAAAGCCCAGAGATAAACCCACGCACATATGGTCACCTTATCTTTGATAAAGGAGGCAGGAATGTACAGTGGAGAAAGGACAGCCTCTTCAATAAGTGGTGCTGGGAAAACTGGACAGGTACATGTAAAAGTATGAGATTAGATCACTTCCTAACACCATACACAAAAATAAGCTGAAGATGGATTAAAGACCTTAATGTAAGGCCAGAAACTATCAAACTCTTAGAGGAAAACATAGGCAGAAAACTCTATGACATAAATCACAGCAAGATCCTTTTTGACCCACCTCCTAGAGAAATGGAAATAAAAACAAAAATAAACAAATCGGACATAATGAAACTTCAAAGCTTTTGCACAGCAAAGGAAACCATAAACAAGACCAGAAGACAACCCTGAGAATGGGAGAAAATATTTTCAAATGAAGCAACTGACAAAGGATTAATCTCCAAAATTTATAAGCAGCTCATGCAGCTCAATAACAAAAAAACAAACAACCCAATCCAAAAATGGGCAGAAGACCTAAATAGACATTTCTCCAAAGAAGATATACAGACTGCCAACAAACACATGAAAGAATGCTCAACATCATTAATCATTAGAGAACTCGAAATCAAAACTACAATGAGATATCATCTCACACCAGTCAGAATGGCCATCATCAAAAAATCTAGAAACAATAAATGCTGGAGAGGGTGTGAAGAAAAGGGAACACTCTTGCACTGCTGGTGGGAATGTGAATTGGTACAGCCACTATGGAGAACAGTATGGAGGTTCCTTAAAGAACTACAAATAGAACTACCATATGACCCAGCAATCCCACTACTGGGCATATACCCTGAGAAAACCATAATTCAAAAAGAGTCATGTACCAAAATGTTCATTGCAGCTCTATGTACAACAGCCAGGACATGGAAACAACCTAAGTGTCCATCATCGGATGAATGGATAAAGAAGATGTGGCACATATATACAATGGAATATTACTCAGCCATTAAAAGAAACGAAATTGAGCTATTTGTAATGAGGTGGAAGGACCTAGAGTCTGTCATACAGAGTAAGTCAGGAAGAGAAAGACAAATACCGTATGCTAACACATATATATGGAATTTAAGAAAAAAAATATCATGAAGAACCTAGGGGTAAGACAGGAATAAAGACAGAGACCTACTAGAGAATGGACCTGAGGATATGGGGAGGGGGAAGGGTAAGCTGTGACAAAGTGAGAGAGTGGCATGGACATAATATACACTACCAAACGTAAAATCGATAGCTAGTGGGAAGCAGCCGCGTAGCACAGGGAGATCAGCTCGGTGCTTTGGGACCACCTAGAGGGGTGGGATAGGGAGGGTGGGAGGGAGGAAGACGCAAGACGGAAGAGATATGGGAACATATGTATAACTGATTCACTGTGTTATAAAGCAGAAACTAACACACCATTGTAAAGCAATTATACTCCAATAAAGATGTAAAAAAAAAAAAAAAGATAAATCAAATCACTGAGTCTCGAGTAACCAAATATCTCCAAGCAAAAAGTCCTTGGACTATGCGCTATTTCTACAAACACTCTCTGAGCACCCGTCATGGGCAGGTAACTTGCTCCTGGGACAGGCACGCCATACTGGGCACAGTGGCCTTACAGATGGATGGGGTGTGACCTATCGTTAAGAACACACTGAGTGGGGAGAGAGACTGGAACATGGCTGTCTGCTTGAGCTGCAGCAACAAAATACCACAGCTTAAAAAACAGACCCATTTCTTACAGGTCTGGAGGCTGGGAGGTCCAAAAGTAGGTGCTGGACAATTCTGTTCTGGTGAGGGCCCACTTCTCAGGTTGCAGGGGATCCCCTGCCCACTGTGTCCTCCCATGGCAGTGGGAGGGTGAGAGCCAGCTCTGGTGTCTCTTCCTCCTCATATGAAGGCACTAATGCCATCATGGGGCCTCCACCCTCATGACTTTTTTCTAACCTTAATTACCTCCTAAAGGCCTCACCTCCTAATACCATCACATTGGGGCTTATGGCTTCAACACAGGAATTTGAGGGGGACACAAACATTCAGTCCATAACTGTACACAGGCAGCTGTAATCACTAGTTAATAAATGGATATGGTTGATTCAGAGATCTCAGATAAATTGTCTGTACTCAGAGTACTCCTCAAATATTTAAGCATGCTTGGAAATCGTTCCCTCAATTATTTCGGACTCTTCCCAAGTCTTATGTACGCTTTTAATTTATTTCACCAACCCTTTCTTGGCAAATAATGCAAACAGATCCAGTGGGGTCCAGCAAGAATAAGTGGAGTCTAAATTAAAGTGAGTTTCCTCCATTGATTTTTATTTCCATTTTTTCAGATAAGGCAACAGAGAGTCATCAGGTATGCAAGAGTGTGTCCGTGAATAAAGGATTACTGAAGAATTAACTATCCCTGATTTTCCTGGAAAAAGAATATGGAAATGTCCCCACTTGTGGAGAAATAAGTTTAGGATCATCAGAAGAAAATAATCAATGAGAAAACCATTAACTTTGATTGAATTAGCATGTGCCAGACACTGTGCTAATAGAGGCTTCGTATATTATCTCATTTAATCATCACAAAACCCAAGGTTTTATCACAAGGCCCACTTTACATATGAGGGCACCAAGGCTCAGAGAGGTTAAGTAACTTGCCCAAGGTCACCCAGCTAATAAGTGGAAGAGTAAAGACTGGAACTCAGGTCTGTCCTACTTGAAAGCTCATGCTCTTAATCAAACAAATAAGAATAAGAATGTAAATATAGCTGTCACTTATTGAGCACTTACTGGATGCCAGGAGCTGTGCTAAGAATCTCTTAATAAATGAGTCATTATCTTCTTCAAAGTTCTCTGACATTGACTCACCTGAGCATCTCCATTAAATCTAAGGAAGACAGCATAAGGGAGTGAATACAGGAGAACAAGGAAAATATGTGGAAATAAATCACTGACTTGATTTGGTTATAGGACTCAGGGTAATTCTGTCTTAGTTGTAATTTTAACAATGCATCTTTCCATTAAGCACCACTTTGCTATAGGGAAGAGCAGGAGTTTCATCCCACAAACCATTAGGTGAATGATCATGGGCAAAAAGCCCCTGACCTCTCTGAGCCTCAGCTTCCTCATCTGTAAAATGGTACAACAAAAACACTACCACTACCTCCCTTTCAGGTGTATTGTAAAAGTCAAGTGAGACAATGTCTGCAAAAGCACTTTATACACTTTTTTAAAAAACTATATGTTTAGGCCTAAGGCCAAAAATGGGTTAATCATACTGTGATATTTACGTGAGTTTGATCACTCAGAGGCTATAAACACCATGTAAAAGAGTAGGCGTTAATAATTAAAGCAGCCTGGTGCTGGCATGTGAATACACAGATGGAGGGATAGAGAGACTAGAAATAGACCACCCACATATGGGAATTTGGTGGATGATAAAGTGGAATTTCAAACCACCAGGGGAAGGAGATACTTCAATGAGTATGTCAGAACTGGGCAGCCAAATGGAAAAATCGTTGAGTTTGATGCTGACTTTATCACTTGTTCTAACATAATTTCCAGATGTTTCAATATATACACTACCAAATGTAAAATAGATAGCTAGTGGGAAGCAGCCGCATAGCACAGGGAGATCAGCTCCGTGCTTTGTGACCACCTAGAGGGGTGGGATAGGGAGTGTGGGAGGGAGGAAGACACAAGAGGGAGGGGATATGGGGATATATGTATACATACAGCTGATTCACTTTGTTATACAGCAGCAACTAACACAATGTAAAGCAATTATACTCCAATAAAGATGTTAAAAAAAAATCAAACTGTAAATTCCTAGGAGATAACACAGGAGAATTTATTTGTTTTTAGAAATGAATATCTTTCCAAATAAGATGCAAAGGTACAAAAAGCATAAAACAAAAGATTTCTAAACGTATAAAAATTAAAAACTCCTGCAAGGGAAAAAAATACCACAAAGTCAAAGGGCAAATGACAAGCTGGGAGAGAATATGGCAACATATATGACAGACAAGCACCTCCTTAGTAATTAATTAATCGACAAATGTTTAATGAGCAACTATTATGTGCCAGGCACCATTCTAAGCTTTCGGGGATTCAAACCAATTAAAACTCCCTGCCTCTTGGAGCTCATATTCTGTTGGGAAGGCCATAAAGGGATCTTGGATATTAGTGGAAAAAAAAAACAATAAAAAATGAGCAAAGACCATAAAGAGTTTGCATAGCTGATAATACAAATGGTGTTTAACCATATGAAGAGTGTTCACTCTTCCTCATAACAAATGAAATGCAAGTTAAATTTCAATAGGGTACCATTTTCATCCATCAAATTTTCCAAAATCAGAAGTGTGATAATATACCATATTGACAAAGATATAGAGAAACAGGCATTCTCTTGCAGTTTAGGTTGGAGTGTGACTGGTTCAAGTTCTCTGAAAAGCAATTTGTCATCTGACTTCCAAAATCATAAGTGTGATAATATACCACATTGACAAAGGTATAGAGAAACAAGCATTCTCTTGCAGTTTAGGTGGGAGTGTGACTGGTTCAGGTTCTCTGAATAGCAATTTGTCATCATCTATCACAATTATAAATGCATGCACTCTTTAGCCTAGCGATTCTGCTTCTAAAAATTTAGGCAACAGACACATTTGTATATGTGTGCAGTGGCTTGTGCATGAGAATGTTCACTGCAGCACTGCTTCTAACAGTGAGACTCACAACCAGTCTAGATACCCATCACTAGGGCTATGGTTAAACAAATATGGAACATATCTAAAACAGTACAAACTGTTAAAAAGAATATAGTTGCGGGAATTCCCTGGTGGTCCAGTGGTTAAAACTTTTCACTGCCGTGGGCCCGGGTTCAATCCCTGGTCAGGGAACTAAGATCCTGCAAGCTGCACGGCACAGCCAAAAAAAAAAAAAGAAAAGAGAAAAGAATATAGTTGCTGAAAATAATGTATGAAAGATTCTTCATAATACACTGTGAATAAATGTAAGATTCTGAACAGTTATATGCAATGCTGAGCTGATACTAATGTAAAAAAAAAAGTATGTGTATATTACATACGATAATTATAAATTTTATTAATATGAGGGATTTTAATGTACAATTTATAAATAATAGAATACACAATATTCTTTATTGTAAATTCCATCCTATAACATCCATGTCACTTGCTATTTCTTACAAAATCCACTGTCGGTTTTATAATTCTATCACTAACAATCATGTCACAAAATCAGACCCTGAATAAAGTTTGATTACTATTCAGTCATCAAAGAAATCACTCATATCATTGACAATGAGTGTGTTCGTACACGAAGACTGATTGATATTCCTTTTTTATTCATGAGTGAAATGAACAGAAAACAAGTATGTATGTTGGAACTTCACCGCTTATCGGTGACATGGGCTGCTTGGCTGAATGAGGTCACGGTTTCTGAATATCGAAGAGTATTTCCTCACCTTTCGGTACTCTTCAAAACATAACAGAGTCAGACACGATGCTTCTATGTTGAATCTGTTCTGTTATCGTTTTCCCCACCACTGTCCGAAGTCTAGAATGGGAGTCAGCAAAGGGCAGCCCTTGAGTCAAATCTGGCCGGCCGTCTGGTCCGTAAATGCAGTCTGGACATCCATTCATCTACATATCATCTAAGGCTGCTTCCGTGCTTCAATGGCAGAGCTGAGTAGCTGCAACAGAGGGCCATGTAGCTGCGAACCCTCAGATATTTACTATCTGGCCCTTTACAGAGAAAGTGTGCAGACCCCTGGTCTAGATAATCAGCAGAACAATAAAACTCGCTCTGATGTGTAGTGTTTGCTGATTTCCAGGGTGTAAATCTTCCCACCATGACCAATTCCGAGCCACAAACGCACTCTCACTGAATGCACAGCTGGGAAGGGGTGTAAATAAACAGCACACGATGTGTAGTATTTCCACTCTACAGATGCGACAGGTGTAAATAACCTCGGGAATATAAAATAGATACAGAAACATGTATTAAAATAATTAGGAGGCTGTGAGTTTGGGGTATTTGTTTTAATATGACATATTTAATAATAAGTCATATAATTTGATTTTTAATAATGGCTGTGCTTGACAACCAGCGCACCAAACTCCTGAAAATTGAACAGTGGTCTCCTACGAGCTGACAGGGCTGGCTACAGCACACCACTGGACATGGTACACAGTCAAACGTGTGAAAACTGGCAAGCAAGGGCACGGCCTCACAAACATACATGCTTCTGTGTGCACAGAATATCTCAGAAGATGCATGAGAAACTGAGGACAGTCGTCGGTGGACAACTGGTCTAGGAGGTGGGGTGAGATGGAGATTTAATTTTTAATGTAGATTCTTTGTGAATTTTTTTATGCCTGTGTAACCCTTAAAAACCCAATTTATTACTGTTTTTAGGCGGGCTGTTAAATCCCTCTTTCCTGCATCTCCTTTCGCCCTGGAGAGTCTGGACACTGCTGGTAGAGTGCTCTGGCATAGCCCCACCCCTGGCTGGGTCCAGGAGGGCACGCCTCCTGAAGTTCAAGTGCATCGGGGCAAGGAGCCCTGGAGGCTGCATGACAGCCCTGTGAATCAGCACTCTTCCCAGATGAAAACCCTGGCTGGAAAGCAACCTCAAGGCCTCTGGCCCCAATGCATTGCCCTGACTTCTCTTCTCTGTTTGTTCATCTTTCCTGGAAAAAATAAGTAAGCTTTTCCCCTTCACCAATTTCCCTGGCACTCTGCAGGGCAAGCCACAGAGCCCTGCCTGCCAGCTACTGCCTGTGTGCCAAGTCTTCCTGACTCTATTTACCTCAGTGCTCCAGTGCCCTGGGCCGCGCCTGCGCTCACAGATCAGCTAGTGGGGCAGCTGCCAGCCCAAGTCCACACTCCCAGCTGGTGACCCCCAGCATGTGTGCCATGAAGACCAGCCTGGCTATGACAGGAGTCGCTTCCACAGGAACCATCGAGAAGACTTTAGCCAGGAGAAAATGCTACCTCATCCAACAAGGCTTCCGAGGGGCATGGGGGCCCCCGTGTCTGTGTCATGTTTTATCCACTCCAACTGGCTTTGTCAGATTTCTGACTATCTACCTTGGGCTGTGTCCTCTGGTGCTTGTCCCTGGTTCTTTTTTGTTCTCCAGGTTTATGAACCTCTTTCTGCCTCACCTGGTCTCACCTGGACACTGGCCTCGTGGTGGAACCCTTCCCACACGTCCTGTCTGGACCAACCACTTCCGTCCAGATGCCCAGCTCGGCTTTTATCAGCCCCCTGCCCTGTCCTCCACCTTCTCAGTCCTGGCTCCTCTCTCTGTCCCTTGAATCCATAACCAGATATGCTCACGCTCTCACCAGAGACTCCAACCTACTGACTCAGGGCCAAGGACGCACCCAAGTGTTTGTTTTCTAGGTAAGACTTCCTCAGTGGTGATGTGAAGGGCAGCAACAGATGTGTCTGTGCTCTTCCTTCAAGTTCCTGGTGACTCCTTTTTCCAGCTCCGATGTCCAGGCTAGATGAGGCTATGGGGTGTCTTAGGTCAGGTTCCCCTGAAGCAGGTCTTGAGACATACATGAGAATGAAAGAGGTTTACTGGGCTGTGTTCCCAGAAGATGTTGGTAGGAGACCAGGAAAGGAAGAAAGCCAAGCAATGATGCAATAGTTAGTGCTGCAGTTTCCCACTGCTGCGTGACAAACCATCCCAACTTAGTGGTGGACATCAACTGCCCTTTTCATTATGCCAACAGATTCTGTGGGTCAGGAATCTGAACACAGCAAATGGGACAGCTTGTTTCTGTCCCATCATGTCTAGGGCCTTAGCTGGGAAACTCGAAGGCTGGATGGCTCAACGAACAGGGACTAGAACCATCTAGAAGCTTCCTGACTTGCAAGTATGACTGAGCTGGGATGAGTCTAACCAGTGGGTCTACATGTGGCCTTCCCTGTGGCTTTGGGCTTCTCACAGCACGGCTGCTGGGTTTCAAGAGCAAGTCTTCCAAGAGGCAAAGTCTTGAAGAAGACTTGCAAGAGAACAGGGCCAAAGCTGCAAGACTCCTTCTGACCTGGTGCAGAAGTCAGCAGCAAAGTTCTACTGATTCAGCTGCACTCTGCTGGTTACAAGCCATCACTGAGCCCAGCCCAGATGCAAGGGGAGGGGAATTATCTCCACACCTCAATGGGCCTAAGGCAAGGTCACGCTGCAGAAGAGCATGTGGGTGGGAGGTACCACTGTGGTCATCTTTGAAACTGCCGTCTGCCACATACACAAAGGCCCACAGAGGGAACCTCTGGCTTGATCCCACGTGAGGAGCTCCAAGGACCTGGGCTGTTTATACCCACACACCCATTTGTCATTGGCCTCAGGCTGCCCTTGGGAGAGCACAAATTTCCAGTCACTTCTGTCTCTCTGTGAGCGCAGACAGAGCAGACTCTGGCAGGCTGGGGGCAGCCCTGTGACAATGCATGTGACAGAGACACAGGTGCTGGCCCTTGGGACTGAAAACAATGTGGGAACAGATGTGCATAAAACTGGAAAGGGATCCCAGGTGGTATGGGCTGTCTCAGTCCCTTCGGGCTGCTAAAACAAAGTACCACAGACTGGGTGGCTTATAAATAACAGAGATTTCTCAAAGTTCTGGAGGTTGGAAGTCCAAGATCAGGGTGCCCTCTTCCAGGGTGCAGGCGGCCATCTTCTGGTCGTGTCCTGACACAGCAGAAAGCAAAAAGGGGAAGCACCCTCTCTGGTGATGCTTATAAGGACACTAATCCCATTCTGAGGGCTCTGCCTCATGACCTCATCTAATCGTAATCACCCCCTAAAGGCTCCACCTTCAAATACCATCACGCTGGAAGGTAGGCTTTCAACACTGCCATCAACGGCAGCACGGGCTGGGATCTCTGTACGTACCCCTCACTTAACAAGTGGTGTGGAGTGCTGGTTGTGCCCTGGCATTTTAGAGTTAAACAGCTCCTGGCCCCACTATGACTACTGTGTAACCTCTTTCATAAAATAGGGATAATAAGAGTACTTACTCCACAGGGTGGTGGTAAAGATAAAATGAAGTTATGCATGAGAACCATTAACACGGTGCTTCTGGCACATGGTAAGTGCTGTACGTGTTAACAGTTGGTGTTGTTATTTTGGTAAAGGCACAAGAAAAGGAGTTATCTACCCAGCTGAGCGTAGAGGGAAGGACACACTATGGGAACTACATGGAAGCTCTGACACAAGCTGGGGTGTGATAGCAAGGACAAAACTTTGCTCTTCAGGGCTATTTATGGTGTGTGTTCTGCAGGCTTAATGTGGGATGCTGGGCATGGCTGCAGGGAAGCCACTCAGCCTGTTAGGTGGCTGGTATTTACACACCTACGGTCTGCAAACTCAGTGCGGTCTGGCCACCCTCCTGGGTTTCTCTGGTCAGCCCTGCTCCTTAAGCACCATTACCTGCTCTCTTTGTCTGCATTCATTTCTTAGCTGCCATGAAGCTTAACACTTGGATTTCTTTCTATTTCTCTGGCCACAATTATTTGGGTTTTTTGTTTGTTTTAATAAAATAGCTCCCATACACCAAAGACATGTGTGTTTGTATATAACACAGATCTATACAGTTTTTAAAAAATAACAAGAGGAATACACAGGTGCTTGATACCCAAATTAAAAATAAATAAACAACAACATTACCAGTATCTTTGAAGTGTGCATGTTCCCCTGCCTAATTGCATCTTCTTACCTCCACCCAAGAGGTTACCATTATCCTGAAATTTACGTTGATCGTTCTCTTGCTTTTTCTCTATAGTGTACTATATTAGTTATCTACTGCTGTGTAAAAAATTATCCCAAAACTTAGCAGCTTAAAAAATACGCATTTATTACTTCACAGGTTTCATGGTCACAAATTTGGGAGCAGCTTCATCGGGTGGTTGTGGATCCAGATCTCTCATGAGGTTGCCGCCAAGACTTCAGCCCGGGCCACAGTCATCTGAAGGCCTCACTGGGACTGGGGATACATTTCCAAGATGGCACACTCACGTGGCTGTTGGCAAGAGGCATCAGGTCCTTGCCACGTGAGCTACTTGAGTGTCATGACACCTGGCTTCCCCCCAGAGCAAGTGATCCAGGCAAGGGCATGAAGGAAGCCACACTGCCTTCATGACCTAGTATCAAAAGTCACACACTATTCATTACTTATGCTTTTCTATTCATCAGAAGTGAGCCACTGAGTTCAGCCCACATTCAAGGGGAGGGGAATTAAGCTCCATCTTTTAAAGGAGTGTCAGAATGTAAGAATTTGTTATGTGTGTATATGTGTCTGTGGTCCTAAAGTACTCTTTTTTAAAAAAATCTTTACCTAAATGGAATCACACTGTTAGTGTTCTGTGACTTGCAATTTCATCCAACCTTATATTTTTGAGATCCATTAATATTGACCCATTGTATTAGTCTGCTAGGGCTGCCATAAGAAAGTACTGTAGACAGGGCGGCTTAAAACAACTGAATTTGTTTTCTCAGAGTCCTGGAGGCTGGATGTCCAAGATCAAGGTGCTGGCAGGGGTGGTTTCTTCTGAGGCCTCTCTCCTTCGCTTGTAGATGGTTTTCTTCTCGCTGTGTCTTCGCATGGTCTTCCTTCTTTGTGTGCTAATTTCCTCTTCTTGTAAGGACATGTGTCATATTGGATTAAGGCCCAGCCTAATGATCTCATTTTATTCATTTCCCTCTTTAAAGACTTTATACCCAAATACAGTCACATCCTGAGATAGTGGGGGTTAGGACTTCAACATATGAATTTTATGGGGGCACAATTCAACCCATAACATACACAGACCTGCTGTTTATTCAATTTCACTGCTCTATAGTATTCTATTGTGTGAGTAGACCAAAATTTTTTTTCTATTCTACTATCGATATTTTATTTTCAGTTTTTGTTATTATAAACCACATTGTCACATGCCTCCTGGCACCCATGAATATGTAACATACATACATCTTCATATTTACTAGGTTAATGCCAATTTTTTTCCCCAAAGGTTGCACTAATGTACGTTCCCATCACCGGGATATCAGAGTCCTCATTGCTCCACATTCTTGCCAGTGTTTGGTATTGTCAGACTCTAACTTTTCTAATCTCGTGGGTGAGAAATGATATCTTTTGTGGCTCTATTTAGCATTTCCCAGATGACCAACAAGGTTGAGGATCCTTTCATTTGTTTGTGAAACGCTTTTTCCTTTCTTTGGTCCATTTATCCATTGGGTTGTTAATTTTTTCTGTATTGATTTGTCAAAGTTCTTCACATATTGGTACTGCACATGTTTTCTACCAGCTATGGCTTAGCTTTTTACTTTCTCTGGCCAAACTGCATAAGTCTCGGCTCTTCCTCTTCTGCCCATCTCTTGTTTGTGTGTCTCTCAGGTCCTGTCCTCTCCCTGCTCTACATACTGCCCTTAGTTAATCTGTCCAATGAATGAACTTCTCACCTACAAATGTTACTGAATCCTAAACTACATCTTCAAAATAGCTCTGCTGAGCATCTTAAAGTTCACTGAACACTCCATGCTTTTTCTAACTTGTGAGCTTTGGCACATGATTGCCACTCTTAGTGGAATAACATCTCCCACCCCATCCTCCTCCACTCTCCCATACACTTTTTTTTTTTTTTAAATGTCGGTTCATTGGGGTTTTTTTTATTTATTTATTTTTGGCTGTGTTGGGTCTTCGTTTCTGTGCAAGGGCTTTCTCCAGTTGCGGCAAGCGGGGGCCACTCTTCATCGCGGTACACGGGCCTCTCACTATCGTGGCCTCTCTTGCTGTGGAGCACAGGCTCCAGACACGCAGGCTCAGTAGTTGTGGCTCACGGACCCAGTTGTTCCGTGGCATGTGGGAACTTCCCGGACCGGGGCACGAACCCGTGTCCTCTGCATTGGCAGGCGGACTCTCAACCACTGCACCACCAGGGAAGCCCTCCCATACACTTTTTAAAAGTTGTATTGAAGTCTAGTTGATTTACAATGTTATGTTAATTTCCACTGTACAGCAAAGTGACTCAGTTATACATATATATAATTCTTTTTCATATTCTTTTCCATTATGACTCATCACAGGATACTGAATATAGTTCCCTGTGCTATACAGTAGGACCTTAATGTTTATCCCCCATACATTTTTTTATCACTAATTCCTACTAACCTTCAAGTCTCAGGTCTCAGCTTAAGGGACTTCTCACCATGCCCCCATAGTGCCATACAACTGTCCTGCCACAGCACTTAGCACACTGTATTATAATTATCTTTTTACTGAACTGTCTCCTAGACCAGACTATGAATCCCTATGACACTGTACCTAATACTTATGTTTCGGTACATAACTGACATGCAATAAATACTATTGATTAGTTAGTAATTTTCATTAATTCATTCATTCATTTTCATGCTCACCAATACAACTGACATATAAGTGTGCAAGTCATTTCTGTTACTAAAACATGAACATAAATTTTACACATCATCAAAATAAAGTTAAAACAACCTCTGATCCCTGGTTCCCCCCAAATAAAAGTATTATAAACATGCACAACAATAGTTAAGGTTCATCAACAGCTTCTGTTCAGCCAAGACCACAACCCTATGACGAGAAAATCCAGAAAGAAGTTTTCAGGGTTCCCCTCAAGATTTCTAATGGACCTCTGTCCCTCCCCAGCGTTGGCCAAACGAGTTGCATTTCCTCCAGAGAGAAATGGGAACTAGGGAGAATTGTCTAACCTGGTCACACCTGGGAAGGTGGGAACACTTGACACGCCCAAGGAGGGATGAGGGTGCTTCTTGGCAATGACTCGACGGCGTGCTTTCCCTGAGGTCATCTGTTTGGCATTGATACCTGTGTAGTCAAAGTCAGACTGTCAGCTCTGTACCGAACTGTACCAAACAGCTGTACAGGCAGAAAGGGGTTGGCAATAGGGCATCTGATGAATGAGCTGAAGTCTTCCTTTGACTTTATTTTCTGGTCAAAATGTAAGCTGAACAGATTTGCTACTTTTTCTTTCCTCTGAGATAAATCTTTCCAAGCATTTGGAATTAGAATTAGACTGACTGTGTGTCAGTCAGTCACTTCTAATTTCCTCCAGTGCAAGGTTTCTCAACTTCAGCACTATTAACATCTTAGTCCAAATAATTCTTTGTTGTGGAGAGAGTGTCCTGTGCGTTGCAGGACGTTTAGCAGTGTCCCTGGCCTCCACCCACTAGATGCTAGTAGCATGCCCTCAAATCGTGACAACCAAATATACCTCCAGACACTGTATCTGGGATCTAGAATCTGGAGAGACCTTTAGATTTCCCGCTACTGGCTAAAGTTGCCTTGTCTTTAGCTCCCTTCTCACATAAGGGCTAATCAATAAAGAAATTATTTTAATAAATAGGAGGCATAAGCCTGTTGTGTTGAACGTTTGGAAATGATTCTCTCCTCAATTCAAGGTTGAATTCAGCCTTGGTTCATACTTATCATTTTACAACCCTACTCAAAAGTAGGGAGCGATTCCCATTAACAGAAAGTTCACATTCCTAAGACACCTATTCAAGGAGCCACACAACCTGGGTTTAGAAACTTGGGGAGAATTACCCTAAGTGGAGAAAGAGGTTGGACATTCTAGGAGAGAGGAATGGTATTGGCAAAAGTGGCGGTGAAAGGCGAAAGACATTTCCACGGGTGCACAGACCACCGTGGCTGGAGGGGAGAGGCTCTATCCAGGAATATCCAAAGATTTGCTTTCCCATAGACCAGCTCACACCGCTTTGGGGAAGCCTTCACGGATCTCACCAACCCATGTGATTATTCCAGCCTCTGAATTCTTGCCAACCTGTGTTTCCACCTCCAGTGTCACAGTTAATTTACACTGCTTTGTACTGCTAGTCATTTTCATCTCTGTACTGTATTCATAATGTATTGTCCCAATTCAACGGTGAATTCCTAAAGGACAGTGACAGTATCTAGGGCAAAAGTGTACACAGAGCAGGTGCTTGAAAAGTGTGATTTCCTGGAAAACAGGGAGGGGCTGCCCAAATTAAATAGCTGGGTTATGATCACCCCTGGAATGAAAAGCTAGTTAAACTTAGTTGGAAATCACTTACACAGAATAATAGCCGAGGAAACAATATAGAAGTTTATCAGTATTACTCAAAATTTAACTTAGAAACCATTCCATCAATCCAATCAATTTTATAGTCTGGTGGTATTGGAGTATTTTTCACACTAAATGAAAAAAACATGCTCTTTTTTTCTATGTAGAAAATAAGACCAGAAAAATGCCTGCAAGCGGTCACATGTGTATTACTCTCTGAATCTAGACCCAGCTCTGGATTGACGCCAATGTCATTTCATCCAAGCCCCAATCAGTCACCATCCCACATATAACAACACGTGTCTGGACTCATTATTTTGCAATCTTGCAATGACCTTTGAAATCGTCTCTTGTTATTGGATGAAGACCGCTTCAAAGCAAGGGAAGCTGATTGGAAATGCGTTTATCAGGGACCCAGGCCAAGTTCATCTTCACCGAAGTCCTGTATCATATTGTTGACAAACATGAAATAATTGCTGCATGTTGACTACTGTAAACCAGGAGTGCACCTAAAGCTACATCTGTGGGCTGGGGCGGGAGGACCATGAGATGAGAGAGGCCCCACCCTAGGCTGACAACGCCTGTGACTGTACTTATCCCAGCACCTTCCTCTGAACTCATTATGGCTTCTCCAATCTCATTACCTCTGGGTTGAACTCCTGCACCTAGAACAGTCTCTCTTCACAGTTACGGCACCTCAAGACATTTGAAAGTGAGCCACTCTCCCTTTAGAACATATTAATGCTTTTTAAAAACAAATGATTGTAATTGTTTAGTTTTTCAAACTATTACCCCAAAATGGCAAAGGTAGGCAAACTCATGATAGAAAGAATGAAGAGAATTTGCAAGAAAACCTGTTGAAAACTTCAGATGGACAATTACGCTCACTCTCCCACTAATTTATTTTTTTGCCGAAAACAGATTTGAGGCTTTTTACAATAAATGATACATGAACTTTAAAATTATTAAAAGAAGGTAAATTAAAGAACAAGAGATGAGGCGTGAAAAGGGAGTAAAAATTCTATCAGAAAACCTAAGTAAAAGGAGGTATCTTCGACCATTCCAGTTGCTAAAACAGAATACCACAGACTGGGCAGCTTATAAACAACAGAAATTTATTTCTCACAGTTCTGGAGGCTGGAAGTCCAAGCTCAAGACACCTGCAGATTCAGTGTCTGCTGAGAGCCCACTTCCTTCTCACTGTGTCCTCACCTGGTGGACGGAGGGAGGGAGCTTTCTGGGGTCTCTTATAAGGACACTAATCCCATTCACGGGGGCTCTACCCTCATGACCTAATCACCTCCCGAAGGCCCATCTCCTAATACCACTGCATTGGGCGCCAGGCTTCAACTGGTGAACTGTGGAGGCACAAGCACTGAGTCAACAGCAGGGAGCTGTAACTGACCACAAACCTTAGCTCCACGATGCCAAACCATCAGGGCACACGGGGAAGGGTGAAGAGCCCCACTAGGGGTTCCTAACCTCGGCTGTGCTGCAGATCCACGGGGGGCGGGGGAGGAAGCATTTTAAAAACACAGTTATCTGACCCTACCCAAACTTACTGGATCAGAGTCCCCAGGCGTAAAGCCCAGGTGCCCGTCTCACAGAAAGAAACACCAAGAGAGACGACCTTTTTCTTCGCTCTGAGGCAATTCATGACAGATGATTTCTATAAAGGCTGCTGGACAATGAAATGCTCCGGAGGCAGCCTTGAGCTCATGTCACCGACCCGGCCCCGGCGCTAGAGCAGAGCGACGGGGGCACCCAGGTGCGGGGGGCCTCTCCTCCGGGGTGGCCGTGCACGTAGCAGGCGCCCCATAAACGCTGGCAGTTGCTGTTACGGTTATTCTCCAAGATCACTGTTCTTACTGGACTTCGGCAGGGGGCTGAAAATTGCCCATCACTAACAAGCAGCCGCGACAAAAAGCAGCCCTGCTTTCACTGCACCTCCCTTGTAGCACTGCTGCCAGCAAAGCCCATTAACAGTTCCCCGGAAATGAAAATAGACTCCGGGTAGTAAAAGGAAGTCTAACCTTCTTCCTTCTCCTCTGTGCTCAGCGTAGCTTCACTGGCTCACAGGGGCCACGAGCAGAGGCCGCGCACCTGGCCCTTCAGGCCCGCGTTTCTCGAGCGGAAGGGTGGCGCCCACACCTCAGCTCTGGGGCGTGCGCAGAAGCCCCCAGGCCACGGCGCTGCCCCCTGGCGGCAGGGGCCGCGCGCAGCAACGCCGCGCCTGCCCTGCGGGAGCCCGGCCCCTACCCCTGAGGAGACCCCGCAAGGAAGCCCTGCCGAGCGCCTGGCCGGAGAGCGTGTGCCGGCACCTCTGTGTCCTCTGGGCGGGAGGACCTTTCTATTAGTGAGAGAAGGGGCACCGCCCTTGGGGTACTGGCTCAGAAACCATGACCCCTTACTCGGGCAATCAGATCAAGGCGCTCAGTGGTGGCCCCCTTGCCTCCGTAGCGGCCGCTACAGCTCTGAAAGGTTGCCATGCGGCCAGCCGACCACGGTGTGGACCCCAGCTCTATGGGAACTGAATGGCTGTCCCCCAAAGGTCGATTCAAGTCCAGGCTACGCTTTAACACAACCTAGTGGCTACTAAAAACACCTGTCACACGCTAAATCCTGCCACCCTGCTACCCACAGAAACCCTGGAGCACAGGGGACCCTGGAGCATGACTGTACAGAAACCACAGACAAGATCTAGTCCAGCCACCCCGAGCCAGGAAGTGAGCCTCTCCCAAACACCAAAGAGGAATGGTTCACATATGGAAGCAGCTTTATGAGAGAGCGAAAAGAGTTGGTGGGATACACAGTGACCTCCCAGACCCAAGTCACAGATGCAAGAAGCCTCCCCCCAGGGACTTCTGCCCCAAAGGCAGAGCTGGTAGCCCTCACCTGAGCCTCAGAGCTTGGGACAGGGAAGATCTCGACACACACACACACACACACACACACACACACACACACACACACACACACACACACACACACACACACACACACACACGGCTACCTGGACGGAAAGAGGGATGCTTACTGCACAGAATGAACTCGTGAAACATGGCTTAAGCATACTGAAGCTCTTAGAAGCAGTACAGCGTCCCCCAAAGTGGCAGTGATTCACTGCAGGGGTCCCCAAGAGGGGTGCAGAGATAATAAAGGGAAACCACAAGGTGGATGCAACTGCCAGAGAGCAGCCCTAGAACCAGGAACTTGGCAGCTACCCGTCATACCTCGAAGGCCAGATCCATCCAATTATCCCCTAGTCTACACGGAGGAAGAATTAGACCAATCCTAAAAATGAGAGCTAGGAGGCCATGGGTGGCTAGTGAACGAGCACCGACACTAGCTTCCCCAAACTGCAACTTGTCGGCCACCAGGGAGGCTCATCAAGGTGCTCACCACGGGAGGGAAGCCCTGTATAACTGGTTAGTTGAGGTCACGGTAACTCCCGGCGTGGAGTCGGATGGTTGAGAACTGCCCCCTCCGCACAACGAACCCCACCATCACCAGAGCCCCCCGAGGCCCCCGGATAAAGCCCGTCCAGGCCAGAGGGACATATCCTGCAGAAGAGCAGCAGGGTGACTTCACTGCCGTGCCGAGAGCACCGGGCAATTCCAGGCATCTCTTGGTGCTGGTGGCCACGTTTTCGGGGTGGCTGGAAGCACTCCCTGCCGGAACCCAAATGGCAGCCACAGCGGCTAAGGCGCTGCTGAAAGAAAGAATCCCCAGGATGGGCTCCCAGGATCCCTACAAGGTAACAAGGGTCCAGCGTCTGTGTCTCAGGCGACAGAGGGGATAACAAGTGCCCTGGGCATAAGAGGTACCTTGCTCTTATCCTGGAGACCCCCTGTCGTTGGGGAAAGTAGAGGGAACCCATCAGACCTCGGAACGAGCCTGAGCCAAGCGCTGTCAGGACACTCAAGAGAAGTGGACCGACCTGCTTCCCACCGCCCGGAGCCTCGTGCGGTGGCCCCAGGGGACGAGTCAAGGTTAAGTGCGTGTGAATTCACGGCTGGTAGACCCACGCCTCCAAGCCCCCGAGAAGGGCCACCTCAGCCCCCTGGAAATGGAACAACTCAAGTGCGGCCGCCAGCTGGCGGGGACTAAGACCGCCCTCCCGGGTGCGGCGACCGGGTGCTGCCCGCACCCAGCACCCGACCCCCACCCCTTCCCGCCAGGAGCGGGGGGCACCTACACCTGGAAAACCGCTGGCCGCAAGCCCAGCGCCCGCCCCGCGACCCTCACGGTCCTGCCCGGCAGCCACACTGGACGGAAGGGGCCCCGAGCTCCGACCGCCAGACACGCCCCGGGGCCGCGGCCCCTGACCGCTCGGGGACGGCCCCTCCCCCACCGGACGCTTCTCTGCCCGAAAACTGCCGAAAACTGCCTCCGGTGCGAGCAGGAGCCTCGCGCCAGGGCCCGAGACCCAGGTGCCCGCACTTTCAGGACCCCTGTTCTCTTGCTAATACGTGGGCCACGGCTCTTAAACTGTCTGGTGTCCTTCGTCCCCGGGGGGTTAGAGGAAAGAGGGCCCCTCAGGGATGTGCACAGTCAGCCGGGGTCGAGGCCTGGGGACAGCCACGCACACCCAACGGCGGCTGAGGAGACGCTCTGCTCCTGCCCTGGGTCACAGCGCCCGCGCTCTGCCGGAGGCGCCGCAGGACAGGACCTCACCACCAAGGCGCAGGACAGGCGGCGGAGGAGGGGCCTGTGCCAGCCACGCTCGTCAACAATTCCCGGGAAATGAAGATAGAAACTGGTAATAAAATTAAGTCTAACCTTGCTTCCCTCTCTGCTCAGTGTAGCTTCACTGGCTCGCAGGGGGCCGCGTGCAGAGGCCGCGCACCGGGCGCCTCAGACCAGGGTTCCTGGTGGAAAACGGCGGCTTGGACACCCCGGCGCCCGGCAGTGGGCCGAAGGGCCGCCTGAGACAACGCGATTCAAGATGGTGGCGTGCGGGCGGTGTCGTGTGCAGAGATGCTGCGCCTGCGCCTGCGCCTGCGCCCACCCCTGAGAGCCCCGCCCCTGAGAGCCCCGCCCCTCCCCTCACCAGATCCCTATAAAGCAGCCCCTTCCAGCACCTGGCAGGAGAGCGTGTGTGCAGAGCGGGCTGGCCCCTGTTGGTTCTCTGATCAGAGGATAACATTTTCCTTTGTTCTGAACCAAACTGCCTCTCGTTCTATTGGCTCAAGTGACCACGGACATGAGGACCTTGTTGGGGACCCACTCAGGAGGGTCGGTGACAGTACCACCCACAGGACAGAGCCAGGTCTTTGTTTCACTCAATTTCACAACCACCCTGTGGGAGGTACTATTACTCTACCCATTTTACAGATGGAAAGACCAAGGAACGAATGGGTTAAATGTCATTGCTGGTGTATGACAGAACTGAACGTCCATCTCCAGGCTGTCTGGCTCCAGACAGTGTGTTCTTAAGACCGGGTTCCATGCCTCTGCCTGAGGGTAAGGACTCGGGCTGCTGGTTGAAAGGAGAACCACATGCTCCAGAGATGTGGCCAGTTGACAGCTTGGTTATAAGCATTAAAGCCTGTACCACATCACAAGAGTCCCTTTACATGCGGCCACACCTCTCAGAAAGCAACTTTGAATGGGGTCAAATGCCAAACACACACACACAAAGTCTTACTCTGATCTTGGCCTGGAAAACTTGAGAACAGGATTTGTCACCATCCACATCTGCCACAAGGCAGAACCCATCAGAAACCCTCAGCTAATTCCCTGGAATCTGAGTCATGGGATAGTCTCATCAACTTTCCCCTTTGGTCAGAACATGGCCTTTTTTGACATGACATCCTTTTTTGAACTTTCCTCAACTCTTTCCAAAGGGCAGTCATCCCAGAAGTCATTTCTTTTAAAGTGTCACACTCAAGCCAGCACAAAGGTGGAGAATGAAATGCTGCGTGTATGTCGTAAACCTGAATACAGACAGTAAGTGCTCATAAACTCCCGATGGAGGCAACAGGCTCCCCGGAGGGCGGGGGCGGGGTGTCCGCGCTCTGCCACCAGAGCACAGCCCGCTCCCGGTTCAGTTCCCCAACAACCAAAGCCGAACACTCGCGCAGGGGGCAGCGGTGCTGGTGTTAGTGCAACACCTTGAGAGGCGTAGGTGCCTGCATTGCTTTCATTTACATTCGCAAGGAACCATCAGTCACAGAGGGAACGTCTAGACAGAACTAACATTCCCTAGACATCATCCTGGGTAGACAGCTTGTCAATTTGGAGAATGATGACATTTTTAAGACCGTAATAAGGTGAGATCCGAAAGCATTTGAGACTCTGGGGCCCTCCTGGCAGCTGCTGGACACCAAACTCGGAGAGCCCTCGGAAGAAGCAGGCGGCCTGGGCCTGCAGGAAGCCAAGTCGCTCCTGCAGCTGTTGGGGCCGAAGCCGGCCTCTCCCCACCCCCTCCCAGCTCCGGGAAGAAGCAGGAGCTCCAGAAAGAACGGAAAAAGGGAAAACATGGAGAGAAGGAACTGAAGAGGGCGCCTTGGACAGACCCGGAAGGGCCAGCAAGGGACAGAAAGGTTAAAACTGAGTGCAGCACTGCTTTTAGAAATAACTCTAGGAATAATTAAAAAGCAAAGCTCGAATGCCATATTGAGATAACAGCCCACGTCCCTTTTGAATCTCTCTTTATAAATACGTTTAATTAAAACAGTTTGACAGCCATGATGTCCTCCGCAGGTTGTATTCACGGCTGGAAAGGCTGGCAGTGAAACCTTTCCTTTAAAGTGAGCACGTTTTCTCTCATCCTAAAATGTTTTGACTACCAGGCCTGGAGAGAACTAAGGAACACGCCAGCTACATGGAAACCAGATGCAAACTCTAGGACACAAGTGGTTCATTGGTGCTTTACAGAAATTCGAGATCTAGAGAGCTCTCAGCTGATGTCAGTGCGAGGAAGACTTCAGAGCATTTAGGAAGAAACGATTGTGAGTGAGGAGCCAGCATGGAGCAAGTCATGTCAAACTTTTTTGATAAAAAGCCTTATTTTTCATATAATTATTTTTCGATCATATTCTTTTTTCAGATTATAAAAGTAGTATCGTCTCATTTTTTTAAAAGCACTAAAAATATAAATAAGTAGATGAATGGCCTCCACCATTATCCCAACCCTCAGAGATGACCACCGTTAACTGTCTGATTTATCCACATTTTTCCCTGCATATACACTATTTCACAAAAACAGGATTTAGACAGATGTAGCCTGCCTCCCAGAAGATTCATGTTACTGGAAAAATGATCTCCAAAAGTAAATTAATTTTTTTTTTTTTTTTTTTTTTTT
>NW_006779033.1:79114-156764 GCF_000442215.2 Lipotes vexillifer | reverse complement strand
CGCACAGGCTCAGCGGCCATGGCTCACGGGCCCAGCCGCTCCGCGGCATGTGGGATCTTCCCGGACCAGGGACTGAACATGTGTCCCCCTGCATTGGCAGGCGGATTCTTAACCACTGTGCCACCAGGGAAGCCCCCACATTCTTAAAAGATACAGTTTACTAAAACTGGTGTGAGAATAAATTAAAAAGTAAGAATAAACCCATACCTATTAAAGAAATGGATTTGTAATTTAAAACCTTCACAAAAATACATAGCCAGATCTAAACGGCTTCTCCACAAATTCCATCAAATATTTAAGAAAGAAATAATACAAATACTACACAAATACTTTCAGAAAATAGAGGAGGAAAATTTCCATCTCATTTTATGACATCAGCCTCATAAAGTAAACTAAAAGGTACCAGATAAAGTAAACTAAAATAAAACTATGGCTAATACTCTTCATGAACTTAAAGGCAAAAATTCTTAACAAAATACTGGCAAACCAAACAATACAAACCAAACAATATTTTTTAAGTGTAAGACATCATGTTCAAGTGGGACTTATACAGGACTTCAAAGTTAGTTTTACATTTGAAAATCAATCAGTGTAATTCATCACATTAACAAAATAAAAGATAAACCATATGATCATCTCAATAGATAACGGAGAAAGCATTTGACCAAATTTAACACTCATTCATGATAAAAACTCTTAGCAAGCAGGAAATTCTCCACTCTGATAAAGGGTATCTACAAAAACTTACAGTTAAAATCATACTTAATAGTGAAAGACTGTTTTCCCACTAAGATCAGGAACACAGAAAGGACATTCACTCCTTTTCAACACTGAACTGGAAGCCATAGCCAATGCAATAAGGCAAGAAAAAGAAATACAAGTCATACAGATTAGAAAAGAAGAAAAATGTAATTTGCAGACATGACTGTCTACATAGAAAATCCTAAGGAAATATGAAAAAACCACTAGAACGATTAGTTGCAAAGTTGCAAAACACAGAGTCAATACTTAAAGATCAGGGAATTCCTTGGCAGTCCACTGGTTAGGACTTGGTGCTTTCACTGCCATGGGCCCAGGTTCAGTCCCTGGTCAGGGAACTAAGATCCTGCAAGCCACGTGACATGGCAAAAAAAAAAAAGAAAGAAAGAAAAAAATCAGTAGTATTACTAACAATGATCTATCTGAAACAGATATAAATAATTCCATTTGCAATAACATCAAATACAATAAAATACTTAGGAATAAACTTAACCAAGGAAGTGGAAGATCTATATGCCAAAAACTATAAGACATTGAAGAAAGAAATTGAAGAAGACATAAATAAATGGAAAGATATCCCATGTTCATGAATTGAAAGAGTTATTCCAATAATATTATTAAAATATCCACGCTACCCAAGGCCATCTATAGATTCAATATAATCCCTATCAAAATTCAAAAGACATTTTTTCACAGAAATAGAAAAAACATCCTAAAATTTATATGGAACCACTAAAGATCTCAAATGATCTTTAGTGATCATTGAGAAAGAACAAAGCTAGAGGCATCTTACTTTCTGATTTCAAACTGTATCACAAAGCTATAGTAATCGAAACAGTATAGCACTGGCATAACAACAGACACAAAGATAAATGGAACATAATAGAAGCCCAGAAATAAACCAGAAATAAATACATATATATGGCATAATATTTGACAAGGGAACCAAGAACACTCAATGGGGAAAGGAGACTCTGTTCAATAAATGGTAAAAAATGCTGTGAAAACTGAATATCCATGCAAAGAATGAAATTAGACCTGTATATAAGGCTATTCACAAAAATTAACTCAAAATGGATTAAGAACTTAAACATAAAATCTAAAGCCATAAAACTCTTAGAAGAAAACATAGGGGAAAATCTCCTTGACTTTGCTCTTGGCAATGATTTTTTGAGGACACCAAAAGCAAAAGCAGCAAAAAGCAGATATCAACAAGTTGGACTACATCAAACCAAAAAGCTCTGCACAGTAAAAGAAGCAATCAACAAAATGAAAAGGTAGCATAAAGAATGGGGAAATATCTTCAAAGCATATGTCTGATAAGGAGTTAATATCCAAAATATGTACAGAACTTAAACAACTCAACAGTTAAAAACAAACAATCCTATTTGAAAATGGGCAGAGGACTTGAATTGACATTTTTTCCAAAGAAGACATACAAATAGTCATCAGGTACATGAAAAGGTGCTCAACATCACTAATCATCAGGGAAATACAAATCAAAATCACAATGAGATATTACCTCACACCTTTTATGGTGGTTATTTCAAAAAGACAAGAGATAACAAATGCTAACATTTGGATGTGGAGAAAGGGGGACTCTGGTGCACTGTTAATGACAATGTAAATTGGTACAGGCAGGATGGAAAACAGTATTTTCTTAAAAAATTAAATTAGGTTTCTTTAAAAATTAAAAATGGAACTACCATATGATCCAGCAATTCCACTTCTGGGTATATACCTAAAGAAGATGAAATCATTACCTCAAAGAGATATCTACACTTCCATGTTCATTGCAGCATTATCTACAATAGCCAAGACATGGAAACACTCTAAGTGTCCACTGGCAGATGAATGGATAAAGAAGATGTGATAGATAGATAGATAGATATAACATACACATGCACATGTGCACGCACACACACACACACACACACACACACACACACACACACACACACACACACACACACACACACACACACACACACACACACACAATGGAATATTAGTTAGACATAAAAAAGAAGGAAATCTTGCCATTTGTAGCAACATGGATGGATGGACCTGGAGGGCATTATGTAAGTGAAAATAAGTCAAACAGAGAAAGACCAATACTGTATGATGTCACTTATATGAGGATTTAAAAACATCAAACTCATAGAAACAGAAAGTAGAATGGTGGTTGTTGTGGGCTGAGGGTGGGGGTGGAATGGGGAGATGTTGTTCAAAGGTTACAAACTTTCAGGTATAAGATGAATTGCTTCCAGGGACCTAACACACCGCATGGTGACTGTAGTTAACAACGTATCCTGTACTTGAATGTTGCTATGAGAATAGAGATTTAATGGTCTCATTACAACAACAACAAAATGGTAATTATGTGAGGTAAAGGATGTGTTAACTAACTTTATTGTGGTAAACATTTCATAGTATATACATGTATCATATCATCACATTGTACACCTTAAACTTACACAATGTTATATGTCAATTATATCTCACTAAAGCTAGGGGAAAAGTGATATTTCTATATACCAGCAATAAACAAACTGAAATGAATTTTTTTAAAAACTTCCATTTGCAATACAAACAACATGAAATACCTCTATGAATAAAGATGTGTATGCTGAAAAATAAAAACGCGGCAGAGAGAAATAAAAAGAAGACAAATAAATAAATGGAGAAATATACCTATTCTTGAATAAGAAGACTCAATAGAGATAAAATGTCAATTGTCCCCAAACTTATCCATAGACTTAACACAGGCAATTTCTGTAGAAATTGACAAACTGATTCTAAAATTCTAAAAAATATATGGGAACTCAAAGAACCTAGAATAATCCAAATGATTTTGAAAAGAAGAAAAATGTTGAGGATTTAACACCACTTGACTTTAAATCTTACTAAACAATTACAGTAATCAAGATAGTGAACTATTTATTAGCATAAGGATAGACACATACATCAATGGAACAGATTAGGGAGTCTAGAAATGAACTCATATATAAAAATGATCAATTGAGTTTCAACAAAAACAACAAGGTAATTCAATGGCAAAAGGACAGTCTTTTCAAACAAATGGTGCTAGAACAACCAGATATCCATATGGTTTTTACCTCAAACCATAGACAAATGCTAACTCACAGACCTAAATGTAAAAGGTGACAGTATAAAACTTCCAGAAGAAAATATATGCAAGCTTGGAGTAGCAAAGATCTCATACACAGGACACAACAAACACTAACCACAAAAGAAAAAATTAATAAGTGGAACTTTATCAAAATTAATACCACTTTTTAAAGGCATTGTTAAGAAAATAAAGTAAGTCACAGACTAGGAGAAAATATTTGCAATATGTACATATGAGAAAAAATTGCATCCAGAATATATTAAAAATTCTCATAATTAAATAACATAAATATAAAAAACCTAATTTTTGTAAGGAGGGAAAGATTTGAACAAACATTTTAGAAAAAGAAGTTATACAAGTGTTTACAAGCATATTAAGAGATGCTCAACAGATTATCCATCACAGAAGCATACATTTAAAAGACTGAAAAGACTGACAACACCAAGTGTTGACAAGCATATGGAGAAACTGGAACTCATATATTTCTGATAAGCATGTAAAATGGTACAACCACGGAAAACAATTTGGTAGTTTCTTATAAAGTTAAGCATATACTTGCTATGACCTGTCAATTCTACTCCTATGTGTTTACCCAAAGGAAATGAAAACACATGTCCACGTAAAGTCAAATTCACCAATGTTCATAGCAGCCTTATTCATAATTGCCCCAAAGTGGAAACAATCCAACTTTTCCTTCCTTAGGTGAATAGACAAATTGTGGTATACTCATACAGTAGAGCTCTACAAAGCAATAAAAAGGAATGAATTTCTGATGGATGAATCACACAAACATTATGCTGAACAAAAAAGACCAGATCCAAAAGACTATGTACTGTATGATTCCACTTGTATGAAATTCTAGAAAAAGTAAAACTGTGGGGATAGGAAGTAGATCAGTGGTTGTCAGGGTCCAGGATGTAGAGAAAGAGAATTGACTATAAAAGGGTACAAGAAACTTTCTCAGGTGAGAAATGCCCAGTAGGATAATTATGCTGACTATTACATGGCTATTCTCAAAGCCAGGCTTTGTCAACCCTGGCTCCACTGACATTCTTGGCAGTGTAGTTTTTGTTGTGCAGGGCTGGTCTGTGCATTCCTGGATGGTTAGCAGCATCCCTGCCCTCTATCTCACTAGATGTCAGTAGCACCCCCCCACCCCCCAAGTTGTGTCAACCAACAATGTCTTCAGACATTGCCAAATATCTCCTGGGGGGTAAAATTGCCTCTGGTTGAGAACCACTAGTCAAAACTCATTAAACAGTAGAATTAAAATTAGCGAATTCTGGGGCTTCCCTGGTGGCGCAGTGCTTGAGAGTCCGCCTGCCGGTGCGGGAGGCGCGGTTCGTGCCCCGTTTCGGGAGGATCCCACGTGCCGCGGAGCGGCTGGGCCCGTGGGCCGTGGCCGCTGGGCCTGCGCGTCCGGAGCCTGTGCTCCGCAAATGGGAGAGGCCACAACAGTGAGAGGCCCGCATAACGCAAGAAAAAAAAAAAAAAAAAAAAAAATTAGCGAATTCTGTTGTACATAAATTATACCTCCAGAAAGCTGATTTTTTTCAGGTAGAAGGCAGTTTGGGACTACATGCCTTACACCGGAAGATATGATTTTATGTATTTTACATATCCTTCAGTATAATCATTTGAGCTCTATATTTACTGAAATAATTTTTCTGCAGATTTTTGAAATATTATTCTATTTTTATCTAATATTAAACATTGCTACTGAAAAATCAGGTGCAATCTTAATTCCTGATCCTTGTGACCTTTTCTATCTCTCTGAAAGTTTTTACCCACTTTTTTTCAATCATTATGCTAGGTTCTTATGGACCTATTCAGATTGGAAAATAATGTTCTTCAGTTCTAGCAAATTTTCGAGCAGGATGTATTTTTAAAATTCCTCCAGTCTACTTTCTCTATTTTCCTTTCCTAAAACTCCAGAAAGATGTTGAACTTCCCAAACCTAGCCTTTGATTTCCTCATCTTTTCTCTCAGTGGTTCATCTTTTTGTCTTGTCATTACTTTCTAAGAGATTCTCTTTATCCTGCAAATCTTACTGGAAATTTTGTTTCAGCTTTCTTTTTTTTTTTTTTTTTTTTATTTCAAAGAGCTCTTTCTTGTTCTCAGATTGTTCCTCTTTTCTATGGACGTTATTGTAATTCAACTATTTTTTCTTCTGATCTTTGCAGATGTGTCTCCTCTAGAGACAATGCTAATTTCAGTCTCTTATATTAAAGGCTGTCCTCAAATGTGTGGTGATCCTTAGCTGTGGGTCCATATTTAACGGGAAATATGAAAGTCTTAAAACTGAGTGTTCGTTCTCTATGCAAGGGTGGAACTTGTTGACTGGTAGACTTCAGGAAGTGATCAAGTAGTAGAAAGTGGACTTTTCTTTCCAGAAAATGTCAGTGTCTGAAGATGTTTTCTCTGGGGACTCAGAGTTCCTTCAAGGATGAATTCTTACCCAAGGGTAAAAGAAACATCTCTAGCTTCCAATGTTCTAGGAAGAGGGCAAGGGAAGCAGGCTGGTAGGGGGGCCTCATTATCACTTTTTCAAACATTCATTTAATGTTCCTAGTTTCAGCCCAGATCTCATCATTGGCTTCCACTGTGTCCTGTGTCCCTGAGTCTGAAACCCCTCAAATCCAGATTTTGAAGAAAATGGTTCTTGCTCTGAAGCAGAATAATGGGAATAAGATTGTCACTTCAGTGAGCAGGGTGGACATAGGTATTCAGAGGGGAGCTGTCAAACTCCATTTACAGATGAATCATTCTGTTCCCCTGTCCCCTTTATCTCTGTCTCCTACTGAGCAGAAATTTGGGTGAAGCTGGGATAAATTAGATCAAACATTGCTGTGATTTGGAAAAAGCTCCCTAAGATAAGTCATGAGTTGTGTGAAATGTGATTTTCCAGGATAAAGGAAAAGCTAAAGATGAGGGGGGGAAGAAAAGAACCAAGTGGAGCCAGTTAAGGGAAGCCCAAAGCTGTAGCACCCAAAGCTGTAGAGCAGAGATCCTTAAGAAGGCTAGGGACCTCCCTGGTGGTGCTGCAGTTAAGAATCCGCTTGCCATTGCAGGGTACACGGGTTTGAGCCCTGGTCAGTGAAGATCCCACATGCCGCGGAGCAACTAAGCCCGCAAGCCACAGCTACTGAGCCGGTGTGCATGCCTAGAGGCCTGCATGCCTAGAGGCCGTGCTCTGCAACAAGAGAGGCCACCACAATGAGAAGTCCACGCACCGCAGCGAAGAGTAGCCCCTGCTCGCCGCAACTAGAGAAAGCACATGCACAGCAACGAAGACCCAATGCAGCCAAAAATAAAAGACAAATTTTAAAAAGAGAAGAAGCCTAACTCAGCTGGAATAAAGTGCGTGGGACAGAAAAAAGGGAGCATTCAACATAGAGAAAGTGGCCTATGGGATTGGTATCAAGACTCTGTCAATTGCAAATATAGGATCATTCCATGAAAGTAACCCTGGAACTGCAGAAGATATGTGGAGACCCTGGGATGAGCAGAGGTGCTTTTATGGACTTGTGCGTCTGTAGGAGAAGGTGGCTTTTCCTTGGAGAAAGAACAGCTGTAAAATGATAAAACGGAAAAGGGATGGTAGGGGTTCTTTTCCTCCCCCCCAAGCAATGGTCCGTTTGTCCTCAGGAGTAAAATCAGACCTTGCAGAAGTACAATATGGGTGAGGAGTTAACAAATATATAACTTGAGGCTAAAAATCCTTAGGCAGTTGCTTCCTCATCCCTCCTCCTCCAATCCCCCAGAGCTGGGGATTACAATTTAAAGAGCATCTTCTTCTAATCCTGTTTCTCCCTGCAGGCAACAGTAAAGCCCTGACTTCGAGAGGAGTGAGGAGCTCTGCCCCCCAGGGCACATTTCCCCCTTCCTCCCTAAACTCCAGAAACTGGCACCAGCTGGCTCTGGTGCATCACTGGAGGAAAGCTGTCACCCTTCAAGAAAACAATCTCAGAGGCCAAATCAACAAGACAATTGAAGAACACAGCCTCTTCAAAAAAAACCAAAAAACAAAAAACACTATTCAGGATTAAAGATTCCACCAGGGCTTCCCTGGCGGCGCAGTGGTTGAGAGTCCGCCTGCCGATGCAGGGGACGCGGGTTCGTGCCCCGGTCCGGGAAGATCCCACATGCCCTGGAGCAGCTGGGCCCGTGAGCCATGGCCTCTGAGCCTGCGCGTCCGCAGCCTGTGCTCCGCAACGGGAGAGGCCACAACAGTGAGAAGCCCATGTACCGCAAAAAAAAAAAAAAAAAAAAAAAGATTCCACCAGAATATTAGGACACAGAGGCAAGAAGTTAAAACTAGCCTAATTTGCATATCTCTTTAAAAAGAATTTTAAAAATACTAGCAACATGAAACAGAAAAGCAAGCATACAAAAGCATCAAAATATAAATAATAGGTACAAAAACGCAATATTTGAAATAAAGAACCCTCTAGATGACATAAAGGGCAAAACGGAAATAGCCCAGGAACAAGGTAACAATTTGAAAGACCAGGTTGACCAATTCTCCCAGAAGGAAGAAAAGTCAAAGAAACAGAAAATATAAGAGAAAACTGAGGTGATATAGAGGTTAGAAGTAGAAGTAAGTGGTGACATATAAATAATAAAAGTCCCAGAAATAAAAAAAATAATAAAAATGGAGAGTAAGAATAATTTTGAAAAATAATAGACTAAATTCCTCCAAATTGAAAAAGATTAGAAACCTCAAATTTAAGGAACCCTTAAGCTGATAAAAAAAATTTTTTTAAGATAGATGGTAAAACCCACACCTATCCATGTTATTGTGAAAAGTAAGAATGCCAAAAAGATGATTTTTAAATGTTTCCAGAAAAAAAAAAAAAGCAGATTCAGATTGAAACCACATTTCCAAACAACAACAATAGATGCAATAACTCAATGGAATTATATTTTTTTAAGTATTGAAGGAAAAGAACTTTAAACCTGAAATTTTGTAACCAACTGAACTGCCATCCAAATATACAGGCATGACATTTTTTATTTCTCAGGCATACAAGCCCTCAGATGTTTCACCACAAAGACTCATAAAAATGGTTTTATATAAAATATTTGAATAAGAAGAAAGACAAATGCAAGAGATGATGCAAGAGATATATATCTAAAGGAGAAGGGATTAAGTAACCTGAAAGAATTTGTATTGTCTTAAATAAATAGCTAAGACTAAAGAAAAAGATAAAAATATCAATAATAGTGTAAATTAAGAGTGTAGATAATAACTACATGATAGGGGCTGACAGAGGTGGGAAGAAACTAAGAATGAAAGTTCTTATTGGGGGGATATTGATATAATTTTTTCAAAAGCAAGAAAAGATTTAACAAATATAGAAAACTTGAGACAAAGAAGACAGAACTAAGTCCAAATACATCAATAAGTAAAATAAATATATTTGGATGAAACTCACCACTCAAATTATTAACAGATTGAATATTTTAAATACAGGTATGTGTTATCTGTAAGAGACACTCATTAAGAATAAGGATATGCAAAGTTTGTAAATTTAAAAAAAAGATTGACAATGGCAGGGTAGGCAAATATGAACCAAAAGAAAGCCATGTAGCTTATCAGTATCATTAAACTAGACTCTAAGACAACGAGTACTATGAGGGATTGAGAGGGTTACCATAAAATAATAAAAGTTTTAATTCACCAAGAAGAGGGCAACTTTAAATATAAATGCATATAAAATAGCCCCATATATATTAGGTAAAATTTTATAGAACAAGGGTGAATTTAGCAAGGCTTTTTCAGTTATTGATAGATCAAAAGGAAAAAAAAATCAGCAAGGATATAGAAAATATGCACCACTCAGTTACAAGTTGTGACCCACTTAAATAACATCTCACATAGAGTTCTTCCAAACAATACAGAATATACATTTTTCTCAAGCACACCTGGAATATATGCAAAAATCTGATCATGTACTGGGCCATTTAGAAAGTCTCAATAAATTTCAATCTTAAGTATTGGGTTGGCCCCAAAAAGTTTGCTGGGGTTTTTCCATAAGCTGTTATGGAAAAACCCCAACAATCTTTTTGGGGCCAACCCAATGGAAAGCAGACTGGGAACTCTGACCATCAATGAAATTAAATCAGAAGTTTAAAATATAAATTTAAAATGCCCAACTATTTAGCAGTATTGCTAAATAACTCATGGAATAAAGGGGAAATATCAAAATTTAAAAAATTTAATACCTAAGACTAACTGACAATAAAAAACCATATATTAAAATTTCTGGGATGCAGCCAATGTGTACTTTGAGGAAAAATTATAGCTAAATACTTATATTAGAATGGAAGAAAATCTCAAAATTAGTGAGTTGCGTGTTCTTAAGAGATTCAGGGGACAAAACAAACTCAAAGAAATTAGAAGAAATTAGAAAATAAAAATAGAAACAGAAATCAATAAAATAGAAAACAAAAACACAATAGAGAAGAAACAAAAAGCTAAGAGTTGGTTCCTTGCTAAAACTAACAATATAAATTTCTCAAGATTTATCAAAATAAGAAGATAAAAGTCAAAATAATCAGTATTATGAATTAAAGGGAAGTACACATAAAGTGTACATAAAAAATAATACAAGTATGATCAAAAATGATATGCCAGCAATTTTGAAAACTTCGACAAATTCCTACAAAAATATAACTTACTAAAACTGACTTAAGTGAAAATATTTTGAACAGTGATATAATTATCAAAGAAACTAGCACACTGGCTAAAGTTATTCCCCCCAGACAAAAAAGTACCTGGCCCAGATGGATTTACAGGTGGGGTCAAACTTTCAAGGAACAGATCTTCTCAATTTGATACAAATTCCTCCAGACAATCAAAAAAAAAAAAAAGAGAGAGAGATTATTCCCAAGCTCGTTTTACAAGGGGAGATGTTGGAGGAGAATGAGCAATGAACAAAGGGAAGAAAAATCTCTGCTCTCGTGGAACTTACATTCCAGGGTGGGTGTGGGAGGGGTACACAATACATGAGTAAAATATGCAGTATGTTAGATGGTGGTAACTGTTGAAGAGAAAGATAAAACAAGGAAGACAAACAGGAAATGGCTTGTGCTGTTTAGAATAGGGTGGGCAGGGAGGCCTCCCGTGTGAGGAAGACCTGTAGGAGGTAAGAGAAAGATCCATGGGTGGCCGGGAAAGCACAGGGCAGTCAGAGGGAGCAGACGCACAAAGGCCCTGAGGCTGGAGCATGACGGCTGTGTTCAAGGAATGAATGGACGACAGGGTGGCCAGGACTGGGCAGCCAAGGAGGGGGAGAGTAGAAAATGAGGGGCCAACCTAGGCTTTGACTCCGAGCACTGTGGGAGAGAGAGAGAAATTCTGGTACACGTCTCAGGAAAGCAGGCTTCACCACCACCACCCCAAAGTCAGACATGAGGCCCCAAGTGGCAATTTGAGGCAACACAGAAACAGCATTTTTCAGATGGGCGTGATGCAGAAACAAGAAGCCAATTTGCAGCATGTCAGCAGAGACTGTGCACATAGCCAGAAAGAAAGGGAATGGAGTCTGACAGTATCTGTGTTTTAATATTACTTACAAAGATGGACTTACAGCACCTCAGTGAGGCTGGCCATGCAGGGATGATTAGGCTAACTTACAGATAGGAAAAAATGAGGCTCAGAGAGGTTAAGTGACTGGCCCAAGGTCACACAGCTGGTAAGTGACAGAGCTGGGACAAAGCCCAGACCTTTTGTCCAGGGCTGCACCCACCCTGCTGTGCTCCCTGGCTCAGGGTCTGTGGGATGCACCCCTCAGATTGTACCTTATTTCTTCCTGTAAGTCATTATTCTCCCTCACTCGTTTTTCCTCTTTGCAGTTTGTCCTTATCAGCCCCTTGTTTCATGGTTGCTTTTACAAGTAGCCTGAGTTAACCTCCATAGCTATGATTTCATTGACAATAAAACAGCTTTATTCCATGAGTCTCTTTCAACTCTGTGAACATATTTTTGTTCAAAATAACATCTTCAGCAAATGGAAAAAAGCAAATTCCACTTCCCCCGACCCAACCCTTCTAACACAAAATAACCCACAGGCGCGGGTTACCAGGGTATTTGAGAGTCAGCCTGTGCAACTGGCCGTGTCTCTCGTGGCGGAGCCCAGCCCAGGTGTCCTGCAGGTTTCCCTCCCCAGAGCCCTGGGGCCACGTCCTGGGAAGGAGGGAGCCCCCGCCGAGCTGAGCTGGACGCTGGGCGGACTTTATAAATAGTCCTTGCTAGGAACAGGCTCTCAGATTCGGCTCCTGCCCCCTTCCTCCCGGTGGCCGTATTTTATTTTATTTTTTTTCATTTTTTATTTTTTAGATGTTGGGGGTAGGAGTTTATTAATTAATTTATTTATTTTTGCTGTGTTGGGTTTTCGTTTCTGTGCAAGGGCTTTCTCCAGTTGTGGCAAGCGGGGGCCACTCTTCATTGCGGTGCGCGGGCCTCTCACTATCGCAGCCTCTCTTGTTGCGAAGCACAGGCTCCAGACGCGCAGGCTCAGTAGTTGTGGCTCATGGGCCTAGTTGCTCCGCGGCATGTAGGATCCTCCCAGACCAGGGCTCGAACCCGTGTCTCCTGCATTAGCAGGCAGATTCTCAACCACTGCGCCACCAGGGAAGCCCCCGTATTTTATTTTTTAACCCACAATGGCCACCTTGTACTGACCCCCCCCCCCACCAGAGAAAAACACCCTGTGTGGGATTCGTAGCCCTGCAGCCCTCCTCCCACCCACTCCGGCCACCCCATCTCGACTCAGGTGAGAGCCCCTTCAGAGGCAGGGTCCAGTCTCCTCCCCACACACACCTGACTGCTGCTCTTAGAAGAGGAGGGACCATGACTCCTACGAGTAAAGATAACCCCCGCGTTATCATAGTCACGTTTGTAGAGCGCCATACAGCTCACACGTGGAGCCGCCCGTGGCCCTGGGACAAGCCAGGCACCATACGTACTGGGCTCACCAGGGCCCTTGAAGGCCAGTCTTCCTCCCAAGCTCTGGCCAGGTCTCCGCCTGATGGGCAGCCCACCGCCAGCCCCCTCAAGCAGCCCAATTCATCTGCAGACAGCTCTCCCCGTCAGAAAGTTCTCCCTATGAAGCTGAATCCCACGTCCTCAGACCTCAGCCGGGCCCCACCGGGGGCTTCTGGCAGAGCTTCAAGCTCCCTACCCCTGCCACTGCGCTCTCCAGGTATCAGAGGGGGACCAGTGGGCACCCTGGTCCGTCAACTACTCCTCCTGTGTCTGGGTTCTGAGCTTCGCACCTCACGCTCTCTCCTCTCTTATCACCTGTCTGCACAGAGCGAGATCCTCTTCTGATTAGCTGCATCACGAGCTCCCAGCCCATGGGCGTCTGTGCGGGCCAGAACCTGAGCACCTGCTTGTCCAGTTTACCTGCACCATCCTTCATCAGCTCCATCCGCTAGGGGCTACTCATCCTCCCATCCGACAGCCGAGGTGGCGGAAGCTCCAAAGCGAACCAGGAAGCCTGACTGCAGAGCCAGTGCCCGGCACCTAGAAAGTGCCAAGGATGTGAAAAGCCTCTGGTGGGGCAAGAAAAAGCCAGAAGTTGCAGCAGCAGCAGCAGATACAAAAGATGAACCCTGAACTCCGAGTTCATAACCGGTTGAGGCCATCAAAGAGAGGAATGCAAGGAGTGCCATTGGAGATGGATTAAAGGATGCTTTGGATTCCAAGTGGGTCAGACAGGTTCCACGAAGAAGAAACAGAATGAGCAAAGGCATGCGGGGTGTGTCTTGGGAACATCTGCGAGATTGGGCTGGACGGAGGGTCCTTTAGCAAATCCCCACGGAAGTCTCGCTGGGCTGGGCTCCCCTGTAGGCCAAGGTCACAGGTTCTGGAGCTCTCAGGGGACCTGGAGAAGGAAGACCAGTGAGCAGGCAACAGCTGCCTCCACACTGACTAACCCGTCCTTTCTCGCCACTCCTCTGGCCACCCGGAGAGGTGTCTCCTGTGCCACAGACACGCAACCCACGCAGGACACACTACCCCTTGAAACCAAGCTGGGAGCAGCCCAGCCCTCTGCCCCGGACGGCTCTGCTTGGGCACCAGCTATACTTTTTATTTGCTCCTTTTTGCTTCAGCTCAGGTTAGTGCCAATAACGTCTCAGCCATGAATGGAACAGATCCATGCAAACATTTTTACTGTTAAAATAATGTCTTCCTTGTATTAACATTCATAATTGAGGGTCACATACAAGCAATAAGCAGACTGGAAACACCATCCCTGGTTGGCTTGTTGGCAAAATAATTCACAAGCCATCCTCAGGCCCTCAGCCACAGAGCTGGAAACAAGCTTGCAGTTGCTAAATGAACCATAGCAGACACCAAATAAAGCCATTCATCTTAAAATCATCTCAGAACCCGGGGTGCCTTCGAAAGCACGCAAGTTCAAATGGCCACATGCTGGCGCAAAACGCTGACCCTCAAACATCACATTTCTGCTTTACTGGATTTTTGTACTTTTTCAGTGAGGTGTCTAGGCACTTCATTTGGCTGGGAGTCTTGGAATGCTGGTGAGTATGTTGGGTCCCCTAGGGCCCCAGAAAATGTCTCCAGCTGGTGCTGCTGTGATTTGAAAAGTCCCTCCAGGTTCCTCTCTCTTGCTTCGTATGTGACTAAGTGATCACAGCGGCTCGGTTCCATCCCAGGCCAGCAGTATTCACTGAGTATCTATTACGCCTCCAGGAAATTCTGAAGAATCCACCATCTAATACGTCACCCACTCGATCCTGGCATGTACACTAAGACTTCTCAGACCACACGTCCTGATTTGGGACCGTACAACCCACTGTTTCCGTAGGTTTAGGGTGAGCAAAGGTAACTCTGAGTTCACCCTGCCCTGCAGCCCACAGAGGAGTTTATATAACTGTTACAGCTTTAATACAAGCAGGAGATAAAGAGTGATGGAGTCTGAGGCAAACAAATTACAGAAGGAGGGAATAATTGCAACTCAGAAGTCCTCCATGGAAGAGGTGGCCTATCCCTGTAGCTTAGAGCGTGGGTAGGATTCCAGGAAGTAGGTAGGGGCTGGGAAAGGAGTGTTCCTGCTTGAGGGGGAAATGGGGATGTGCCTCGTACACGTAGGAACGGTAGGTGATGCTCCCCTGTACCTTGGAGTGGAGTCAAACTCCAGGAAGATGGGACAGGAAAGTGGGCTGGGTCCAGTGTGGCAAGGTCTTGAATGCCACGCCCACCAGTCTGGCAAGCTTCTCCTTTCCCCCGTGACTCGGCTCAGCTGCCTTCCCCGGCCTCTCGCAGAGCCACGGCCTGCCACGTGACTCAGTTCTGCCCACAGAACATGCTAGGAGTGATGGAACGTGCACACGTCCAGGCCTGACCTGAATCCCACCTCCTCAGGCCGCAGCTGGGCCTCCGTCCGGGGGCTTCTGCTGCCGCTGTAGTTCAGACCGCAGCGCCCACGGCAACTTGGAGCCACACCGTGGAGACGGCCGGCCCTCTGCCACCTCCTCCTGGTTGACTGCGACGCGGAGCGTGACACCCCTCCCAGCCCCTGCTTCCTTCCCACAGGGCTGAGCGAGCGGCTCTCGCACACCGTGCTGGCCACCGAGTCAGGGCCCGCCGCGTGAGCTCTCGAGTCAGCATCTCTCCAGCTACGGTACCCGGGCGGGAGGGGCGGTTGCGTGCTGTCCCTCGGCCCCCGCGAGCTGGGCTTTAGGAAGGCAAGCGGGTAGCGGTGCGGGTGCTGGTGTGGACGTGGAGGCAAAAACCACGGCAGACGGCTGGCTGGAAACTACTCGAAAGGCTGGTGAGCGAGGAGGTGCTAGCAAAGGCAGCGAGCGAGTGAGGAAGGAAGCCCGTCCACTCCCTTCTTCCTGTTCAACTGTTCTGCACCGCCTACTGAAATGGATTTTTTCTCGCAGGTCTCTGCCACAACGCAGTGTTCTTTCTTCATTAGCATTTGACACTGTTAACCGTCAGCTGTTCACCCCTGTTAACTGCCCCCTTTCTCCCAGGCCTCTGTTCCCTCTGCTTCCCCAGCCCTTCCCATCTCTGAACCCTCTTTCTCTCTCTCCCCATCGGCTCTTCTCTTCCCACCAGGCCCTCAACACAAGTCACCCCGACGCTTCTGGCTTCTCTACTCTAGAAGCACGGAAGCCCTGGGACTCGCATCCACCATCACCGCCTTCCTGCCCCCGAGCCCCGGAACGACCTCACCAGGCCTAACTTGTCTCCTGAGCTCCAGATCAAAGCGTTCAAAGTGCCATCCGAGCGGCCTGCACAGCTGTCCTTGCAGGCACCTCGATGTCACCTGCCCGAAACGGAATCCCTTCTCTCGTGACTCCTCTCTCCACTCGCCACCCTCCAGGCAAAGCTGCTCCTCCAGCCCCAGCTGTCTGGGACCAGAGGGCCGGCGGCCAGCATGTCGTGAAGAGCTTGAACATCTCACTGAACTCAAGGTGTGACCTCCCCCCCCCCCAGAGTCTAAGAACTGCACCCCGAGTCCCAACACCTTGTGAAAACTGATCTAAACACTCATTCCAGCTTTACAGCATGTTGCCCTATTATCGCGATTCCTGCAAAAGCACATCTCCCGCTCCCGTGGCAAGGTGTCTGCTCCACCTACCGGCTTCAGCCGGACCAGAGACAAGCTCATTTCAAGGCAGGTGGCCCTTTCTTACTGTCTCCTCTCTTATCTTGGGTCTCCATTCCCCAAAGGGTTAATCGAGTTTCTTTTCACCTCTCCAATTCAAAGATGCCTTTTCAGAAAGTAAAAAGCCGAAGATCATTTGAACCATTTTGCTTGTTCTCAGTCATCACATGGTAACTGGCCATTTCCTCCAGATTGCAAGCCTGGCCCTTCCTCATCTTACTGCTGAGGACATAGCTGGCAAACCCCTTTAATTCTCTTTCCACTTTCACAACTTTTAATTCACTCCATGCTCTACCTGAATTAGGTGGACTCTTTGGGTCACAGATGGTAGAAATCCAAGCTTAGGAGGGATTTATTGGGTCCTGGGGCCACAGCACAAGGAGGGTAGGCCGGGCCGGAGACGGCCAGGTCCGGGCCTCAAACAGGGACTCCAGAGTCGCCGGGCCCGCCCTCTCTGCCCGGCCTCCGTTTCTCTCTGTGCACAGACGTCTTAGCCAAACCAGCTTCTGCAATGGGTGGATTCCTGACAACAGTAGCTCAGACTTACGTCCTTGGCAGCTCTTTATCCAGGGAGTAAGAGCCTTTCTCTGGGCTCCAGCAGGGACACCCTGGTAAGGTCAGTGTGGCTCAACCTCATTGAACTCTTGGAGCAGTCACTGAGATCAAAGTGGTGCAATGATTTATCCATCCAGGGTCACATGCCCATTTCTGGGCTCAAGAAAGTAGAGTCTGCTACCGGAAGAAAGGAAGGCAGGGTGTGAGCAGGTAAAATGAACAGATGCTGCCATACTGGCCTCCCTGTAAACGCACGTCCCTCAGTGCATGCGCCTTTCCTGACCTGTCCTCTCTGGTCCGGTGTGGGGGACAGTGCCAAGGTTCCAGGCAGTCTGTCGTGAATGGAGAACAGGAAATGAGTCTCTTCTCCACATGCTGGGAAGAGAGGAATATTACAGAGTTCCAGTCCAGGAACTCTGCAGGGACAGTGACCTGCAGGGATCACTTCTGGCTGCAAGAGTCTGCGTTTCTGTGACCCCAGCTCCAGGTAATGCTGCCCTTTGGCACCATCTCTCCTCCGTTTCTGCTCCCTCACTACTCTTGCCTCTCATCACCAATCTCTGCAACCACCGTCAAGCCCAGAGTGCTCCCAAATTCCTAGTTATGGCACCTTACCTGAGAGTATTCATCCCCTAAATTTACTCTCCAAAAAGGCTACAACCCTATGTGGTTCATCTCAGCTGCGTACTTGGGAGGAGGGCTAACTGCTGAGTAATCTCCCCACCCCAAGCATGAATGACAGGTATCGTTAACTCTACTGAATTTTTTTTTTTTTTTTTTTTGCGATATGTGGGCCTCTCAGTGTCGTGGCCTTTCCCGTTGCCGGACGCGCAAGCTCAGCGGCCATGGCTCATGGGCCCAGCCGCTCCGCGGCATGTGGGATCCTCCCGGACCGGGGCACGAACCCGTATCCCCTGCATCGGCAGGCGGACTCTCAACCACTGCGCCACCAGGGAGGCCCCAACTCTACTGAATTTATACTGGGTAGGAGGTTATTATGGGCTGCTTCCCATCCCACCAAAAGCCCATATGTTGAAGTCCTAACCCCCAGCACCTCAGAATGGGACCATATTTAGAGACAAGGTTTTTCGAGAGATAATTAATTTAAAATGAGATCACTAGGGTGGGTGCTAATCTGACGGGTGTCCTTATAAGAAGAGGAGATGAGGACACAGACACACACAGAGGGACGACAATGTGAGGACACAGGGAGAAGGTGGCCGTGTACAAGCCAAGGAGAGAGGCCTCAGGAGAAAACAGCCCTGTGACACCTTGATCTTGGACATCCAACCTCCAGACTGTGAGGGAATAAATGTCTGTTGTTTAAGCTGCCTGGTCTGTGGTACTTTGTCCCAGCTGCCCGAGCAGACAGACACGAAGGTCTTCAAGCTGAGGGGCCAATGCCGCTGCAAAGTCCAGAGGTGACCGTGGCCGCGGACTTTATTAAAAAAAGTCTAGCCTGGAATGGGCTAGACTAGAGATCCAGCTCTGTGCCCATCTCTGTGTTAGCTGAACTCACCGAACGTAGGCTTGGTTCCTGCCTAAATTGACTTGCAAGTGGTTCAATTCAGAATATAATCCAGGGCGAGTAAGTGACAGGGCCTGTGTTTTGGTCGAATGCGAAGGACGTGCTTTTTGAAGCTCCCAGCTCCCTGTGTCCAGCCCTGGCAGGAGGGCAATCAGAGGCCCTCCCCGCTGTGCACGCGCGCGCACACACACACACACACACACACACACACACACACACACGCCGTCTCACCACGTGCAGGGAACCAATAGGTCCTGGAGCTGGGGGGAGGGGCTGGGGAAAGAGGAAGGTGACCCCAGCAGGGCAGCGAGGGCAGCAGTGAGAGTTGAGAAGCTGCTCCAAGGACCGGCCCCAGACGCCCACCGGGGAGCCCCAGGGACTGTGGGTGCCGGGTGCCTCCAGACCCTCCTGAGTCTATTTATTTCCAGCGCAACTGGGGTGTTAACTTCACTTTCTTGACAATGGCGACGTCTCTACCGCGACCCACCCACCAGCTACCCACCTCAGCCTAATGTGTGCCGTGTTATGGGCTAATTGAGGGGGGCTTCCAGGAGGCACACTTCCTTTGCTGGTGAGTTAATTCATACACATATTGTCTGTACCAAATGGAAGGCTCATTCCAAGCAAAGCCACTGTGTAACCTCAAATTATTTTTGCCTGTGAAAATCATAAACGCCCAGAGCTAGGAGGCATCTGAGTGACTAGGGTGGCGGCACTTCGGAGGGATGGGAGGGAGAGGCTGTGGAATGTCGTGAAAGAGTGAACCTTGCAGCCCAGCTCATGTTCCTCCACCTACTGGACTGTGACCCTGGGCAAGGCTCCAGGCTGCCTGGCCTCAGTTTCTTCATCCCTGAAACGGGGATAATTATGCCTGCCGTGCAGGTTGTTATCAGGATTAAAGAGAATGTTTAAGAAGTGTCTTCTGCCACGGTTAGCACAGCGACGGCACTCAAAAAGCAAGGCATTAGGACTAGATTTGTAAGGGTTTTTTTTGGGTTTTGGGTTTTTTTTAATTTATGGGCTGCATTGGGTCTTCCTTGCAGTGCACGGGCTTCTCTTGTTGCGGAGCACCGGCTCTAGGCACAGGCTTCAGTAGCTGTGGCTTGCGGGCTCTAGAGCGCAGGCTCAGTAGTTGCTCCGCGGCATGTGGGATCTTCCCGGACCAGGGATCAAACCCGTGTCCCCTGCATTGGCAGGCGGATTCTTAACCACTGCGCCACCAGGGAAGTCCCTGTAAGTTATTTTTTGTTGACAAGCTTGTGCAGGTGACTCTGGCTCCCCAGGGTGTGCCCCCCACCCACCTCCACGTGGCTCCCTGACCTAGAAGGCCACCCCTTTTCCTCTAGGAATAATAACAGTAATAATAATACCTAACACTTAGCGTGAGGCAGTTTTATATGTATTCACCTGTTAAGTCCTGCTATAGTTCTGTGGTAACTTTTACATTTCCCATTTTACAGATGTGGAAACTGAGGCCCAGAGAGATCCAGTAACTTGTCCAGTGTCACACAGCTAGGATGTGGTGAGCCTGTGTGAGAACCCACACTCCCAGAAAGGGGCCACCCAGCATCCCTGAGGAGCTGCCGAGCTCTCAGCCTGTAGTGGTCAGCAAACGTGGCGCGGTCGTTTTCTTGGTGGGAGGACGCTGCTCACGAGGGGCCCAGGAACACTTGGACGTGGAAGCCGGACGGCCGGTCCTGAGGGGCCCGTGCAGATAACCACGCCAAGGCCACGACGAGCTAACTCAGCCGGGGACGCTGCTGGTGCCTCAGGGGAGGAAAAGTGGCCAGCTGAGCAATCTGATCTTCCCCACCATCTTCTCCCAAAATTTATTTCTAACTCAATGACTACAGGCAAAACATGAGAATGAGGACCTGTTTGAAGGGCAGTAGATTTACTAAAATAACCCATGGGAGAATGTGGTTTCTGAGGGTGGAAAGAATGAGGGGCGTGGGAGAAGCGGAGAAGTCCTTTCATGGTTGCAGAAAGTATCTGTCCAGTGAAGGAGCAGGGGCAAACCAAAAGCATATTCACTGTGAGTAGAATCCTACCTTAAGTTTCCTGTTCTCACTTTCTCTTACATCAAAAGGTGGTTGTCCAGGGCTTCCCCGGTGACGCAGCGGTTGAGAGTCCGCCTGCCGGTGCAGGGGACGCGGGTTCGTGCCCCGGTCCGGGAAGATCCCACATGCCGCGGAGCGGCTGGGCCCGTGAGCCATGGCCGCTGAACCTGCATGTCCGGAGCCTGTGCTGCACAACGGGAGAGGCCACAGCAGTGAGAGGCCCGCGTACCGCAAAAAAAAAAAAAAAAAAAGGTGGTGTTCTCTTTTCCACAGTAATTCTTCACACCCCAGTCTCTTCCTGCAAAGTGACTTTGTAACTTCAGCTTGTGCCAGAGGATCTAAAACTCTCTCAGCCCACCCTTCCTGCTTTGCTCACATGGTCCAGCCGAGCTGCTGTATTACATGTGCCGGGGTGAGAAGCAACTCATAAATCCTGGGAGCGCTGTACCTAAGCTTTTCGATGACTAACACAAAGTAAGGGGATGAGAAAGGAGGACCCAGGGTACCCAAGTTTGGTTCCCTTGGCAGTGAATTCAAAACTCAGTGTCTAGATTGCATTTTAAGTCTCAGATTAGCAAAGAAGGACTTTTTCCCCATGTGGTAAATAATTAACCCAATTCTTCCAAGCACATTTTTTAAACTGCAGAAACCATTCATGTTCACTCAGGTGACACAAAACCATCAATCTTGCAATTGAAGATCTTGCATCGAATCTTGACACAAAACCATCGAATCTTGCAATTCATGTGTCTTTTCGCTCGGTCCCTGTAAACTAGATGTTGGTACAATGTACCACTCATGGCAGGAAATCCCAGATCTGCCCAGGCCAGAGGGAGGCCAGCCCCCCTTTAACCTCCACAGCGTGGAAATGTCCAGGAGAAACCTCGGGGAGGGGCGCTTGGGGTCAGAAGGTCCAGACCAGACACAGACTCAGCCTCTGACCACCAGCCCAGTCATACGATTTCAAAAGGAAAACACAGGGCAGTTTTCCTGTCTTGCCTTATTTTGAGTTTTGAAAAATGGAAAACTTGCAAGAAAGAAAGGAGAGAGAAAGCAGAGCTGAGGACGAGAATCACAAAAAAGGAAGGAGGAGGAAGGGACAGAGGAGAGAAGAGAGAGCCGTCCTCGACTCAGCTGTGATTTGCTTTTCTACAGCACCTTTGTCCACTTCCCAGGGGCTTTCCTGCACCCATCACCGCAGCCTCACAAGGTCAGAAGGGCGAGGAGACAGTCCCCTGGGTCGCCGATGACCCAGCAAGGTGAAGCGACCTCTCACTCAGCTGGGCTTGTGCCCGTGGGTTGTGCCCCTGGTTCTTGGTTGACATGCCCTCTGTACAAGCCCCTAATGACCCACTGCAGCCCGAAGTCCTTTAGGACAAGTAAAACAAGTAGTTTTATAAATTTGACTGAACTCACGAATAATGATGGTTTTTTAAAAAGCATTTTATTGCGGAAATTTTAAGCTTATACAGAACTGAGGAGAACTAGCATGAAGAATCCCCCTGTGGACAGTTTCAACAACTTTCCCCCTCACTATTTTTATCTACTGCCCTCCACAAACTGACACCCTTTCTTCTCGAGCTTAAAACAAATCTCAGCCATTGTATCATTTCACCTGTAAATACTTTAGTGTGCATCTCTAACAGATAGGACTTTTAAAATATAACCACAACACCATTGCCCTACCCAGCAAAACCAACATCAGCTAACAGACATTCCTAGTTAAATTTCCCCAATTGTTTCAGAAATATCTTCTTCCAGTTGGTGGCTGGAACTCAAAGGAGTATTGACCTTCTGGAGAAGCAAAGCAGAAGCAAAGGGTTTTGCCTTTGGACTTCTCATCTGCCTTGTCCCTTCCTCCCGACCTCCCCCGCACCTGTCACTCCCTAAGCAGAGCCAGGGTTCGGAGGACCCTTTCAGAGTGTTGGTGAGCAGGGTTCCTGGAGCCGTGCAGGTGAGACTTGGGAAAGCGTGGCCTTGACACCAGGAGACCCCGTCCTCACCAGAAGAGATGCCCTTTCTCCATCTGCATTCCAGGCAGGGTGAAGAGCTCGGAGAGCTGACCTTTGTGAAGAGCCAACAGCACCCACTGCAGACCCTCGTGTCTCTACATGCACCGCAATCAAAGATGCTGGATACACTTAGGACGGGTCCCTGAAGAACGTGGGTTCTGAGGGGTGAGGGGAAGAGACACACTTGGCTATTGACAGGAGCAAATGCATAACTACCCCTTAGAGGGCTCTGCGTGTGCAAAATCACTTGTGCACACGCCATGGAGCAGACGCCATAGGGAGAAACTCAGGGAGAGTGGGACTTCCCTGCCACAAGCTGAGGCCAAATGTGACAGAGCCCGGTGGTCTTCCTTCCTGGGGTTCTGTGCCCTCAGTAGCAAGATCTGTGTTCAAGCGACAGGTTCTCATAGAAATCACACTGTGTGTTAGTTATAAGTTTAAACAACGGAAAGAAAGAATTTTGTTTAAACCCAATCAGCCCTGCTGATAAAAATAGTTCTTAACACTTTAGTAAACTTTATTTCCAGCCTGTGTTTGCTTCCCCAGATATGAAGTTAACTCATCTGCTTACAGATATTTTAGGAATCCTTCCCATTTTTATAAAATGAGTTCTTGATTCCAGAGGGATAAATTCTGAAGGCAGTATTATTGGGGATTAAAATCAGAGGCTCCAGAATCAGATCCCAGCACTTATACTCCTAATAGCTATTTGACTTTGGACAAACTAGCCTCTTTGGTATGGTTTTCCTGCCTACAGACTGAGGACAAGAATATCTCCACCACATGTGACAAGATAACATGTTCTCACTCAACAAACCTTTAATGAATACCAGGCGCTGTTCTAGGTGTCAAAGACACTCCTGTAAACAAGCCCCACAAGGATCTTTCGCTCTCAAAGCTTTCATTCTGGTTGGGAAAGCAAAAATCAAGAGAAAAGGAAATAGCAGGTGAGAATGAGTTCCATTCTGGCAATTTTTTGAAAGGCTGTGCAATAGAGCGTGTCTAGGTGACCTAGGGAGGCTTTGTGGAAGTGGAGGTAATTAAGCGGAGACCTGAATGATGCATGAGGAGCCAGCCATGTGAAGATCTTGGGGAAAAGTATTTTAGGCGGAGGGAACAGCAAACTCCAAGGTCCAAGGGCAGGTGCAAGTTTGGAGTGTTTGAGAGGTAGAAATGAAGGGGCAGAGTGTGCAAAGCGTGGCCAGTGAGGCAGGCGGGGCTCGAGTCTGACTCTTGTAGGACTTCAGAAGGAGACTGGCTCCGTTCTAAGTGCCACCTACAGCCGCTAGAAGGTTTGAAGCACAGTGTGTGCTGCCCTGACTCACTTTTCAGCACAGTCACCGTGTGCTGTGCAGAGACGTGATGGGAAGGGTAGGACCAGTCAGGAGAGTGTCGGAGTAGCCCGGCTGGGGAAATGGCTTAGGCTAGGATTCGAGCCATGCTGATGGGGAGAAGTGTTGATTTGGAAGACATTTCCCAAAAAATCTGCCAAGACTGGGTGGATGTATGAAAGGAGCAAGAGAAAGAGATGCATCAAGAATGATTCCTGGGCTTCCCTGGTGGCGCAGTGGTTGAGAGTCCGCCTGCCGATGCAGGGGACACGGGTTTGTGCCCCGGTCTGGGAAGATCCCACATGCCGCAGAGCGGCTGGGCTCGTGAGCCATTGCTGCTGAGCCTGCGCGTCGGACGCCTGTGCTCCGCGACGGAAGAGGCCACAACAGTGAGAGGCTCCCCGGCCCCCACAACAAAAAAAAAAAAAAAAAAAAAAAAGAAGAAGAAGAAAGAAAAGAATGATTCCTGTGGGAATTCCCTGGCTGTCCAATGGTTAAGACTCTGCGCTTCCACTGCAGGGGGCACAGGTTTGATCCCTGGCTGGGGAGCTAAGATCCCGCAGTATGCATGGCGCAGCCGAAAAAAAAAAAGTATGATTCCTGTGTTTGAGGTCCCAGAGAGTAAGATGGTGGTGCTGTTTACTGAGACAGAGAAGACCTGGGAGAAGCCACCATGAGAGGGTAGAAAAGCAAGAGTTTGTTCTGGCCACCTGAGTCTGAGATGCTTAAAAACCACCTACATGGAGATGTCAAGTGGGCAGGTGGGGTTAGGAATCTAGAGATCCAGGGGGAGTCAAGCTATTGGAAGTCTTCAGTATACAGGTGGTGTGAAAGCCAGACCTTTAGGGAGAAAACAAGAGAAAGAAAGGGGATCCACAGCTGAGTCCTAGAATATTCCAACATCTAGAGGTCAGACACAGGGGCAAGGTACTGAGAAGGAACAGCTGGTGAGGTGGCAGGAAAACCAGAAGAATGGGATGGAATGGAAGCTCAGACAAATGTTTCCAACAGGAAAGCGTGGTCAGACTTGCCAATTGTCGCTAAAAGACGCAGTATGAGGAAGACAGCAATGGACCACTGGGCTTGGCAGGACAGAGGTCTGTGCCAACCTTGGTAACAACAGTCTCAGTGGTACAGAGGGGTTGAAAGCCTGACTGAGGGGAATGCAGAGAGCAGGGGAGGTAGAGAACTAAAGCAGACCATGTGGTGTTGTTTTTCTGGAAAGGAGAGCGGAGACATGAATTGATCATTAGACCAGCACCGAGATCAGAGAGGACTCAAGGACATTTCAGTGTGCCCTGGGGAAGGAAGGGGTAGACAGGGAGAAATTGATAATGCTGGGTAGAAAGGTCATCTTTGTCAAAGTTCCCATTTTGTTAATAATTCGGGTATATATACATTTATTTATTTATTTTACTCTAGTTTTTTGGCCACGCTGCGCAGTTTGTGGGAATCTTAGTTCCCCGACCAGGGATTGAACCCGGGCCCTCGGCAGTGAAAGCGTGGAGTCCTAATCACTGGACATCCAGGAAATTCCCTATATGCATTTATTTATACTGTTTATTTCACCCAGGTATTTTTTTTTAGCTTGGAGAGTTTTTCTCTGGCTACTAATATAATACCAGAGATATATTTAAAAGTTACACTTCCTCCAATAGGAAGAATATCTGATCCTCCATTTGTGAGACTATGCCCCAAAGGACTGGTTTAATTAGCTATATGAGATCCTTACACATGGAAATTCTCACAGCCTTCAAATGATTCATTTCCAATGTTCTCTATGCACAGCAGATAACACATGGTCACTCCCGTTTACCACCCAGCTTCTGACAAGCTGAATTACTCACAATTCCCCAAAGGCCACATTGTTCCAGGCTGCTGGACCTTGTCCCTTCATGCCACCCCCGATGTGTCCCCCCCAGGGAACACCTTCCTGGAACATCCCAAAGAAGCTTCCCTACCCTGGGCCCGCACTAACCCCTGCAGGGTCTCCTCCTTGTCTTCTTTTTGTAAAGGTAATGTGGGACCCAAGAGAGTGTTTGAACCAAGGGTTGCAATTAACCCAACTCCATGAAACGAAGGTCCATTTTTTCAAAACGATAATGATTTATTTAAAAAGGAATAATGCGCATGCTTGTGAAACATACAAGCAATACTACAGGAAAGAATAAAGGAGGAGTAAAAATTCAAGTAAGATCACACCCTCGGAAACAGCTGTCATGACCATTTTGCTCAACGTCCTCCAGATTCTCTGTAATCCTGCACTTTCCTGCCTAGAAGAGACCTGTCCCAGGACAGTGGAATGACTCCTGGTTGGAGCTGTCTCTGGCTTGCTGACATGATTGCCACACAGGGCTTGCCCTCGTTTCTTTTGTATTCCCAGTGTTTAGCACAAACCCCAGCACCACAGAGGACCCAGGTACGTTTCTGGAACTGATGAATAAGAGCATACTGGGCTGCAAAATAGCAAAAGGAAGAATAATACAGTTCCCTGACACCACTGACAGATGAAGAAATAGATAAATGAAGAAAAACGAATTCACCTGTTCTGAAGGGGAGCATGGTGTACTGAAAGGTTCATGGTCTTTGCTCTGAAACAGATCCAAATAAAAGTGGCATTTCAAATCAATGTGGAAAATACATTTTAAACAAATATTGCTGAGATAATTGGTAAATGAGAGAAAAACCTAAAGTTAGAGCCTTATTTCATGCCTTATGAAACCACATAAGAACTAAAAGACCATGTAGGTAAGCACAGCCTTGGGGTAAGGACAGAATAACGGAGACACACACATAAAAGAAAGACTCAATTGCCTAACAGCACAATATGAAAAGAGGTCTTTAAAAATTGAAAGACAATAGAAGAATTATTTTGAAGTGTTAAAGGGTAGCCTTAATGTATTCTTATGAATCAGTAAAATAAAAACGCTAATTAGAAATAGGCAGAGGAAATGAGAAATGTAATTTATAAAAAAAGAAATACCAACTGACAATTCATACCAGATTTTATAGGACTATATGTAGAATAGGACTTAAAGTCACTAGGATTTAAGAAAGGCAAATTAAAAGAAGACGCTTTTTCCCTACCAGATTGGCAACAGTTTAAAAAGAATACTAACCCCTGTTGATGACAATATTTTAAAATACAGGTTCCAGTTGATTGTATACGGGAATAACTTTTCTGTGGGTCAACCTGGCAATATATGTCAAAAGTCTTTAAAGTGTGCATGCTAGTTTATTTATCATTTTCAAAACTAAGAATTTATCACAAAGTATTTAGAGTTACGTGCGAAGGTGTTATCTGTGGTAAACTCTGGTGAGGAGATCTCGAGGGTTTTCCGCTTTGTAGTTTTCACTGTTTTCTAAGTGTTCTGAATTGAACTTACATCTCTTAATTACAGAGAAAAAATAAATGATGACTTTCATTTAAAGATGACAAATTAAAGGTTGATATTTCCTTCTATTTCTTCCCTAAACCAAACTAAAGTAACAGTAAAGCGATTTTTAAGGCACAGACCCACAAGAACAGAGAGGATGGAAAAAGAAATTTGGGGGAAGCTATAAAATGAAAGAGGAGAAGAAACTGATTTAAGCAAACCTGAGCCAACAGTGGGGAAAGTCAAGATGCACACCACAGACCTTCAAAAGGCTCAGAAGCAGCACCAGGTTTCTCTAAAGTGGAGAAAAAGATGAGGCAGAAAACAGAAGGCTTGGTTGCAAGTCTGTTTGAGAAACATTTAGATCCTCAACTCTCCTTCCCAACTCCACAACGGGCAGAGCACGGAGGTTTCTTCCCCCTGGAGAGGTATAATTGAACACCTTTGGGAACAGCAAGCAGAGGGAAGGCAGGACTAATATAGGGGGAGGGGGACTGAGCAGAAGTGTGCACGTCGAATATCTAAGTCCTCAGCCTTCCTTCCTCTTTTTACTCTCAGAAGACTGGCAGCCAGGCTTACCTCTTCTGGCAAAAGATTCAAAAATATTTCTCTCAAGAATCCAGCCAGCCCAAAAGATAATAATAATCAGAGGGTTTCCTAATGAAACCGTCAAGCCAAGTCACCTTCCAACGAAGTCTACTGTCAGTAAAGCCTTCCACCCACCATCACCACCACCACCACCATCACCAAACCAATACTAATAGCAACACTGTCACCACCAACACCAACACCAATACTGGCACCAACACCATCACCACCAACACCAAACCAATACTAATACCTACACCATCACCACCAACAGCAATACTAGCACCAACACCATCACTACCACCGACACCATCACCACCAACACCAAACCAATATTAATACCTACACCATCACCACCATCACCACCACCACCACCACCACCAACAACAACAACAACACACAGAGAAAGCTTCCAACAGATTTTGGGACACCACCCTTAAACTATGAGCAGAATGGCAAGGATCCCCAGATATCGGAAGAAAGTGTTTACTCCATTTCACTGATTCTAAGATACAAATATTTGACATCTCTGAATGAATATCTCTGAAATCCAGATACAGCTTACAAACTGGTGGTATTGTGAAGTCACTGTCAGCCATGAGGCAGTCACGATACAGCTGTGCCAGATAATTTCATGGCCACCTTCTTGTAAAGTCAAGAAAGCACTAGCATCAAAGGGTCTCAGAGTCAATAAAATATATTAATTTGAAAGCCAGGCACCAAAACAAACTGGAAAAATCAGGTAGAAAAGAGAAAACATCCCCCAAAACCATCATTAATATCCTTAGAGAGATAATGGAAGACATTGTGTGTGGTTTGGGTTTTTTTAATCTATGAAAGAAGAACATTCACATAATTCTTGGAAATTACTTAAAATAGAAGATGAGTTTGAGAAAATTTCCCAGAGAGAACAAAAAAGCACAAAAAATAGAAAATAAACGAGAAAAAAAAAATAGAGAATTGGTCCAGGCATTCCAAAAAGAGAAAACAGAGAAGTCACCAGCAAAATAATTTAAGCAAAATCTCCCAGAACCAAAAGACATGTGTTTTTAGAGTAAATGGGGCCCACAAAAGCCAGAGAGGAAGCAAAATAGATCCACAGCAAAGCACATCGTTGTGACATTTCAGAATGCTAGAAACAGAGAAAAGATCCTACAGACTTCAAAAGAGAAGAAAACAAACAAAACATAGGTTTATGGGACAAGCCAGAAGATAATGGAATGAAGTCTCTCAATTTCTGAAGTAAAATGTTTTGAAACCTAGAACTTTACACTCAGTTAACTATCAGTAAAATGAGAGGATAGAAAAAGACCTGTTCAGACCTGCAAGGAGAGAGTTGAAGGAATTACCCAGTATAATGGGTGCAGGCAGAACTCAGGATGACAGATATGTCACTGGTATATACAGGGCAACTAGCCCAGTTTGGAGCAGATCAGAAGATCCAGAAGAGATTTCTTCAAGAAGATGAAACTGAGTATATTGGAAGAGTAGGCACTGAATTAGCAACAGGTATACAGAAAACTATGCAAATAAAACGAGAAGGCAATTATTAACTCTAGAGAAAATGAAAAGATACAACAGAGAGAAAAAGTAAGAATTGTGTACTGCATGACTCAGCACGCATTGTCGTAATAAACTCGAATAATGAACTAACCAAAATCATAATTTACTTATATTGGGAGGATGGAGATGAACTGTGTGCTGAGTGAAGGTGGGTAAAAGAGAACAAAGTCCTGCATTCCATGTCTGAAGCAAATACTCAATGTCCAAAATTTTTTTTAAATAAAAAAATATGTTACTTACAAATTTGAGTGAATGTTGAAAGAATCAAGTGGGTATTGCAAGTGAACGCTTCTGGAGAGTGGGACGTGGGATTGTTATGTTTTATAATCAGCCATGTAGAATTATTTCTATATTTGTACTTTATGCATTTATAGCTTTAACAAAAACAAAAGCTAAACTGGGGGGGGGGGGGGGGGGGGAGGATAAAAGGATGAATAAACATGACTACTAAGCATGTTTGTCACTAGCTTGTGTGACTGTGGCCAGTCCTAGGTTTCCTCATCTGTAAACAGGAATTAAAATAACCCCACTGCAAGGGCTGTTATGGGATTAAATGAGGTGATATCTTTACGGGGGAGGCACATCTTAGTCACTTCGCTACGTCTGCACATCCCTTCACCAAACTGGATCTGATCCCTACCTTCAAAAATTTGGTATTTGAGAAAAGCATCTGTATGTGTTAGGTAACTTTGGAAATAAACTCATGCTTTTTGTTTGGGGGTTTTAGAGGAAAATTTACAGATTTGTGGTTTAATTTCTTGGTTTCAGATAGTGAGTTGCACCCAAAGAGCATTTCACAGCTTCAATAAGTTCATCCATTTCCTGATAGTTTCCCGGCACCTCCTCTACCCTGTGCTTCCCCGGCTTCAGCACCAGCAGAGCCCGAAAGAAGCCCCAGGCCCCCCACACACACCCGTTAACAAAACCGAATTCAAGCGCCCTTTCTGGTCACAGATGAGCAGGAATTACATGGAGGTAAAGGGAGCTTTTAGAACCATTTGTTCCTCACTGAGGCTGTTTTCTGACCTAATTAGGAGAATAGGAAGGAGACGTATGGAGAAGGGGAGGGCTTTAGAAGAAATATGGACAGCTCTGCAAAGTGTTTTGGGTTAGGGACAAATATTAAAGGAATTTTCATTCCAAGCTACCAATAGGAAGTGACAAATCCACCACTGAGTAACTTACCAGGCGGGTACTAGGTCCAGACCCTGCATACGCTCACTCCATCTAGTTTCCGCTTCAGGACTCTCCTAGACTGTGAAGTCACTAGTGACCTTCACTTGCCAGGTGTGATGTTCACTGCTGTGTCCCCACCTTCCGTAACCTTCCCACGGCAGTTAACACAATGGACCACTCTCTCCTTCTCGCAGCACGTACTGTCCTGCCTACAAGACGGACGTTCTTGTGGTGGCCAGGCCTTACCATCCTGCTGCTGTCACCCCCGGCATAACCTCACTCAGCTTAGACACTGCAAGAGGCTCCTCATGGTTCCTATGGCCATCCTCGTCTATCTCTGGTCATTCTCCACTCAGCAGGTAGGGTGGATCATTAAAACCATAAATCAGAGCATGACCCCCCTCTTGAAATGCTCCAGTGGTTTCCCGCTGCAATTAAATCAAAGCCAAACCTCTCACACCAGGGCCTACCTAGAGATGTTACGTAATCTGACCCTTCCCTTCCCCACCTCCCAGTGCTGTCACATTGCTGGTGTCAGATCTCTGTCCCGTTCTAAAAGAAGCCTTCCGACCACTCGTTCTAAAGGGCCTCCACCTCATTACTTGCCCTCAAGTTACCCTGCTGTATTTCCTTCATGACACTTACACAAATTGAAATTCCTATTTACCTATTTATTCACTTGATAATTTTGACCTCTTCCCTACAGTGCCAGCTTCATGGGGTAGGCGCCTAGCCGGTCTTGCTCAGTGTCTGGCTAAGAGAAAGAACTAAATAAATATTATTTTGATCAGCTAAGTGATAATTAGTTAGAGGAAAAAATTAACCACCCAAGAGAGATGGAGTAAGATGAACAAAAACAAAATACCCTAGAGAAAATACACATAGCACAGGCCACAGAAGAGACATTCCAAACTCTAATCGGCACCTGAGAGAAAAGTAACACATAGAAGAAGAGAGGAAGAGGAGAAGGAAGAATAAGAAAACAAGTGAGGGGCTTCCCTGGTGGCGCAGTGGTCGAGGGTCCGCCTGCCGAAGCAGGGGACGCGGGTTCGTGCCCCGGTCCGGGAAGATCCCACGTGCCGCGGAGCGGCTGGGCCCGTGAGCCGTGGCCGCTGAGCCTGCGCGTCCGGAGCCTGTGCTCCGCAACGGGAGAGGCCACAACAGTGAGAGGCCCGCGTACCGCAAAAAAAAAAGAATACAAGTTAGGAGGAGGAGGATAAAGAGGAAGAAACAGCACAGTATGCTCACCCCAAAAATCAGATAAGAAAAAGTTCTTGAATTTTAAAAATATAATTGCCGAAATAAAATATTCAATGGAAGGGCTAGAAGAAAAACATTGATATCTCAGATGATAAATTAAAAACGCAGAGATTTACAAAAAACATTCAGAAGGTTAAGAGACTTAAGAGGATAAATTCAGGAAGTCTAATATTCACTTAATAGATGCTCAAGACAAAGAGAAGAGAGAACATACAAGACAGAAAATTATGAAAATTTTCCAGAGCAAAAGAAAGATGCCAGTTTGCAGACATCACCAAGTCATAGAAAGGATGAATTAAAACACACCACACTCACACACACACACACACACACACACACACACACACACAACACACACACACACACACACACACACACACACACACAGCCCTAGAGCCATCATCTTGAAATTTTAGAATGCCAAATATAAAGTTTCCAGAAGGAAAGAATAAGCTGCCTACAAGGGAACCAGAATCATATTGGCATCAAATTTCTTATCAGCAACATTCAATGCCATTAGACAATGAGGAGTGCCTTTAAGTTTTGAAGAACTTTTATTTTAAACACAAAATGTTATACCTTCCTGAGTTTTCAATCACAAATAAGAATAAAATCTAGACACTAATGCAGATGCAAGGACTCAGATACTTATCACATAGTGACCTTCTCTGAAAGTACTAATCAAGCATGTACCACAGCAAAACAAGAGAGAAGTGCAAAGAAGTGACAGACACAACCTGCAAGAAAGTTAACCCAGGAGAGAATGAAAAGAGACCCCAGGATGATAGCTGTGCAGGAAGTCTGGAAAGCAATAGGTCCAAATTAGAACCTAGAAAAATTAGAAAAATTCAGCAAGCTCTAAAAAAAAAAATGTATTCATAAAGGAAGTTGATTCTCTGCAAAAATGGTATAATTAAAAGGCTGGATAATTTTATTTATAAGATGAATGCATAAAGTAGTAATAAAGGTAAGTAGTTACAATATGCTGAGCCTCTTCCCTTCTCCTGGAAATCACTCTTCCTGCTGGTTTTTGAGAGTTTCCTCCTTCAAGAATCCAGGTTACTTAATACAGGGTCTCACCTGCTTCTCTAGTTTAGCAATCGCATTTCGTGGTCTTCATTGAACACGTATCTACGTTATCTTAGTAACAAATTCTGGATAGATTATCAACACTTGGCTTTCAGTTTTTAGAATCAAACTATAGGCAAAGGACATATATGGTTGCAGCACAGAATACCTGTTGTAAAACAGAATATCTGTTAACGAAACATGACGGTATGGATGGCCAGGGGTTAGGAGGCAGATGGCGGTGGAAGAATGAAGGGAAATGTAGAGGGAACCAAGTTTCCCACATTCTATAGTGAGAACGCTAGGAAAACGCTAAAATCGATAGGGCAAGATGCGGACATTCCAAAATGTTGTTTGAATATTTCATATTATTAAATATTAGTAATGCTATTATTAAATATTAATATAGTGGCATATAATATAATTCTAAGAGAGGAACTAAAACTAAAGTGTGAGTAGCAGAAAGTGAAGGAGAATGGAAGGAAAGATAAACTCATCACCGCAGTGGGGACATGACAGAAACCGTCTAAAGACGCACAAATCAAGGCATAGCAGTCAATTCACACCCCTTAGAATTGTGGCAGGAACCTCCAGAAAGACTACAAAGGGAAAGTTTTAAAAGTTTCCTCTGAGGATGAGAAGGGGCTGAGGTGACTAGAGAAAAAGGAAAACTGTTTTTATTTTTTAACTCTCATATCGTTTAAAATCTCTCTTGTCCCATTACTGTGAGAGGGCATTATTTTCATAAATTAAAACACACGTGCAAAACTTAATGTTCAATTTAAAATTAAGATCCTAAATCCCTGGGTATGAGTTAACACCGTCTTGGCTGCAGTTCACCATTGATTGGATGTGTGCCCTCTCTAAGCCCAGACAGTCAGTGATTCAGTGACCTGGGCCCCCTCCAAGGCTCCGAAGGAAAAGCTACAAATCTGACTCCAGAAACTGCTAACGCCATCTCTTCTGGACGTATATCGTCAGTGCTTCTGACCCTAACCCTATAGTAGATGAAGCCTCCAAGAGCATTTCTGCTTCCTTCATCTGATTTACAATATCACAGAGAGAATAATCCACAGGACAATGTTTTCCCCAAAGCCAGCTTTGGCAGGGATTATCTTCCCTATAGGATTTATATTGCAGTTATACATAAAGTATCCCATTTAATGCTCACGCTAATGCAACAACCCTTTGAGGCAGGGAGAGCGTGTACTACTCTATTCCCACTTAACTCATGAGGAAACTGAGTCCCAGAGATCTAAGTTACCAGGCCGAGAGCTCGCAGCTACTAAATGATAAGAAGGGAGCTCAAACAGGTCTCAGACTCCAAATACTGGTCTCTCCGCTAAGCTGGCTGGCTCTAGCACCTGTAAAAACCCAACGATCCAAACTTACGCAAACTCTTTAGAGAACAGAAAAAAAGGAGGAACACTTCCCAGACTCAGCAAGGACTGTATTGGAAAAGAAATTGAAGATCAATCTCATTCACAAACGTGAATGCAAAAATCCTGAGCAAAATATTAGCAAACTGAAGCCAGCAATTAAAAAAAAAAAAAAGAAAACAAATCATGACCAAACTGGGTTTATTCCAGGAATGAAAGGTTAGGTCAACATTAGTACATATATCAATATAACTTATAACGTTAGTAGGACAAAAACTATGTTGTGATCTGAACTGATGTAAGATAAGCATTTGATAAAAATGAAAAGAGCATTCATGAGAAAAAAGAAAAAAAACTGTTTAATCCCTTTACAAACTAGAAAAAGAAAGGAATGTCCTTAATATGATAAAGAGTCTCTTCAAAATAATAACAGGCAAATCTTGTTCTCAGTTGTGAAATATGAACACGTGCTCTTTAAAATCAGGAATAATAAAAGGTTACATGCTATCCCCACCTCTACTCAGCACTATATTGGAATCTTGACCTGTGTACTAAGGCAAGGATAATACGGATTCAAAGTAATACAGAAACCAAACTGTCATTATTTGCAGATATTACGTTCTCCATAGAAAACTTCCAATTATCTATAAACTCTTAGAATTAATAAAAGACTTTAGTAAGTTTGCTAGACATAAAATCAATATGTGAGTCAACTGCATTTCTACATACCAGCCAAAACAAAGAAGTTAGGAAATGCAGTTTGTAAAAATATTATCTGCAATAGCTACAAGAAAATAAGGTACCAAGGAATAAGTCTAACAAAAGATATACAAGACCTTCTTGGAGAAAGTTATAAAACTTTGGTGGGAGATATTAAATAAGACCAAAATAAACAGAATGACAAAAATTTTCTATGGATAAAAGGAAGATTGAATACCTTAAAGATCTCATTTCTCTCCAAACTGTTGTGTAGATTCAATGAAACTCCAATAAAAATCCCAAGAAGATATTTTGTGGAACTTTGCAATCTAATTCTAAAAAGTATAGAGAACCGCCAAGGGCCGAGAGTAGGTGAAAAGGTGAACATGATCCACCAGAATCAAAATATATCATAAAACTTCAGTGATTAGGATTGTGTGTTACTAATACAAGGATGAAAAACAGACCAACAGAGAAAAAGAGAGCTCGGAAACTGATCCACACTTAAATCAAAACATGATACGTGATCGATCGGGCTTTGCAGACCAGAGGGGTTATCCATAAACGAAAATGGATTCATGTGCCACACCATACATAAAGACCAATTCCAGATGGATCAGGAAGTAAAACAGGAAAAGTAAAACTCTCTGAAACTTTTTTAAAAATACGGAAGAATATCTTAATGATCTGTGTATAGGGTAAGACTTTGAGTGAGAAAAGCATAAATCATAAACAAAAAAATTGACAAAGTTGACTAATAATAAGGACTTCTGTTCAGTAAAGTCACCATTTGAAAAGTGAAAAGCCAGGGAATTCCCTGGCGTTCCAGTGGTTATAGGATTCGGTGCCTTCAGTGATGGGGTCCCGGCTTCACACCCTGGTCCAGGAACGAAGATCTCTCGTGGCTATAGACCAAAAAATAAAAGAAGAAAAGAAAATTGAAAAGACAAGCTTCAATCTGGACGATATTTGTAAAATATAACCAACAAAGAATCATTATTCAGAATATGTAAAAGATCCTAATTAATAAGAAAGAAAAAGAACAGGAAATATACAGAAGACATAAACAGGCCAAGCTGTGAAAAGGAAACATGAATGGCTAATACGTACAAATATATGTACGAAGACACGCTCATCCTTATTATTAATCATGGAACCACAAATTCAGATTACAATAAAATAGCTTTTCAAAAACAAAACCCCCACAAAACCCAACACTGCGAGAATGCAGAACCACAAATATTCCCCTGCACTCTTGGCAGGAGCGTAGCCTGGTTCCACCCCACTGGGAAGCACTTTGACATTAACTCTGAACTAGTTTGCTCAATGTTCTTTCTACCCTCCTTCTAGGGTGCTATCCTGTATTTCAAAGGGCAGAAGACTAAAGTCTACATTTCCAAGACACCCCCATAGCCAGGGTCCTGGGTATGATGAAGGCTTGGCCTGCCCAATGAGCTCAGTGAGACTTGAACTCCGTTAAATGGAGAGCAATGCAGGGCTCAGGGCATCCGTTTTGTTGGCAAGGATTATCATGGTGGCTTCCCAGTTTTAAAAGTCAGTTTCAGGGCAGAGGCAGCTTGGTTCTGGAGCCAGAAGGTCTAACAGTGGCTTCCTGATTTAGCTTAAGTGGCTTCCTAATTGTATGTAGGGCATTGTGGCTTTGAAGCCAGAAATACTTTGGCAGCTTTCCAGTTCAAAACATAACTTCCTGATGAAAGGAAAAGTGCTAGCTTTTTTGGTGGCCCAGTCCTTTGGTGTGGCTTCGGGAATCATTCCTAGAAGCTCAGCCTAGAGTCTGTTCCTTCAACCCTCCCAACAATTCTGCAAATGATCAATAACCTATAATAAATCCCTTTCAGTTTTGATGTGTGCTTTGTAACTGTACCTTGACTGATACAGCTAGCAAAGTTGTACTCACATATACCATCCACCCCTGCAATTACATTCCTAGATATACAGAAACTCTTAGACATGTAGACTGCAAATATGTATGAAGGTATTGACTGCAGCATTGTTTGTAATAGCAAAAACCTGGAAAAATCCAATGTCAATCGAGAGTAGAATGATATATAAGTTGTTGTGTAGTCATGCAAGAGAATAGGACACAGATATGAAAATGAATGACCCGTAGCTTCACATATCAACCTGGATAAATTGCAGAATCCGTGTTGAATGAAAATAACTCACAGAAGAATATATACGGTATGGTTTCATTTATACAAGTTTAAAACCAAACAATATATTCTTTGGAGATACATATGTATGTGATAAAACTGTAAAGGAAATACAGGAAGTAGTCAGCACAACCTTCAGGATCATCGAAAAGGCAGGTGTGTTGTTATTGGAAAGGGAAACACAGGAGGTGTCAAGGTATCGGAAATGTGTTATCCTGAAGGTATCGGGCTGTGTGGTTCTAAAACCGGGAGCGACATGGGGTGCACAGCATCACCCATGAGGTGTTCTTGCCAAACATGTTTAATTTTCATCTAATCAAGCCTTTAGTTCTTTATAATTTCCAGATACAGGAGAAACAGAAGAAAGAGGAACAAGACAAGCCATACTGTAAGGAAAGCATCAGACAAATCCAAACCGTGGACACTCAAGAGAAGTGGTCTGATCACCTCAACAAGTCAGTATATTTGGGAGAAGAGAGGGAAGGAACAATTATTCTAGAAAAAGAGGGAGATGTTCTAGACTGGATCCTGATTTGAACAAACCAGGTATACAAGATGTTTGAGGGACAATTGAGGAAACAAATGTAGGCTGCAGGATTATGAGTTTAGTTGGGTGTGATATTGGTATTGTGGTTATGTAAAAGACTCATTTTTAGAAAGGTGTGCTACAATATTTCGAGGTGAAGCTTTTGGGTGTATGTAATTGAACTTTTAAATGGTTTAGAAATATATTAAATATATGTGCATATATGGAATGATTGCATATAAAGCAAACGTGACAAAATATTAAAATTGTTAAATCTAGGTATATATTATATGTGCTTATTGTGCCCTTCTTTCTATTTTTCTGTATTATTTGAAATTTTTCACAATAAAAAGACAAAGTGAAACATGAAGGATAAGAATGCAAAAAAATGATAAAAGTGCTAAATAATAGTCAACAATTGTTCAACTTAACAATATTTGGCACATACATATACACAATATTTTCAATGCGAAAATAAAATTTGTCCTAGAAAGAAGGTTCTGAGTATAGATATATGTACTATGGAAGGAAGGAAGGGAGGGAGGGAGGGAGGGAGGGAGGGAAAGAAAGAAAGTGTGGAGGGAGGGAGATCAAGTTAGAAAACTTGACATGAACTCCTAAACAGACTTATTTTCACATTCCTATCACAGAAACGACTCACTCTGAATCCAGTGTTCAAGCCTTTCTAGATCGTTTGGGACAACTAACCAGATTCTGAGCTCCCTGGAGATCCTCTTTCTCTTGCCAGCAAGCAAACATCGAAAGAAATGGTACTTGGAAGCTACCTATTAAAGGTTCAGAAGTAAATTCCTCACAGGGATTTAGCAATGAAGGGTTCTGAACCTCAATTACACGTAAAGGTTGAAAGGTTGAAAAATCTCTTCTTCAAGGTAAATTTTTCCCCCAAAAAAGGAGTTAAATCTCTCCTTTGAAGGACTTCAACTCTCAGAATCACCCATAATAATCAGTGTTTCTGGGTTTCATCAATCTTTGTTGGGTAATTGGATCCCTTCAAAAATAATATTTTCTTTATCCAACAAGAGTGAGAATGCGGCCAGGGGGTTTTCAGATGGAAATTATCTCGATGGAGTCCTTGGAGGAAAAAGTTTGGAAAACACTGCTCTGCATATAATATTTTCTAGATCACATCAGACCAAAGGAGTGCCTGCACCACACTGATGGTCCCTGTAAAGCTGCTTGTCTGGGCTGTGTTTGCTGTGATGCCCTCAGCTTCTCGAAGGATGCTGTAAGCAGTACAATTAAATCCGCACTTGCACCCCCTGAAGAAATGTGGTGAGGATGCGCACGTTACATCACAGAGGGGGCCTTTTATGAGGCAGAGTCCCTGCCTGATGAGGAAACAGGCAGAGGAGAGGCAGACTAGAGGCCCAGTGGAGGGAAACGCACGCTGGGCTCAGTGACCCACGGATTCCTTAAGGAGAACACCTGTTTCTACCTAAGAGCATCCCTGGAAGGCGATGGATTTCAAACAACAGTCTGAAGAGGCTCATCTCAGGGGACACAGCAGGTAAGGATGGAAAGGAGGCCATGGCGGGCGAGAGGAAATCAAACCCCATCCCGGCTTCAACCAAACGCTCCACTTCCACTCGCTTGACTTATGGAGCGGCCATGCTTTTGAACAAAAGTTTCCATTTGAACAAAAGTTCTGTAACTTGAAAAGAGTTTTAGAACTACTATTATAGGGGAGCAGAGAGTGAAAAGTATTTGGGAGAGAGACCGCAGAAGGCCTTGACTCTAAACCGAGCAGTGCAGGTTTTCATGTCCGGGCAACGTGGAATCACTGCAGGTTTCTGCGGAAGGCCTAGAATGGTGAACGTGGTGTTTCAGAGAGACTAAGTCTTGGTTACAGTGCTTGGGGTGGGGACCAGAAGTGGGAGAAAAAACTGAAGCACCAAATGCCTCAGGTATTATATATAATAAGAGCCTGAATTAGAATAAAAAGAAAGAAAATGATGCAAGAGGTATTTCAAAAGGAGAAAATTCCACACTTTGTGACTAATTAGATTTGGGGATAGAAGCAAAGTAGAAGTCCAAATTTAGGTCCAGATTTTATTTTATTTTATTTTATTTATTATTATTTTTTTAATTAATTTATTTAATTTTTGGCTGCATTGGGTCTCTGTTGCTGTGCATGGGTTTTCTCCAGTTGCTGAGAGCGGGGGCTACTCTTTGTTGCGGAGCACAGGCTCTAGGCATGCGGGTTTCAGTAGTTGTGGCACGTGGGCTCAGTAGTTGTGGCACACGGGCTTAGTTGCTCCGTGGCATGTGGGATCCTCCCGGACCAGGGCTCGAACCCGTGTCCCCTACATTGGCAGGCGGACTCTCAACCACTGTGCCACCAGGGAAGCCCTAGGTCCAGATTTTAGATTGAATACTGGAAAACGATTGTGTCATGAGCAGACAGAGCTGCTATAATAGAATAACACAGACTGGGAGGCTTAAACAATAAACGTTTATTTCTCACAGTTTTGGAGGCTGGGAAGTCCAAGACCAGGGCGCTGGCAGATTTGGTGTCTGGGATGTGGGTTCACTTCCTGGTTCATAGACCGTGTCCTCACCTGGCAGGAGGGGGGAAGGAGCTCTCGGGGGTCCCTTTTATAGGGGCAATAATCCCATCCATGAGGGCTCCACCTCATGACCTAATCACCTCCCAAAGGCCCCACCTCCTAATACCATTGCACTGGGCATCACGCTTCAACATATGAACTTGGGGGGACACAAATATTCGTCTCTAGGAAGCCAGAGACAGAGATGTGGAGAACAGCGAGGAATTCCACTTTAGGCCTGTGGAGTTAACGGCAGGACACAAAAGAGGCACCGCTCATAGGCAGTGAATCAATCCACTGATTCCCATCATCATTCCTACTTCACCACCAAGGCCTCTCGAGTCGGCTGCCTCAATCTCCGGTTCATGTCCGTCTTTAGTACATCACATGGACCAAGCAACGGTCACCTCTCACCTGAACTGCTCCCCCAAATACTCTGGTCCTTCAGTAACTCGTCCAGTAACTTGCACAGAAGCCACACGATCTTTTCAGAATGAGAATCTAATTGATTTCACCTCCTTTGGCATCTGTGTTAGGAAGGAGATCTAGACTGGCAAGTGGTTGTGGGGCTCAGGCTGGGAGACCCAAAGGGAAAATAAAGCCCAAGAAGAACGCTTCCCCAGCTACCGCCCTAGTGCAGCCCCTGTGCTGGGCGCTCTGTATCCCGTGGTCTGCTGGAAACCCCTACGCTTTCCTGAACCGCGGCACCTGGCACGCCCACTGGGTCAGCCAGAAGGAGGTCACAGAAAGCCTTCCAAGAGTCATTGCTTACGAGATGCATCAGGGCACCGAGGACGCATTGATCTCTGTACGGAATACAGGGCCTCCTCAAAGTAGGCCCGAACCAATGTTTTCCTGGGGATGAATAAACGAAGATCAACTAAAACCAGTCTCACCACTGTCCCCTCCACTTCAGGTCGTCCACCTGCTCCCCGCACTCTGCTTTCCCTCCTTCTCCCAGGCTGCCCGGCCCGGTCCTGATGTACAGCTCTGACCGTGCCGTCTGCCTGATCCAAAGCCCACGTGGCCCCCACTGCCTACACAGATGACCTGAAACATTAGCTGGGCCTCAGAACCACCAGGGTGCTTCTCAAATGTGGCGAGACTGTGCTCCCACCCTGGAGGATTCTGATGAGTAAAATGGAAAGAGAACTAATAAGCCTTACATCCCTCTTATGTGCCAAGCATTTTATATTGAATACTTTATTTGATCTTCCCACATTCCCCTGGAGGTACAGTTCTATCACCTTTTTTAAAAATAAATTTATTTATTTCTGGCTGCGTTGGGTCTTCGTTGCTGAGCGCGGGCTTTCTCTAGTTGCGGCGAGCGGGGGCTACTCTTCATTGCAGTGCGTGGCTTATTGTGGTGGCTCCTCTTGTTGTGGAGCACGGGCTCTAGGCGCGCGGGCTTCAGCCGTTGTGGCACGCGGGCTCAGTAGTTGTGGCTCGCGGGCTCAGTAGTTGCGGCTCGCGGGCTCTAGAGCGCAGGCTCAGCATCTGTGGCACGTGGGCTTAGTGTCTCCGTGGCATGTAGGAAGTTCCTGGATCAGGGCTCGAACCCGTGCCCCCTGCATTGTCAGGCGGATTCTTAACCACTGTGCCAGCAGGGAAGCCCAGTCCTATGACATCTGACGACGAGGAAATGAGGCCCTGAGACTTGAGTAATTTGTCCAAGATTCACATAGTTAGTAAATGATACCAAACTTATTGATATTTTATTGCTTCACATGATCTCTGGTCACATCCAAATTCCTTACCTGAGTATTCAAGACCTTACAAAATCTGACTTCTTAAATGGGTGCATTGGCTTGTACAAAATGACGCCTTAATTTAAAGGTTAATGTTACCCTCACAGCACTTCCTTTGTTTTCTGATGACTTCAACGCACCCATCACCCACCTTCACCACTAAGCCTTCCACACACACGCGCATCTTAGGGGTCAGGCCGCTCCTCACCATGTGTTCTCTGCCATTCCTGACACCTGACCATCTCCACACCTGACCTTTCACTGTGACTCCCCCTGGGGGGCCCCTTCCCCCATCCCCACCTGCTGAAAACCTGCCCAGGCTTCAAGCTGCCTCTAAATGGTCCCTCCACAGAGAACTTCCTTCATTGCTTCTGCGGGCGGGAGCCTATTCCCCTTCTCCTGTCTGTGTCTCTACCCCGTAAATTAAAACTACCCTTCATCCAGTGTCTGTATTCTCCCCGTATTGTAGTTATTTTCTTTGTCATCTACACACATAGGCTCCCTGAAGGCAGGACCAGGGTCTTTGCCATCTGAATTTCCATCACTTCTGATTCCGTATGAGGCATGTGGCAAGTGCTCAAGCAATATTTTGAGGAAATGAATAGAATCTCTCTATAACCCCCTATGTTTCATGAGCCAGGTAGCTGGCAGTTTTTCCTTTAAAAATGTCTCTTTATCTTAATTTCTTCTCCACTGTGATTGCTGCTGTTTTATTTCAGGGCTTCATCACCTCCCACCCAAATGGCTGCAGGAGGAAAGACAGAAGAGTGTGGGTAGCGGGGGCGGGAAGGAAGGACGAGAAGGGAGGCGGGAGGGAAGGAGGGAGAAAAAGGAAAGGAAGGGACTGTGCTCAGAACCCTTCCCAGACCAGTTAAATCAGAATTTCTAGAGCAAAGGCCAAGGATCCATAATTTTTCAGTGTACCGCCAGGGTTGAGAACCACTGTCTGGTTGGTCCCTCTTAATTTAATCAATTTTACCTCTAAACCTTAATACCACAAACAGATCTTTCTAAAACAAAACTTTCAGTGCACACTCACTCTTAAAACTCTTCAGCCGGGGGCTTCCCTTCCCTGGTGGCGCAGTGGTTGAGAGTCCGCCTGCCGATGCAGGGGACGCGGGTTCGTGCCCCGGTCCGGGAGGATCCCACATGCCGCGGAGTGGCTGGGCCCGTGAGCCATGGCCGCTGGGCCTGTGCTCCGCAACGGGAGAGGCCACAGCGGTGAGAGGCCCACATACCGCAAAAAAAAAAAAAACTAAAACTCTTCAGCCAAAAACGCTAGATGACATACATAGCAGCTACTCAAAACGATAAATCAGTGGAGGAAGGAAAGAAGGAAGGAACCCTAGGGCTGCATAATGGGCCCCATCTGGGCGGTCTGTCAGCTGCTGCTCGCCCCAGGCAGGCCGGCTCCCATCCACAGGGCCCGACCCAGTCCCGGTCTCTATCCTTTGCTCCTCTCACCTGCAAGCGCTCTCTCCTCTCTCCTCCTTACATTCTAACCATCCTTCAAGGCCCTTCCCATGATTTACCACTTCCTTGAAGCTTTCCAGACCTCTGCACTCACCCTTTCTAAAGCCCTGTGGTTGAAATAGGCCCTGTGATTCAGCACAAAATCCCACACAGTGAACTCATCACCACGGTGAGTCCAGGAAGCACTCACCTCAACAAGATCACACATTCCCTGGGAGCGAAGACCCCCCTCCCTGGACCCCGGGTCCTAGCCTGTGCGGAGAAGAGATGGCGGGCTAAGGCACGCTCCAGAAAGGGCCCTTGACCCCAACCCTCTCCTCTTGCAGATGAGGAAACACTGAAGTGACTCTGGGGAGGCCGCATACCTGGTAAACGGCCGAGCTGAGATTAGAAACCATTCGACTCTACTGAACCCCGAAGCGCTCGTTGTCTGGTCGCTGAACCACGGTGGGCCATTCCCCTGTTCTCTCCTCAGATTTCTCCTGAACTCACCTCTCTGACTTTGCCCTGGGAGCTGTGTGTTTCTCGATGGCAGCTTACTCTCTTGGTGTCTTTGGTGACGGAGCCCAAAGGATGGCACAGAACTGCAGTGCTCAGGGCGGTTCAGACATCGGGCTTGTCTTCTGAAAATCTGCCTTGGGTGATCATTCTTTGTGTGGATGTGAGTTTGTCTTCTAGGTTGGACAGAGGAAGTGTGCATCTAAATTGGCCAATGAGAGGCTTCAAATGAAGCTTCCGGAGGGCAGGCGATCACCACAGTATGAAAATAATAACAATAACAAGCGCTGAGTGAGAGCAGGCCCTGCTGCCACCAGCTTGGGGTGGATTCAGGCCAGGAGCGTGTGGCAGCGAGAGAATCCGAATTCTGCAATCAGAATCACTGGGAGGCACTGAAGTAACTTCCATCCCTGCAGGGTGGAGACATGCCCAAAATCGCCCTGAATTTCCTCCTGGGCAAGGCCGAGGGCAGGGTCTTGAGAGAAGGTAAAAATGGAGACAGTGACCTGGAGAGGGAAGGAGACAGAAAGGGTGGCTGCTGTCCCCACTCCCAGTGGCTGGTGGCTTTGACTAGAGGCCCAGGCAGCCGCGGGCAGGGAGGGCCACCCTCTCGGGCACTTGCGACCAGGACAGCTGCCAGTTGTGAGTTCTCTCCTGCCCTGCGTCCCATCACACTGGGAACCTCCAAGCCAGGGCATAAAGAGACTCCCTCCGTCTAGTTATACCCTCACTCATGTCTGGGACAACGCTGCCAGCCCCTGAGAGGGAGAGGGTTACAGCAGTGGAGCCAGAGAATGTGAGAGCTTAGAACGGCTCCCACTTACGAGACATTGGATGAAAGAGAAAAGAGATGCCTTCACAGCTGGTGTGCTATGGATATCCAAGCCACGAGGACGAGGGGTGGGGTCTTTTTGGTCTTAGCTCTACCACTTACTAAATACGTGACCTTCGGCAGCTCGCCTAGGTGGATGTGTATCATCGTTTCCACACCTGTCAAGTGAGGGGGTCGAGAGGAGTGACCTGTGGAAAAGGGCCTGACCGTTCTCTAGTGTCAAACCCTTAGTTTACAGTCAGGAAGTGAGGGCCACGTTCACACAGCCACGTAGAGGCAGAGCAGGGCTGGGACCCACCTCCCCAGATCTGGTGCATCTCTGCCCACCGGGCACCTCCATCCCAGCCATGCTTTTAACACAAGTGAGAGCGGGATCCTTGAACTACAAGGTCCGAGCAAAGCTGGCCCCCGAGACGGTTGCCCGCCTGGTCACTTCCCGATGCCAGGAAAGGACCCCTCTGCTCTTTAACGGATCTGACGATGAGTTCAGTTCTACCGTGTGGGTGATTAAAGGCAACTTGACTATCTGTATTACCTGAGACCCTTGCAAGCGAGGAGGTATTCGCATATTACTTAATTAAAATTAACTGACTGCAGATTCTTAAAAATTCGACGGTTAGATTCATTTCTTTTGGCTGAAGTACCATTGATTGGTAAGACACGGATATCCCGGTGGTGGAGAATATGCACACAGAGCTCCTAGCGGAGACCAATCCCAGCTCACGTTCACTGACAGCACACCGTGTGCCGGGGGCTTGTACTCATCCTCTCACTTCACACTTATGACCATCGTGAGTCTGTGTGGCTGTTGGCAGCATCTCACAGATGCAGACCCTAAAGGCTGGAGAGTTAGGCCATCCGTCGGGTCACACAGGGAAAGTGTGGAGCCAGGACTCAAGCTCAAGCCAGATCGTCCCCATGGTCCTAACCCTACACCACACCGGCTCTCTGAGCATATGTATACTGGCCTCAATATGTCTCCAAGGTCTTTTCTTTTGTGGCTGCGTTAGGTCTTCGTTGCTGCGCGCGGGCTCTCTCTGGTTGTGGTGAGCGGGGGCTGCTCATCGTTGCGGTGCAAGGGCTTCTCATTGAGGTGGCTTCTCTTGTTGCGGAGCACGGGCTCTAGGCGCACGGGCTTCAGTAGTTGTGGCTCGCGGGCTCTAGAGCACAGGCTCAGTAGTTGTGGCACACAGGCTTAGTTGCTCCTCGGTACATGGGATCTTCCCAGACCAGGGCTTGAACCCGTGTCCCCTGCATTGGCAGGTGGATTCTTAACCACTGTGCCACCAGGGAAGTCCTCTAAGGCAGTGGTCCCCAACTTTTTTGACACCAGGGACCAGTTTCGTGGAAGCTAATTTTTCCATGGGCAGGGGCGGGGGGAGGGGGAGGATGTTTCAGGAGGTAAGGTGAGCGATGTTTCAGGAGGTAATGCGAGCGATGGTTCAGGAGGTAAGGCGAGCGATGGTTCAGGCGGTAATGCGAGCGATGGTTCAGGAGGTAAGGCGAGCGATGGTTCAGGCGGTAATGCGAGCGATGGTTCAGGCGGTAAGGCGAGCGATGGTTCAGGCGGTAATGCGAGCGATGGTTCAGGCGGTAAGGCGAGCGATGGTTCAGGAGGTAAGGCGAGCGATGGTTCAGGAGGTAATGCGAGCGATGGTTCAGGCGGTAAGGCGAGCGATGGTTCAGGCGGTAATGCGAGCGATGGTTCAGGAGGTAAGGCGAGCGATGGCGAGCAATGGGGAGCAGGGAAGGGGGGGCTGCAGATGAAGTTCCGCTGACTCGCCTGCCGCTCCCATGCTGTGAGGCCCGGTTCCTAAGAGGCTGCGCAGCAGTGCTGGTCAGCGGGCTGGGGGTTGGGGACCCCTGCCCTGAGCCCTCTTCTGAAACTAGGTTTCGACAAAGGAAGGGGGATAAGAGAGTAAGAACACCAGAGTGCCCGGTTCGAGTCCCAGCCTCAGCCCTTGCAGCTTCTTCAGGGAAGTTACCTTCTATGAACTGTAAGTCCTCACCCGTCTCACAGCGTTGTTATGGAGATTATATTAGTGCGCACATGTACAATGCTCCGTGCGAAACCTGGTGTATAATGAGCTCCCAATAAACACAAGATATTAACAATATGATTCAGGAGGTCAAAGACCAACCTGGGCCCTTCACGGCATTGCTGCAAGTCAGCCCTGGAGAGCAAGGTTACTGACGCCCTCCTTTTCAGCTGCCCTGAGCGTTCCCTGCCTTAAAGTAGAAAAGCAGTTTCCAAGAAATGCACATTTGGTCTCAAATTAAACTATGACACAGAAGGTGGGCTGCCAGTGAGGCCGCATGGACAGGTGGGAGGGTGTCAGCCCTCTAGGGTCCCGTCCCACGTTCCGCAACAACCCTGAGCCCCCGGCAGGAGGACGGGCGCGCTGACTTTTGCACAGCCCCACACACGTCCTGATGGGCTCACGACGGCCCCAGTTGTCCCTGTCCCCCGAGATGGCAGCAGTGACCTTGACGTACCCTCTGAGCTAGGGTTCTGCTTAGCAGTATAGGACATGAGTTACAGCAGTTTTCAAGGTAAGTGTCTTATAAGCCAAGGGAAATGACCTCAGTTTCTTTGATTCACCCAAAACAAATTCCCAAAGAGGCGGTCTTTGCGGCACCACCTGTGACTCCGCGTTTCCACAAACCCCCACCCCCCACTCCCGGCCCTGAAAACACAGCACGCTCTCCGTGCCTCCGTGCCTCTGCCGCGGCTTCCCCAGCCTCAGAATGGACCCCGCCCCAGGCTCCATCTGAATATCTCGTTACTGCTTCTCTGTTTTTTGGAACTTTTGTATAAGATGCTATGGGTGTGTCCCTCTTGACAGAGCGTAGGTCACCTGAGGAGGACTGCCTCCTTGTCATCTTGGCGTCTCCCGGCCTGTTAGAAAAGGTAAAGAAAGAGAGGAATGGAGATGGTCCTTAAGGTGTGATGCAGACACGTTTTCATGACCACAAATGACAGCCTTCCACCGTCCCGATGAAGACTGGGCCCCTGGCTTACTTACTCCTTAATGTGTTGTAATGCTTGATTGCATGTGGCAGGAAAGCAAGATTTTGACACCTGTCGTGGGAGAGAAGAGGTTTGACGACGTTAAACACTGTCTTTTCCTCTTTATCATTTTACATGCGATGCTCCTGATGACACAGTGTTTAACGATGCTGTCGCTTCCTCTGCCCGAGCACAGAGGACTGGCTGGCTGTCAAGCTCCACCCGGGCCCTCAGAAAGAGGTAAATATCTTGAGCCTCCGTTCTCCCTTTGACTTTAGTAACTAAATTCCTTTGGTTGGGATTGTAGTCGCGGGTGGTGATCAGAGAACGCGGAGACCCCGGAAGAATTTTATGGTCTTCCAGACATGACACAAACCAGCCTGGAGGAAAAGCAGGAATAACACCTGGCAATACAGGGAGGGCTGCTGGAAACTATTTCTGAGGAGAAGCAATGGTAAGACCTTCGGGAACTGAACTGGTTCTGAGGCGGGAGGGCAGGATGCTTAGAGGGACGCCTGTTATTTAAAAACAATGATTTCACTGGTCTGACTTCAGACGTTCAGCATGGGCGTGCTGAAATCCGCAGTCGTCAACCCGCAGCTGTCTGACGACACCGTCTCACTTGCTGGCTCTCTTCTCCCGTTCTCTTTAAACCTTCTCTCATCTGGCTTCTCTAAATTATTTTTTGTTGTTGTAGCCAGAGCCTCCATTAAATTGCAATGGCTACTTTCGTGTCACTTATTGCCATCTTTAATAACTTTTAATGACCTAAGAAACAGTTGGCTGGGTTCCATTTTCCACTTCCTCCAAGTCAAATGATGGCACATTCCTCACCCTGTGTGTACAAATAGCAAAGAAGGCAGCCCTAATTCTTTCTCCTTATCTTCACCAAGGCATGCGTGGATTCTTGACAGGGCAAAATAGAATGGGAACGTGGTTTTCTACCTTGCTGAGAAATAACAAGCAAGTCCAGATGCCGTGAGAGCTCGCGACCTACAGAAGTCAGCTGTCCCTTGTTTCATTTATTTCCTGTATATGTTTTTGGGTGCCTCCCATCAGAACAACAACATGGGGTGAGGTGCCTCAGGGTGGATAGCCGTGAGTAAGACACAGCTTACTTTGTGAGTAAGACAAAGACACTGCCTCAAGGAGCTCTCATTCTGCAAGGGGAATAAGACAGGTGCTCCAATCGATACAAGATACAGGTAGCGGGAGGTGGATGCCCCAAGAGAGGTGGAAGAGAGAGGTTCCATCCCATCAGGAAAGACTTCGTGGAGGTCCCAGTCAGTCTGGGGAGTGATGACCTTGCAATCAGTGGGGCATTCAAGTGCAAGCACTGGCCGGCAGTAGGGATGTGAGCCAGAAATCAGGAAGAGCAGGCTGGGACTGGGAGGTACAGAGTCCAAAGTCGCATCTGAAAGAGTTTGTTCTCAGTTCCCCGACTCCTGTTTGGAGCTCCTGGGATGCTTTTGCTGAGGCAGCTTCCAGAGCCCAGGTGCAGCTGAGATCAAGGACTTCCACTTAGGCAAAGGCGCATCTCAGTTTTTAAAATGAAAGGGTTTTTTTTCGTCTGTTCTTGTTTATTTTGGATTTGTAAGGTAATACCTGTACAGTTTCTTCTTAATCTTAAAAGTATAAAATTTCTTTTAAAAAGCCATTTATATTCCTACTGCCCAGAGATAATATAGTTTAGAGTACCAAACTTCTCTATTTAGTTATTGCAATTAGTTCCAATTAATATCTGCATATCGATTTTTTGTTACTTGCGTATTTTTAAAAAACAACCATTGGGCAATGGTCGACATGACTTTTGGTATTATTTTCTCTTTAACTAAATAATATACCATGGCCTTCTTTGACATACACATCTAGAGCATCATTCTGGATTCCTGAAGTGGATGTCACCCCTTGTTCATAGATATTCAGGTTATTTCCACTTTTATACTGCTTTTAGATAGTATCGTGATAAACATCCTTTTATGTACACCCTTATGCATGTATCTGGGTATTTGTCCTTAATATAAACTTTTAGAAGTGGAATTACAGGGTCCAAGAGAACACAGATCTGTTTAATCTGTATCAAACAAATGTTTTTAATAGGGTGAAACCCACCTTTAATGAAGAGTATTAAAACAAAACTAAGAGAATTAAAGCTGGGTTTCACTGTATTAATCTATATGGTCCTTAGACAGAATTTAACATCCAGTGGCTTAAACGTTGGCCTCATCTTGCCTCCCTTTTAAATACTTCTCACCGATCACGTGGCTCCCCCCACCATCCATACACCTGTCTTGACCTCCATTCTTGCAGGGCCTGAGCTGACCATTGGCTAATCTCTTTAATCAATAAGAGACTCGCTTTTTCTGGCTTTTAGTGACCCATTTTCATGAACATTAGAGTAACATCTGGAGCCACAGGAAGGACGCTGTAACGAAGAAAACAAAGGCAGGGAACTGTTCCAGGGTGATCCCCGACTGCTAGACCTCAAAGCAGCCCGTTTCTGCCCAGGATGAGGCATTTTGAGTTAAGATTAGTTCATCTGGCCACGTGCAGTGTGAAATATTCTTGATCTTTTATCGGCATAATTTCTTCATTAAAAAGGTCCCAAGAATTTTCGTTGAAGATCTATTGCTGCTTTCCCCAATATACCTTCTTTTGCCATTACCAAGAAAGAAAACAGTCTCTGCCACCAAAGAAAACTTAGATTTGGATCAAATTCTGCTCACTGTGTTCAACCAAGTCACAGGTCCTTTGGCCTCTGTATTCCTTTCTATAGCCCATTTCAGTGGTAGTAGCAAGTCAGGATTATGACCCCAAAATTACTAAGTCCATTGAACTCGAATGCTATTACACTGTCAGCCACAAACATCACACACTACCCTAGAAAAGTACATCTGTGGGCAAGCTGCAGAGGGAGAGTTTGCTTTGGGACCCTGAGATCTTATTTCATGCCCTCGCAGTTCACGGAAGAAAAAAAGATTTGCTACTCTTAAACATTGAGTCAAATTCTTACAAATTTTACAAGGGTACAAAAGAAAAGGGGAATCGAGTCTTGGAAATTCAGTCTAAAAAAATGTATGAATATATGTAATGTAATTTTTTTACACCCTAGCCAAAATGAGTGGCTACTGATTTTTTCTTTCCATTAGTTTGATGCTTGAATTAGTACCTTCCCAATGTGAAATTTGATTTTCTAGTATCCTCTTACACGTAGTAGGTATTCAATAAATGCTTATTACAGGGAACTAAATTTAATACACTTAGGTCAATATCTCTCATGCATTCCTTGCGGTAGTTTATAGTTGGAAAACAATATTAACAACAACCATTTCAATGTAGAGATAATATCAAAGGGAGCTATCCTGAGATACCTGAGGTGAGTTATTAAGTTCTAATTTTACCACAACCAATAATACCAATTTATAATAACTCATCCAGCTCTTAGAAGGGAACGATGATTTGGGGGCAAGGGTAGATCCAGAAAATTGATATTAAATGGCAGGGGTAAAAAGATACATATGTGAAATTCTGGCTTTCTGCAGTGAATAGTCTAAAGCTCTCCTACCAGAAAATAATATCTTGAATCGAGAAGCATTCAAATCATGGTAAATTTTTAACCCAATTAAATTTTCTCCTCCCAGGTAGCCTATTTACTAGAGCAGTGTGATAGCTGTTAATATTGTCATTTAATTAACATATCTCTAATGGAAAAAGATAAAATGACCAAACTACATTCCAACATGTAAATAAAGATTTCTTCTCAAAATGTTAGCTTTGTAGTTGCTGCTTTTTTTTCCCAACTGATCTATCTCTTAGGAATTAAAATATACCAGTAAACAGAATTAGTAACACAAAGAAATAAAATATGCTCTTTATAACATGTAAATATCTTCCTATGTTCTCAGAATAACAGTGCACTGGAAGGACATGAAAACAAGAAACTATCCATTCAAATGCCTGAAAGTACCTTTTAAATCAGGAACCACATTCAAGCAGCCCCATTTTTCACTGCGATGCACTTTGCCACTCCATTCACTCCAAAATTCCTAATAAGCACTTACACATCACTTCTCGATGTCTTACTAGTTCCTTGGGTGACTTCCCCTGGAGAGTAAACAGACTTGATCAGACAAAACACAGTAACGCACACGGTCTGTTCACATTACACAATGTACCTTTAAGAAAAGCATTTCAGACACAGATTTTCTCACAAGTGGGAAATAGTCTGTTACTGTTTAGCAAGACAACTGTAGCTTAAATAGGATCATAGAAATCTTTTGAAAGATATGTTGTTCAAAAGCCATTAAAAAAAACGTTAAAAGAGTACATGCTACTGTGACCACTTCATCTGGTTTGCCCGGAGCTGTCCTGATCTGAAAACAAAAAGTCCCAAGTCCCCTCAGGCCCAAACAAACAAGGCCAACTGGTCACCCTACTATAAGCTATCTTTGAATGAAAATATCACAAAAGTCAGACTGCTCTATTTAATTAAATTAAAAAGCCTTTATTAGCAGAAACTAATACACCATTGTAAAGCAATTATACTCCGATAAAGATGTAAAAAAATAAAATTAAAATTAAAAAATAAAAAGCCTTTATTGAATGCCCTGCTATGTATAAAGCAGGGAGCTGAACAGACATCAGTCAGGGTCCAGGCAGAAGAATGGTGCCACAGCCAAACTGAGTAATTTGAGGACAGTTTCATAAAAAGTCTATCCACAGAGGTGTGGGCGGAGTTAGGGAAACCTACCAGATGCCGTCTAGTATCGTGGGCTAGCAATGGCGGGAGACACTAGGCCCTGGAGAGGTAGGGGCGGGAATCAGAAGCTGGAGAAGATGCCCGGATTCCCCACAAGCCAGCCAGCAGGGAGCCCACACCTCCCTCCTCCCACCCCAGGTGGCATTTACCCTGCAGTACCGGTGGCTGAATCCAACCAGAAGGCAAAGGAAGGGGGCCTGTGGATAGAAGTCGTCATGCGTCAGCACCCTGGCCATAGAGCAGAACAGAGAGTAAGTCTGGAGGGGCCCAGAGGGACTTAGTTTTAAAAATAGGAGAACTTCTGAAGAGTCATTTTAGGCACATAGATAACATTTCCCCGAGACAACTTGCCAGTCCCCAAAACTAAGTGTTCAGCTCCAACTGGTCCGTGCAGCAGAGAATCAAGTTATTAGTTCTTTGTGCTTCTTGACCTGGTTACCTTTAGTTAACGTGAAATGAAGGAACTCTGAGGGTTAAAGGCACCAGTTTCATGATTGAGCCTTAGTGTGCATCTATTCGTTCCCTTTATAATTCCAACAAAACCTTTGGGAGGGTATCTTTCTGGTGGCACTAAGGCGTCCCATTGCTGGATTTACCCTGCAGTATTCTGCTCATGTTGAAGGGGCGTGTCTTCATGCTTTTCCAAAGTGTGTCCATTCTCCTCTAAGCCAGAAACAACCGCACGAATTACCAAGTAATGCAAGCATTTATATCCTGTTTACAAATTCTGATTTGCTAAGTGGCAACTCAAGTTTACAGAAGAAACGTTAGAGGAAATCAACCCCCATGTGATCCCCAAAATAGTTCCCTAGTGTTGTCCCCTGCCACCATTAGTCCAATTTGTATAGGTTAATATCCCAATCAACGTATCATAAAATTAGGTTTCATTCTGATAGCGCTCAAACTGCTGAAATTCCTCACACAACTGCAGCATCACGGCAGCTAACGTCTACTGAAAAGGCCACAAGTTTTCACGTGAAGGGTGCTTATTATCTAGAAAGTGATTTTGAATGAGTGACTCTGAGGCTCCATTCCTTCCTTTGTAAAATGAGGGTAATAACGGATAACTCATTGAGTGTTTTAAGTAATGTAATTTCAAAAACCACCTGACACTAAGTAAGCCCTAAAGTAATGTTGTTTTCTACCCATGTATGCTCTGCCTCACCCTAGTGTGTACATACATTTACATACATAGTCGTAGTAAGTTAAGAAACGTATGTCACAGAATCTCCAAATGTATCTGCTCATGTCCGCTCTTTGTCACTGAGTAGCCGTCCACAAACACATGAGGCGAGGCAAACGTGACGTCCATTGAACAGAGGGTTTCCGGAGAAGTGTGAGTTTTCTTTGTTTCAACCCACTTGTAATCCAAATCAGTAAGGAATGAGGTTTATCACAGACACATGCACTCGGGCGAGGGAAAAGGTCGACCCTTCCATGTTTACAGAGGAAACCTAAGGGCTCCTCTCAGACCCGGCAAAAGCACTTCTTGCCCGCATGTGGGGGGACTTGCCTTCCTATGGGCAGCCTTGTCCCGCCCACCTCTTGCGGGGAGCGTGAATTAGGACAGAACAATGGCGACAGCGACCAAGTCATCCCTCTTTGCACAATCTAACCGAGTCCGATTTGCTTTTCCAAAGCTCAGCGTTTCTTTCCTCCTTCCCTCTCTCCAGTCCTCCCTAGCGCCACCCCACCAAAAGAAACTAACATTTTCAAGTACCTCCTTTTGATAGTGTTTAACATAAGCCCAGAGTGGTCATGGATTCTCTTTCTTGAATTTTCACTGACAAACGGCTTCCAGCTGCCCTCTCGGGTGGGACGCCACCACAATAAAATGCAGTGTTTGCTGAGGATTCCAGCTGCCACCTGGGGGCTCAGGGTTCTCAATGAACGCTATTTAGCAAGGCTGGTGGTGAAATGGTGACAAATGGTATGCTGGCTTTTTTTTCTCGTGTCTGTGGTTTAGGACTAGTTGGTTTCAATCTTGCTGGCTCTTTTTTCTGTGTTACCGATCTTTTCCACATTTAAAGTCGGTTCCTGCCTCTCCAGCCGGGTTATGGCAGCAAGCTTTGGGCTGTCAACAGAAGCCATTTGTTGGTTAGAAGGTTCATTGTTTAGACTCCTGGCAAGTACTGATTTTATAGTTATTCCATGCTTTGGAATTTATATTTATTTTCTGAAGTTCTTTATTTTTTTTTTCAACTAGCAAAACAATTTTTCTTAAGTTGTTATCACTCCACTGACATGAAATTACCTAGGCGGTTGCTTCATTTATCTCTGGTCACACCCGGTCAAACTAGGCTTGCTGGCACATGATTCACCACAGACTGGTCTGCATCTGAGCCCTGTTTACTTTCCAGACATCCCCGTGGCTTCACGGGGTGACGGGACTTAGCCTCAGGCTCTGTCCCTAGCAGTCACCCTCCCTACTTGGAGTCACTTCTTTGTTTTTTTTCCCCACACACTTAAGCCAAGTCTCCACTGATTCTATAACTTAATGTGCCAAACACAACAAAATTCTCCAAATTGTTCCAAGATGTCATTTAATGTTGTTGTTTTTTTTTTAATTGAAGCATAGTTGATTTACAATGTTGTGTTCATTTCAGGTGTACAGCACAGTGATTCAGTGACGCACACTTCTTGGCCTTCCACCTTGGCCGCAGCTCTGGAGGTGTCCCTGCCCACTTCCCCTCCGTGCACAGCCTTCCACCCCCATCCCTCTTGGCTCTAGAACACTTCCAATCATTTCCTGGGCTGATTATTGGCTGAACTACGAAATGGAAAAGTAAGGGGAGCTGGCAGAGAGGCCATTTAACTAAACTGTCCAAAGGTCCTGAGAAAGGACCGTCTCCACTCCCCTCCTGATGAGAAGTCCCAGGCTCCTGCTTATTAAAGGGGAAGGATGCCAGTGTCACTGGAGACTTGTCAAGGAATTCTAGCAAGACCCTGGACAGAGGCTTCTGGTGCTGGGGTAGCTTTCTGCTGCCAGCTGCAGAGAGATCTGAGAGCATTTCTCCTTCAAAGAGACGTCATGGCCCTTTCCCTGCGCTTTGTATCTTGTCAGCTCCAGTTCAAAAAGGCAGGTGCCATTTGAAGTGGAAAAACGATTTTTCTTCAATCCAGAATACTTTGGGGTATAATCAACAGGCAAGTTAAACTATTTGCACAGTTCCATGCTATTCCATTAATTTGGTACAAATGCACATACCTGGGCTGTGATCTGGTCTCAATTCTGTTTCCCAAGCCCGGCCCTAGCAGGTGCCTTTCCAGAGCTCTCCTTTCCTCCGAGGCCCCCGTCTCCCTCTTCATATCAAGTCAATTCAAATCAAACTTTATTTGATGTCTACAGTGTGTCTACTCAGTCCAGCCTGATGGTCAGCCATGCACGCCTGCCAGTTACAACACAGAGGGATGAGGACAACAGTAGAGGTGGGATAAAATGCCGTCTTCTCCAAACACACCCACCCCACCTCTGCGACATTTTCGCCCCCAGAATCTCTCCAAAGCAGACTTTCTCTCCTGCTGGCACACAGCCTAGACCAAAGGTCAGAAAGAGATCCTGCTGCCCCTTCTACTCAGACTTCATTCAAGTCTTGTTTGAATCTACTTTCTCTGAAACCTCACTTTGCGCACACATGCATGCACACACGGGTGTGTACACACACACACACACACACACACACACACACACACACACACACACACACACACACACACACACACACCAGGATCAATAAGCCATGCTGAAGATACAGAACCCACATCCATATTTCCAGACCATTTCTCCTCTCAGACCTCTTGTCTATCTAAAGCCCAGACAACGGCAATCATATTACAGTATATAAATATATCAGATCAACATGTAGCATATCTTAAACGTACACAATGTTGTATGGCAAATAGATTTCAACTAAAAAATAAAATAAAAATAAAGCTCAGATGGACTGGTGTTACTCCCAGGTTGTTGTGTTTCAGTGGAGAAAATAGTTGTCACACCGAGACCTGGATCTGACGAGTGCTCTCATGTCTACACGCAGAAGGCTCAGTTCATACGTAATTAGGAATCCAGCATCAAAAACTGAGTGACAGGGCTTCCCTGGTGGCGCAGTGGTTGAGAGTCCGCCTGCCGATGCGGGGGACACGGGTTCGTGCCCCGGTCCGGGAAGATCCCACATGCCGCGGAGCGGCTGGGCCCGTGAGCCATGGCCGCTGAGCCTGCACGTCCGGAGCCTGTGCTCTGCAACGGGAGAGGCCACAGCAGTGAGAGGCCCGTGTACCGCTTGCTCATGAGCTGAGCTGGATGCGACTATGCAGGGGCCCAAAGTGATGACTCAGGGAACCGGACAGATTAGGTTTCCTAGGGGCGGTCAAATCAGCCATCATGCATTTACAGCTTGTCTGTCCTGAGATGGAGGAAAAAATGGCACAAGATCTCTGACCTCAAGGATCTTAAAGTCTAGCCGGGTGTGTCAATCCAATACCTTCGTTGAAGCCGGACGTCTGGGAGAGGGCAGAGGAGAATGATTGCGGAGCCAGAGGACTCTGAGAAGGAAGCCTCCAGGGAGGCAGCACTGTTTGAATTCAGCGTTGAAGAGTAAGAAAAATTCACCACAGATAGAACGCAAGGGAGCTTAGTCTAGTCACAGGGCACTGTGAGGGCAAAGCATCGTGGAGCTCATGCTCTACGGGATGGAAGAAAAGTATCTGTGGTTGGGCCCCTGTGTGCGTGAGATGTCATTGTCACTGAGTCCAGGCTGAATGAAATCTGACGCCAGGTTGTGCAGGCCTTTTAATGCCACGCCAAGAAGCCTGGTTGTTACCTTGAACACAGTGAAGCCACCGCCTGTGTTTCAGGAGGAGATGAAGTGATTCACTCTGTGCTTTAGGAGAAAACCTGGTGACCCTGTTAGGGACGGATGGGGATGGCCACGTATTCCTTCGGTCATTTCATCAGGATGTTTAACGTGGCTCGTGCTCTTTGGGCTATGCTGTGAGCATGGCATTGCTGGTAGCCCCTGTGTTTGGAATGTCGCACTTCTGGTAATAGTCTACCTTGTGCTTGTCTTCTCCAAAGCCACTTAACACCTTTGCCTTCTATAAATCTTGTAATTAAAGCCCCCAGGTCTTTTTACATGAAGTGTTGCTAAATCATGACTCTCCCATCTTATCTTCATCTTTATGAGTAGTTAAGATTTAAATTATACAGTAGTAAAGGGTGCGAGTACATTAGACTAGATAAACCACCAGCGCCTTTGAAAGGGTGCCACTATGATCTCATTCAAGTGGTAAGAATTCCACGGACTGTGCCAGGCCTCGGTCTAAGGCATGTGCTTTGAGAGCAGAATGGGCATTTTGAGATTTCTTGTTGGTTGGTTGGTTTATTGACGTCTAGCTGATTTATAATACTGTGTTAGTTTCAGATTTTTCAGATTCTTTTCCATTAGAGGCTATTATAAGATACTGAATATAGTTTCCTGTTCTCTACAGTAAATCCTGTTATTTATCCATTTTACCTACAATAGTGTGTATCTGTTAATCCCATACTCCTAATTTATCCCTACCCCCCTCTCTTCCCCCTTTGGTAACCATAAGTTTATTTCCTATTATATCTGTTAGCCTGTGTCTGTTTTGTATATAGATTCATTTCTAGTATTTTTTAGATTCCACATATAAGTGATATCACATAATATCTGTCTTTGTCTGACTTACTTCACTTAGTATGATAATCTCTAGGTCCATCCATGTTGCTGCAAATGGTAAGATTTTATTCTTTTTATGGCTGAGTCGTATTCCATTGTACATATATAGACCACATCTTCTTAAGCCAATCATCTGTTGATGGACACTTAGGTTGTTTCCATGTCTTGGCTATTGTAAATAGTGCTGCTATGACCATTGGGTGCGTTTGTCTTTTCAAATTAGAGTTTTCCAGATAAATGTCCCGGAGTGGGATTGCTGGATCACACAGTAGCTCTACTTTTAGGTTTTTAAAGATCCCCCATACTGTTTTCGCTAGTAGCAGCACCAATTTGCATTCCCACCAACAGTGTAGCACGGTCCCAGAAGGAGCATTTTGACTATGGCTCCCTCTACCTCCCATCCTTCCATCTCAGATCCACAAGATATTTCTTGGAATATTACCTTCTCCAAAAATTAATATGTAAGAAATTCAAAGTAGTGATAAGCTGTGAAGGGGCGAGAGGGAGATGGTAATGGTTATTTCTCTGGGGTAACACATACAAGGGGACCATCTTATTTTATATCCTCTAGTATGTATAAAGTACTGCATGATAAAAATTTTAATCATATAATAATTTTAAAAGTAATATGTAAGGTGGGTTTAAAATGGGAAGAAAATTCTCAGTATCCTTTGAGTGTTGAATAAAAAAGAAAAAGGTAATGGAGCAAAATGAGGAGAGAGAAGGCATGAAATAAGCAGAGGGAAAGGAAGGGAAAAAAGATTTAAGACAGAGAAGGAAAATGAAAGGAGAATGAAAGTGAGAAAAAAGATACAGGCTGGGAAGACAGGTAGGAAGCCGGGTTGGAGGGTCGGATGGAGGGCTGGCAGCTGGGGAGCGTGGAGGGAGGGAGACGGGGCCAGTGAAGACGGGGAGGAGCCGCGATGCTGCAGGGTCAGGGGACACGGGGCAGTGGAGAGCTGCCTCACACCCTCGAAATGGCACAGCAGATCTTCTTACCCCTTGGCCATTGGCCTCAGCCATCTAAGAGTGTCACCCTACCACCATTGTCCAGACGGGGCCCGTAGGCAGGAGGTCCTGCCAGGTATTCCTTCACAGCTCTGAAACCGCATAACCCAGATTGGGACTTGAACCCACTGTCTTTTTTTTTTTTTTTTTTTTTTTTTTTTATGGTCCGCGGGCCTCTCACTGCTGTGGCCTCTCCAGTTGCGGAGCACAGGCTCCGGACGCGCAGGCTCAGCGGCCATGGTTCACGGGCCCAGCCGCTCCACGGCATGTGGGATCTTCCCAGACCGGGGCACGAACCCTCGTCCCCTGCATGGGCAGACGGACTCTCAATCACTGTGCCAGCAGGGAAGCCCGAACCTACTGTCTTTTAATTGAGATCACATACCTGGTCTCAGGACTTAATGAAGCTAAGGTTCTTTATGTCTCGCCGCAGAAAGAATTAAGTGAGAGACAAAGTGATAGGTAAGAAGTGGATTTATTTAGAGAGATACACATTCCATAGACAAAATGCAGTCCGTCTCAAAAGGCGAGAGTGGCCCTGGGAGAAACACACTCCACAGACAGAGCGTGGGCCATCTCAGAAGGCAGGAGGCCCTGAAATGTGGGGTGGTTAGTTTTTATGGGCCGGGTAATTTCATAGGCTAATGAGTGGGAGGAGTATTCCAACTATTTTGGGGAAGGGGCGGGGATTTCCAGGACTTGGGCCACCTCCCACTTCTTGGCCCATTTCCAGCCTTGGAAATGTCATGGCACCAGTGGGTGTGTCATTTAGCTAATGTATTATAATGAGCATGTAATGAGGCCCAAGGTCCACTGGAAGTCGAATCTTCCACCATCTTGGACCTGGTCGGTTCTAAGCAGTTTTTGTCATGTCCACAATGGCTGTGTCATTCTTTTAAAGGTTGTGCCCTGCCCCCTTCCCTCCTGTTTCAGCTCTGGTACAGATTCTCCATAAACAGTGTGTGTTCCCATGTGACTCAGCTGTCCTTCCTTCCCTCCCCCAGGGCCTCAGCAGCAGCCTGCCTAAATACAACCCACAAGGGCCCTACGAGCCTCCGAAGGAAAAGCAACACCCTCCCGGTGAAATCTGCAAGGCAGGTGTGCAGTGACTGTCCAGGCCTTTCGTGGTCACTCGGGGACCCCTGACTTAGGGGAGTAGGCATGCTGCCCTCTCCCCACACACACAGCACGGCAAAATTCCGCTTGTGTTAAAGAGTGACATTTAAAAAAAATGAAAAACCATAAAAATATATGTGACTCAGAGAAGTAAAGTAAAAAATATGAGTTGTGTTAAAAAAGAATTTTTAAAAAAAGGATTAACAAGTACAGAAGACCAGTACAGTGGGTGGTCTACACTGGGTGGAATATACCACAAAATGGCTTTTGTTTTTCAACCTCTGCCTTCAAATCTTCCTTCCCGGTCTCCTTCCTGACCTCTTGGGCTGAGCACACAGTTCTCTAGTCACCCGGTTGTAAGAGCAGCCTCATTCTGGTCATTACAATTCTACTTCAGGTTTTAAAAAGTCAGGCCACGCTAAGCCGAAGATTAATTTCACATCCATTCAGAGATATTTCCCCTCCATCCATCTCCAGCAGGACTTGTGGCCCGAGGGTCCTCTGCGAAGGAGAGCAATGCTACTTTTGCCTGGGGTTCTATTCCCCACCCCATCCCCCTCTGCTGCTCCTTACCCCTCTGGGCTTGGGTGCGAAGGAGGGCGAAAGAGCAAAGCAAAAGTACTTTTTCTTAAGTCCCGCAGCATCCTGCTTTGTGCGCCTGTGCCTAGAGAGTTCACATGTGCTGTTTCTTCCGGAGACCTTGGAGGGTGTCACTGTTGCCCTATTGTCTGATCCAGGAGATGCACTCGGGGTAACCTCGTCTCACAGCCCCCCTCACCTACATTCATTACAGCCTGAGGGTCGGGGGTAAGGGTAAGGGTTTCCTCGCCAACCAGCCACTTTGGGTGGGGCATCAGAAGAATGGCCAGACTGCTCGTGACAATCTTGGAGCCCGTCATTTGGCCATGAGGGGCCACAGGAGGGGCTCCCCAAACCACGCACCCACTCCCGAGATCTCTCTTATGCGTGGACCCTTTGGCAGTTTGGCGGAGCTTAGGCAATCCCTTCTCAGGGTAATGTTTTTAAATCGATAAAATAAAATATGTGATGTGGAAACATGATATTGAAATACAGCTCTCAAAAGCATTTTTAAAAATGTGCTCTCTAATATGTGTGCTATCTTATTGACAGTACAAGTTCTAGCAGTAATTTCTAAGTAGTGATGAGTCTAAATTACATTTTGAGATATTTCTAACTGGATGTGATATGGGAACACCCGTGCTTTCTATCGGTGACAAAGTTACAGTTGTTGCAAATACTACACTGATTTGCTGCCTACATTCATAATGGAAGGAGATGCTAAATTTCAGCTAGAAGATCGCGAAAATAAAGATGGACTGTTTTTCCCATGCATGTTCATGGACCCCCTGAATTCCATCCACAAATCCCTGAAGACTCCAGATCAAGAACCCCTGCCCTAAATGGAGGATTCCCTGCTCCAGGGAACTCTCGTCCACAGCCTTCCTGTCTCTGCTTATATGTCAGGCAGGGGAGAGGGCTGCACGGCCAGTGTAGTGGCCTCTTTGGGTTTTTTTTTGGCTGCGCCGGAAGGCTTGTACGATCCTAGTTCCCCAACCAGGGATCAAACCCGGGCCCTTGGCCGTGGAAGCATGGAGGCCTAACCACTGGGTCTCCAGGGAATTCCCTGGTAGCCTCTGAAGCTTCTAGCTCCCTTCAGACTGGAGAAAACTAAAACCAAGAGTCTTCAGCTCTGGGACACGCACTGAACGACCGGCTGCTGTGAATTCATTTTCTCGTCTACATTCAAGAAAATATACTGGAATCAATACCCAAGAAACTGTCGACAGTGATTGGCTCTGGGGAGTGGAGATGGAGGCTGGGAAGAGAGGAGGGGAATTACTATTCGTGTTAAATTCTTTTGAATGATCTGAAAAATAATCATAATAATAAAACATATTTTGTTTATATAATGAAAACAAATTTTAAAGAAAACTTTGAAAGTTTTTCTAAAGGAAACTATATGTGACTTTAACTGATCTAAGGCTAGTGAGGGCTCTCTAAGCATAAAAGTGATATAAGAAATGATGGGGAAGACGGATAGATTTGCCATTCTAGGCTATCCTTAGAGATAAGTGATACCCTCACAATAAGGATGCAGGAAAATTTTTTTGAAAAATAAAATATTATGCTCACTTGGCATAAAAATAAAATATTATGCACCTGGCCTTCTGGAATAGTGTCATGCCACGTGGGAAACAGCATGGATTTTGGAGACCAAACAAACTTGAATTCAAGTTCTGGCTCTGCTGCCTTTTACTATCTGTGAAACATGGGCGAGTCACTTATCTAAATCTTGGTTTTCCCATCTGTGAAATGGGAATAATGCCGAGCTCGTAAGGATGTTGTGAAGTTGAGAGACAATATACGAGATCCTTACCTCACACCATACACCTAAAAAGACTCCAGAAGTTTCAAACAAATAAATGTTTAAATAAAACCCTAAAACTTGGGACTTCCCTGGTGGCGCAGTAGTTAAGAATCTGCCTGCCGACGCAGGGGACATGGGTTCGAGCCCTGGTCCGGGAAGATCCCACATGCTGTGGAGCAACCAAGCCCGGGTGCCATGACTACTGAGCCCGCGCTCTAGAGCCCACGAGCCACAGCTACTGAGCCCGCGAGCCACAACTGCTAAAGCCCACGCACCTAGAGCCCGTGCTCCGCAAGAGAAGCCACCACAATGAGAAGACCACGCACCGCAACGAAAAGTAGCCCCCGCTCTCTGCAACTAGAGAAAGCCCACGCACAGCAACAAAGACCCAAGGCAGCCAAAAATTAATTAATTAATTAACTAATTATTTTTAAATCTCTTAAGAAAAACACTAAAACTTTTAGACATATAGGATAATATCTTTATGACCTTGGAGTAGAAAAGGATTTCTTAAGTAAGGCCCAAAAAGGACAAACGATAAAAGAAAATATATATAAATTAGACTACATCAAAGTAACAGACGACTTTAAAAAGCGAAGACAAACAAAAACATAGAAGAAGATATTTGTAACATATAAAATAAACAAAGCATTAGTCTGGAACATGCTAAAATTCTTTCAAACATTTTAATGAAAACCCATTCGAAAAATGAGCAAAGAGTCTGAACAATAATTCACAGAAGAAACCACTGTAGCCAACAAATATAGGAAAAGATGTGCAACTTCACCAAAAATATAGAAATGCACATAAATCCAGAGTGAGACGTTTCACTCCCATAAGATTAGAAAAACTTTAAAATTTTAACAATACCAAGTGTTGGAGAGGATTTGGGGGAATCAGAGATTCTCAGGCACTGTTCCTCAGAACGTCAATCGATTCACTTTAGAGAGAATTTGGCATCATCCAGAAAAGTTAAAAATTTTGGATCCAACGATTCTACTTCTGAAGAAAAACTTGCATGTGGGTGCCAAGACACATATAAAGATGTTTACTGTGGCATGACTTCATAACAGAAATTAACTGCAACCGGCAAGTGTCCATCCGTACAAGGATGGGTGAATAAAATCGCAGCACGTTTATAGAATGAATACCACTCACAAGTCAAAATAAATTAACCAGATTTATATGTTGCAACATGGTGGAATCACAAAAATACATAATTTTGAGTAAAAGATATGTTGCAGATGGCTCATACAATATGATGCCAAAGCAACATTGAATGTTGTTTACAGATGCGTATCTTTGCAGTAAAAGTATAAAATCAAGGCCTGGATATATACCAAAGTTCAGATGGGAAGGAAATGTAGGAGAATTGTTATTATACTTTGATATACTTTTTATAGAAGACATTAATCATTTTTATTGAAATATAGTTGATTTACAATGTGTTAGTTTCAGGTGTATAGCACAGTGATCCAGATATATGGATATAGATATAGATTGCTTTTCGGATTCTTTTCCCTTATAGGTTATTACAAAATATTGAATAGAGTTCCCTGTGCTATACAGTAGGCCCTTGCCGGTTATCTATTTTACATATAGTAGTGTGTACACGTCAATCCCCAACTCCTAACTTATCCCTCCCCCCACTTCCCTATAATACACTTTTAACGCACTTTTCCAAAAAGTAGTGACTGTGAAGTGCTGAGGAGAGTGCATGGCCTTTATTAGGTCTTGTTAAATTATAGCTACTACTGAAGCTTTCTATCAAGTATAGGTGGCTAAAATCTATTTCGGTCCCGTGTTCTGATCACACCAGCTGATAGCTTCTCCCCACCCAGCACATCAGCTCACAGCAGGCTCTGTATATTGTAAAACAACATGAAATTAGTGTTGAGCATCATGTTAGGCCAATGGTTCTCAACCGGGGGCACTTTGGACCTCCAAGGGACACCTGGCAATGTCTGGAGACATTTTTGGTTATCCCCGCTGGGCAGGGGGCAATGTTACTAAATGTAGAGGGTCGGGCCGGGGACGCTCCTGAACATCCTACAATGCACAGGGCAGCCCCACAGTGGAGTCTGGTAGAAACTGTCAATAGTGTGAGCTTGAGAAACCCTATGTAAAGCCCCTAGAAAGTAAAATAAAATTATTGAACTGACTTTAATATACTAAATTTGACTACTTTTCTAATGAGTGCTTCTGCTAAATTACCAGACATGAGAAACCACCCCTTCTTGCTGACACTGGACACTGGGGCCGGATCAGAGAGTGTGGGTGACAGAGCTGCTCCCACCCAAACCATAACCCCCGGTTCTTCCCTTGGTCTCCCAGGCAGGATGCCATCTGCCAGACGGGGTGTCCACTCTGTAATCACTTTAAATTGTCAAAACACAATGGAATCTTTTCCAATCCTGAAAATGTATCAGGCTTACATCCTAATTCAGTCTAACTCTGACTGTTTCCAGAGCTAAAGGAAGCAACAGAGGTAATTCTTTTCAAGCTCCCAGGCAATAAATAGTTCAGTTCATCAGTGGGCCAGACCTCAAATCCACACCACTAATCAACTGCTGCACGTTCTTAATGTTCAATTGGCCAAATCACACAGAGTGTGTCAATTGTGATGAGATTCAGCTTCCATCACAAAACCCTAAAATATGGAGGTTTCAGTAAGATGGAACTTTATTTAGTTCTCGGTTCAGAGACATCTAGAGGTAGGCAATCCAATTTCAAGGTCAGGATTCTTATATTAAAGGAAAAGAGAAGTGTTGGAATGCAGCTATCGGTTTCTGCTCTAGTCTCTGCCCCTTTGGCTCCCCAAATATCGAAGCACACCCCTTTGCGCCTACCTAGACCCATGCCCTTCCCTCTGCAGAGGAGATGACCTCAAAGTCTCATCCCATTATTGCACCTCACTCAAAGTTCAGCATCTCTAGATGGTGTGAGGTCATCTCCGTCGCATTCAGATGTGGCTCCTCGCGGTCTGGTAATTAAAAAGAAGAAGTTATCTGCACCTTCCATGCGATAGAATTGCTGAAGTAGGAGGGGAATAACCACGATAAACTCCTGTCATCAAAAGGAGGAAAGGGAAACACTGCAAGGATGGGCTACGGCACTGATCAAATCCTGCGGGAGGACAGGAGGGGCAGAGACCCCCTTTCCTGGCAGGGAGTACATTCCTTGATCGGCCCCCTGGCAGCTGCCGCCTTGGGGGGACTCCTCCCAGACCTTTGGCCTTGCCCTCTAGGAGGTTCTGCCTTGTCCATTTGCCTGCATGGCTGTTTCTGAGCCGTGGGTGTTGGAGGATGTGATCTTCTTTGGAGCTGCTTGGTTTCCACAGCCAACTTCTTGCTTGTGCAGGTGCAGAGACCCAGGGATTCTTTGGAGAGCTGAATAATCATAAGATTTTGCTGGCCAAGCTGGAGGTTTCTATCCAAATATAGTAAGCCACCAACCCATTTGCTTCCAGTTAGTTCCAAGCATGAGTTACCTCAGCCTAAAACTGTGTCTAGAAACACTCTTCAAGCCTGAAGTCGCATCTTTTATTTAGAGCTCTTTAGGGTCTGCCCATCCCTTCCCTCTCAAATTGACATTGGCTCTCCTTGAGACCATCTGAAACTAAGAAAGAAAAAGCTGGGTGGGATGGCAGGCAACACCTTTCCTCTGATCTTTATGGCTGGGCTTGTTTCCATTGTCTGGCAGCGAGTCCCAGGGAAGATGGTTGAGGAGGGCTTGGGGCCACATTCTTCTCCCGCTGCCAAGGCAGGATGGGCTTGCAGCCACTTCTTAGTTCTGCTTCAGTCTGGGTAAAGTACTGTCAGCCCTCCATACCCACAGGTTCTGGATCATGGATTCAACCAACCACTGGCGTAAATTTTCTTGTTTTTTTTTAATTCCAGAAGGTAAAGCAAAACCTTGAATTTGGCACACTCTGGCAACTATTTACATAGTATTTACACTGTATTAGTTGTTATAAGTAATCTGGAGTTGATTTAAAGTGCATGGAGGATGTGCACAGCTTATATGCAAATGCTACGCCATTTTGTACAATATAAGGAACTTGAGCATCTGAGATTTTGGTGTCCACGGGGCATCCTGGAACCAATCCCTGCGAGGATATTGAGGGACAATGTGGTTGGATTTTTCACTCCTGCAAGACTCCCAATTATGACTCAGTCGATTTAGATCACAGGCAGAGACATCCCATAGCAAAGGCGTTTTTCCACCCATCTGTGCCGGCAGGAGGGATAGTTCCAGCCCAAGTTCATATCTTGGCTAAAAGTCACAAGAAGCAACCAATTCAAATCAAAATTTTACATGTGCTCCCTTCTCCCTTGGCTACTCCCTCAGTTTGCACGTTTTCTTTGGCCGCTTCAGCAGGTGACAGTTGGAACAAACGTTTTGCTACAGCATCACAGAGGTCACTAACTTCCCAACTAACGTTCTCTATTTCGTGACTGTGCAAATCCTGGCTTTCTCCACTAAGCCAGTGCCGCTCTTGGATTTTATTACTTGTATCACCCCACTCCCAGGTGTCACATTTTCATATTGATTAGGATGAGGTTTAGCTGCATCAACTATGAAAATGCAAAATAGTAGTGGTTTAAACGTAGAACAAGGTGTGATACCCAAAGATGTGACTAGTCAGATGATAGAATGATAAGAAACACATGAGTGTTTATTAATTATAACAGTTCTTAGTGATCACGTAAACCTGAGAGTTTATGACTTAGATAAAATGCCCATAGGTGAGTATGATAACAGTGCCTTTTCTTATATAGTCTGTAAGCCTTTCTCAAGTTAGAACAGGATTCGAGATGAAGTTTCTGACAAGAAGAGCTCCAAAGATTTCATGATTATGTCAATCAAATCCTTACTCAGAACTTTAGAGCTAAATTCTTTACATTCCTTAGTATATACCATTTTACAGATAAGGAAACTAAGACCTAAAGAGGTCAAATAATACCCAAGGTCATAGCAAATGGCAGAGCTGAGACTTGAACTCAGGTGTCTCAGAGAACAAAGCTAATCTCTAAAGCGCTCTGGTATATTGTTCATAGCGACAGATTTCTGGTTTTGGTCTTTTCCTCAAAGGAATGACTCACTCATGTTAAGTATTCAGTACTAGACAATCATTCATCACCTGCATGATCAGTCTGGTCTCATCAGGAGGAAGGTCACTCCAGCTCCAGATTATTAATCAATATTTTTAAACCACGTATTACGGTGCTAATGAGCAGAAAAGGGGCAGGGGAGAGGAAGAAGTCTTTAGCATTTAGGAAAATGAGTAAAGAGCCCAAGTATCAAACTACTCGCAGGAACCCCTTTCCTTCCCTCGCTCCTTCCTTCCTTCCTTCAGCAAACACGGCGTCTGCTCTGTGTCAGTTACCGTGTCAGTTACCGGAAACGTCACAGGACTCAAAGCCAGCTCTGCGCTCCTAGATCAGGACGGTGGTGCTTGTGGGGTGAGGTCAGGTGCTGGGTGAGCACATACCAGGCATGTCACACCCCGTCTTGTGGGGAAATGGTGGGAAGAAAAGGCTTCCTTTAGGGAGACGATGCCCAGCAGAGACCAAGAAGGATAAATAGAAGTTAGCCAAGCGCAGGCAGGCAGGCAGGAAGGCCATGCAGACGAGGATGCAACTTGTGCAAAAGCCCAGGAGCAGAGCAGGTGTGCGTTCAGGACGCTGTGGGCATCTCTGGGGGCCGTGGTAGGGGTGTGACAAGAGCCAGCCCGAAGGCTGCGTTCAAATCCCAAAGGTCCTGGTGTGGCACGCTAACCAGTTTGGAGTTTATCCCGAGGATTACACGAGAGGAACACCTCAGACTTGTGCTTGGAGAGCTCGCTCTAGCTCCAGGACGGAAGATGGTTGGAAAGATGACTTTCAGTAGAGAACCCAGTGAATGGTCTCTCTCACTAATGCAGTCTTGAGATGGTTTGGCCAGAGCTAAGGTCCAAAAACAGGACTGGACAGCAGTGGATGGATTGGCATGCTTGGTGCCTGCTTAAGGATGGCAGATGAGGGAGGAGGAGGGGCCCAGCCCAACACCTTGGTTTGTGGTTTGGAAAGGTCAGTGGGGGAGCGAGCAGGCAGGAAAGAAGCAGGTGCGGGGCCAGGTCCTAGGAGTTCACCGGAGACCCGGCCTGCAAAGGAAGGTGTGCGGTGGTTGCCTTCCAGAGCAGCTGGAGCCGGGGAAAGCGTGAGCGTGTCCGGGGGCGGAAGGTGGACCTTTTCCTCTGCACGGGGTCCCAGCCATCCTCACCTTGCGCTGCGCCACACGGGCCACACCTTCCCACCAGGTGGCCCCTACAGGCTACTCTCTTCAGGGTCTTACCCCCTTCTTCGATAGTCGCCCTGATCCCTGTCCAAAACTGGATCCTTGGTCTCGGGATCTCCCTCCTAGATACTCAGATGAATGATTTAATGCTGAAACTTCATAGACATTAATGGATTATTACCTAAAACACTTCTGAATTTTGACTGAAGAGAGTCAATAGGATTTAAATCCATACCGACCTCAGTTTTCCTCTTTTGTTCCTTCTTTCTTTCTCTTTTTTTTTTTGCGGTACGCGGGCCTCTCACTGCTGTGGCCTCTCCCGTTGCGGAGCAACGGACGCGCAGGCGCAGCGGCCACGGCTCACGGGCCCAGCCGCTCCGTGGCATGTGGGATCCTCCCGGACCAGGGCGCGAACCCGCGTCCCCCGCGTCGGCAGGCGGACTCCCGACCACTGCGCCACCAGGGGAGCCCTGCTTCTTTCCTTCTCTTTTTTGCTCTTCTTCCTCCCTCCCTCCCTCCCTTCCTCGCTTCCTTCCTTCCTTTATCTTTGGGCCGGCGATTTTCACTGAGGCGAGCTGCCCCTTAACGCCCCACCCCTGCCACTGTAACTCCCATTTCCGCAACCATGGATTTTCCCCAAAATGAAGCATTGGATTTGTTGCTTTGAAAGCATACGTGTAAACTGGTTTTCCGTATCCTGATCCTCTTCTGTCTAAAGAACCTGTACCAGCACTCGGTGCATTTATCTGCAAAATGGAAACCTCAGATTGTGGTGATTTTAGTGCCTGACACAGACAAAACAGAATCGGAACGTGCGTCTCTTTCCCGCCAATGCAAGGCCCGTAAGTCAGGAACACCAGCAGCAGCTGGCAGAGAAGGCACTGTGATTGGGAAGTCAGATGTGACACCGCAGAGGAGCTTTCCCCCAGGGGTCATTAGAGGCTCTTACCTCATGTTCCCACAGCAGTATGGCATTTGTCACACTGCATCCTAATTCTTTTTTTTTTAAGTTCCAAGAAGAGAAATATATCTTACCCTTCTTTTGATTCCCTGTTCCTGTGCGTTGACACAATGCTGTGTGCAGCAGATGTTTGATCAGTATCTGTTAAGCAAATCTGCAGAGATATATGCCATTCACAGGGCGGGTCAGGTAACTTCTTGACACACCAGGTCACCTGGGCAGCTTTTCCAAGAGATGTAAGGTTCCTGCCGCTCCATCTTCCCCTGAGAAAAAACATAAAGAATGTGTATTAATAACACAGGTTGTGTAGCAAATGTCTACTTGGCTTCCCATGGCGCATGAGAAAGAGAACTCTGAGTAAACAGAAAGCGAGAATTGAGATGGGAGCAAAACTGAGGTATGATGGCATCGGGAGATGTGAGGGAAGAAAGCCAGGAGGTTCGACAGACACAGGACGGGGGAACCAGGAGAGGAAAAAGTATGTGGTTGGACAGAGAGATTGAGGTCAAAGAAATGAAAAACAAATTTTCATGAAACAAAAATGGAAATCTTGGTAAACTGTAAAACTGATGACAGAGTTGAGAAAGATAAAAAAGGAAAATGTGCAAAAGCTGAGTAGTTAACCATCCCCGAAGGCTCTACAATATTATTCCCTCTGCTATTCAAAGCTTTCCTAGAATCCTCTTCCCAGAAATCTTTAATGGGAGAGGAGAAAACGTCTTAACTCCTGTAACAGAATTGGAAGACTAGAAGGAATCCTAGCAATCGTCAAGCGCCTTCATTTTACAGAAGAGGAAATTGAGGATGGAGTGACTTCCTTGTCGGCACACCATTCTCTCATTCTGGAGCCTGAGCCAAAATCATGGTCTCTGTATTTCCGGATCTGCGCTCGTTCACGGTAGATACTCATTTCCTGTTCCCATTTCTCCAAAGAGAACTGAAAAAAAATTGTTTATTTAAAAAAATAAGTCAATAAGCATTTCTGTGTGAAGGAACAAGAAGCCTAGGAGGCAGGAGCTGTGCTTTGATTGCTGTTGTACTACTAGGACCTAGTCCGAAGCCTGGCACAGAGTGGCTCTCAATACGGTTTATTTTGGATGGATGGACAGACAGATGGATAGATGGGTGGGGTGGGTGGAAGGGTGGATGGACAGGTGGGCGGGTGGGTGAGTGGGTGAATGGAGGGATGGGTGGTTGGTGGGTGAGTGGATGTGTGGGTGAGTGGATGGATGGATAAATTTGTTCTGCCAGGGCTGCCACTGCTACCCAGATATGATTGAACAGACTTGTGTTTTCTGATTTTAAGCACTCTTAGACGCCAACTTGCAGTTGCATATGGACAATACCTTCAGGTTGATTTAAAGAACACTCCATACATATTGATCAACTGAATGAATGAGATTATTGATACTCTAAAATAAATTATAATTTCATTGGATACCTAAGACATGGACACAGTAGAAATACTTAGCAACCCAGGACAGCAACGTGTTAAATGCCAGATGACTATACAAGCAGTATGGGCTCTATGTAGAGTGATTCTGTGATTTTTGAAACTGGGACTCTTTTGAGAGTGAAAGGGGGCCTTATTAATAGATAAACTAAGAGAGCAGGAACCAACTAGACCATATGGTCAAGGTAGGTATAAGGGAGTCCATTTTGAGAGAACAAATTCTCTATGGGGGGAGCCTCTGGCCCTTTGCATATGCCACTCCCTGCAATTTGGAACAGTTGTGTTCTCATTTCTAATTAGGTAGCGACTACTTACTCTTCTTAAATTAATAAGTATGATTAATAATATTAAATGGGTACGAAAAGTGTGTGTAAACGATAAAGGCTAGAGAAATAATTTTTAAAAGATTCTGTACATGTTTTAAGTTTGTAGAGATGAGTTTGCTTTCTTACACACACACAAATCAGACATGTCCTTCTAGAGTTTTTAATCACAGATATTTGGTCTTGAGCAAAATATCCCTTTTAATGATCTAATGAGGGTAATCCAGAAATTCTTTTAAAAGCTAGAAATGTTGCTAAGAAGGGTCGGTTTATACATCCTATATAAAGTGTAGTCCACACACCAGCAGTGTCAGCATCACTTGGGAATGTGCTAGAAACACAGGCTCTCAGACCCCATTCCAGACCTACAGAGTCAGAATCTGCCTGTTAATGAGGTCCTCGGGTGCTTTGCAGGCACATTCCAGTTTGGGAAGCATTGTTCCAGGCCAGCTTCTTCCAAAAGAGCAACATTTATTTAAACACTTAAATCTACTTTCCTGTTTTGCTCTTCCTCCTCTTTTTAAAATGTATTCAAAGAGTTGCTTCCTTTGGCTTTTAGGCCATTTCAACATCCAGAACTTTAATGATGATAAAGAGGATGACTGTTGTTTACCAAGAGATCAGCAAAAATGGGGACGAAATACCCCGATATTCCCACAAAATGCACCCTCCATTCAGGGGCGAGGATAGAAAATAAACTCAAATTCACACGATAAGCAGCTCCTTTCTGGTACAGACCAGCTTTTAACTCTATCCAACCAGTTTTGGTTTTAAAACTTCTCCCAGTGGGCGGGAAAAACAACAAAATGACAGAAGAAGAAACCATACTTGGAAATGCAAACTAATCCAGGAAATCTCCACTTTCATTCATTGTAGATGCTGAACAAAAGTCTTTATCTCTTACAAGTTGCAGGACTGTAAACATGCTATGGGGGTGCCCCGCCCAGGTTTCCTGCGACTGTTTTGCTGGCTCGGCCGGTACAAATTTGCTAACGCCGGGCAAGGCCACAGCGGCCCGCCAGCCCGCCTGGCATCTCTATTTCTGCGGCCATTAAACAGCTCCTCCAGGCCCCAGCATGTGCTACTGCACCCGTGACCCGACGAATCCCCTGCAGAATGAAAGCACAATGACGTGTGGGGCAATTAGACGGGATGCCGGGCTTCCTGGCAGCCTCTCCCCCGTGTTAATATCCTCAGGGGAGGGGGGAAGGGGGTCCTGAGAAATCCGCTAACGCCCCATGACTGTTCCCGAGGCTGGGAACCAAGAGGATAGACGTCAACCGACCATCCTTCCCAAGGTGAATGTCATGAAAGGCAATGCGGGATTCCTAAGTGCCTCCAAACACAGGTCTGCACAGCTCTTTAAAGCTGTAAGGCATTCACAGTCTCTCTTGCCTGCTGGCATGACAACTTTAAACATTTACATGTCCGAACAACAGGCTTTCATCCTAACTTCGGGGAGGAAGAATCAGAACCGGGAAGATTTAAGTGCACAGTGTGGGCTGAGCTCAGGATAATACTCAGCACCTGCGTGGTGCTCTCCTAACAAATGCCATGACCCTGCCTCCTAGGGGTTCCTATTCCAAGAAGCACAGGTGAATGCTACAACAATCGAGGCTGTGATCCTGGAAGACCAGAGAGATGAGATGTTTCATGGTGAAAATCGTGGAATCTTAGCCCTCAAAGAGACCCTTAGATGTCCCCTGTTCCTTTTTTGGCCACTGTCTATAAAGTGAGGATTAATCCCGCCCTGTCTCATCATATTGCAGTAAGGACCAAAACAGACAAAACGAGAGACTGTATTTGAAAACCCTTACAGGTCTGGCTTACATGAGTGTAAACCAAAAGAATGTATATTTTTAAAGATCATTATTATTTTAAACTGAGAAAACAGGTTCAAAGGAGTCAGATGGTGACTTGTCCACAGTCACTAGACCATGTGCTGCCCGTCTGCGAGCCCAGCTGGACTAGGTCACCTTCGTGAGAGAACCTGTCCTTCCCTTCGGTCTTCAGTGGTCCAGGCACGCGTGCCTCCCCTCTCGTATAGAAGACCTGCGATCCGGGCTCTCACTAGAGAATGCAACCTTGAACTCTCTGCTGGCCAGTCCTTTGGCAAACACTGATTTTTTGAGAAATAACGTTTGTGAGAATTCCTTGAAGGGTATGCAAATTATCCATTCTGCTGGGTACCCTAAACTTTAACTTTGGATGAAATCTGGGCATCAGAGCACTGTGTGTTTAGATTACAGGTATTCGCCTCCTTGCCGAATGGACTTGACTAAGCTGTACGTACAGAGAGGGGTGCTGTCAGACCCAACCCTAGGAAATGTGTCATTACCTTTAACTTAGGGATTTTATTGATAGCCCAATCTGCTATGTCGCCAGATTCCTCTTTATGAGGACCCACAGGAGAACTTCCCCTGTGGGTACAGGGGAACTGTGGCTTCTACTAAACAACCGTCTAATCTTCTGAACAACAGCACTAGCCTCCTAACTGGAAGGTTTCCTCTTTCCTGTTTGCTCGGGCCACTGGGAGACTTGAGCCACATTTGCTCAGCAAATGGAATATAGTACTCTGTAATAATCTTATCCTTGCTGTCTCTCTTCTGACCCCTTTTTCCCTCTGACAGTTTCTTCTACCTCTTTGTATTGCCTGTGTTTCGTAAACCAACTCGTTTTTATAAATCAGTTGTATTAACTTCATAAATTTCAGCTGAATTGAATGGAGTCCCTGGCATCATTTGCCAGTGAAGCCGCTACTCAAAGTCTTTACGCCAAGTACTAGTAGCAGCTGGGCTTTGAGGATGATGCCCAGCTGCGATTTTTCTGAGACATATGGACTCCATGAATGTAAACCAATCATATTTCTAAGTCCACAAAGTTGACGGGTCTTCACTTCAGAAGACGTATTTAGCTCCATAAGATCTCTTAAACGTACAGACAGATACTGAAGGGTGGATAAGGCACTTGATCTTTGACATTTAGCTCTTGGACTCATCAGCAGGCAAAATAGTAAAATCCCAATCAGTTTGACTGTATCATTTGGAATTTGTGACAATTTGGACAAAGAACGGTTGAAGTCGACTCTTTGTTCTCTGGGTATGTTAAACAAATGAAGAGTGTAATTCATAAGAAGGAGTAGTTGAATATTAAAAAGTTATTTCCCAACAATTTTTATCCTTATGTGTATATTACAGTGTCATTAGATTATCTTCACAAACAGCACTGCTCTGGCTAGTACTTTAATATGCTGATTACAACCCCTTCCTTTTTTTTTTTTTTTTTTTTTTTTTTTTTTGCGGTACGCGGGCCTCGTGGCCTCTCCCGTTGCGGAGCACAGGCTCCGGACGCGCAGGCTCAGCGGCCACGGCTCACGGGCCCAGCCGCTCCGCGGCACGTGGGATCTTCCCGGACCGGGGCACGAACCCGTGTCCCCTGCATCGGCAGGCGGACTCTCAACCACTACGCCACCAGGGAAGCCCAAACCCTTCCCATTTTTAAAATTAATATCTGATTACTCTAATTAGAAAGTCTATCCTTGAAGGTGATAAATATGTACTCTTGAAAAATATATTATTCAAATCATTTGTAACATGTATGATCTTTTTATTCTATTTGCCATAACTTTTACTTGCCCCTCCTTTCTTCCATCTTCTGTTAGATTATTTGATCTTTATTCTCTTTTTATTCACCACTGAGTTAGAAATAATATATTTTATTTCCACTATATTAGTGGCTATGCCTAAAATTTAAGACACGTTTTTTATTTTGTAATTTAATTTTTATTTTATATTGGAGTACAGCTGATTTACAGTGTTGTGTTAGTTTCAGGTGTACAGGAAAGTGACTCAGTTTTGCACAGACATACATCCATTCTTCAGATTCTTTCCCGTATATAACATGTATGATCTTGACAGTCATGCCAATTCTCGAAATGGCTCGAAAATTTAAGCAATATTTACTTGCCTTTTCAGCGACATTTGGAAATGTTCACAGCTACTTTGTTGAAGTCCCCCCTCTCTTGAATTCTGTAATATTGCATCCTCTTCTCTCACTCCCTCTCTGATTAAGCCTTTGTCTTAACCAGGGTTTTCTTTTCCCCCTCACGGCCTCTGACTCTGGGCATTTCCCAAGTTCGGCACTCAGGCCACTTCTCCCTTCTCCCTTTGCTATAGGTTAACTAACCCTTCTTCAAGCATCAGCTATCACTTTCCACAGATGACTCTCCAGTCTGAATATTCATTTAGTTCCAACCTCTCCACTCAGATGACCTACTGGATACTTCCAGTGACACATCAAATTCATCATGTCAGCCATTAATAATTACTGTCAACTTTATTCACTAGCACTATAATAAGGCTTAGCAACAACAAAAAAGTCATTTTATTGATTATATACACTGCATGCTACAACAGGTGCTTTGAAAACAGGTCTCATTTTTAACCCTCTGAATCATCCTATAGGTGGGTTTTACCACCTTCATTTTACATATTAGGAAAGCTAGGAATGAGGGGCCACTGAAACTTGCCCTGATTTCAGCTGGGCTGTTTTCAACATTACGAAAATGAAATGTGAACTCACGCCTGTCAGGCTAAGCTGCCTCCCAAAACTTATACCTAAAGTTAAACTTTCTTCATTTTCTCCCAAACAAACTTTTGCTCTGTCCCTATTTTTGCCTATGGTACCACAATTCTCCTACTAAATATGGAAGCTTAAAACTTTGGGTACCCGTTTGGTCCTCCCTCCTCATTACCCTTCATACTGAATCCATCACCAGGTCCTGTAATGTTGCCTCTTCCTAATTTTCCTTTCTTCCTTCCTCTAGTTCACACACTCATTAGAGTCTCCAGAAAACCGCTGTCTTCTCTCTCCCTGCCTCTAACTTCTGTGCACGCCCTCCTTCCCGGAATCACCACTGATGAACCTTCCAGAGAGCACCACTTGTCTGTCCTTTAGCTGACCACACTGTCTTCAGGTCATTAGCCTAACAGTCTAAGCTTCCACAATTCGACCCCACCCTATTTGTCCAATTTTATCAGCCCGGGCAGCCCAGCAGTCTCGTGCTCCCTGGAAAAGGCATTTGATTTTCCTTCTGAGCATTTGTTCATAGTCTTCCCTTGCTTGAAATAATATTTTCTCCCACCTCTTGCCCTTGAAATGCCCAACTCAAGCTTCTGATTTGGTTCTGTGGTTTTTACCTTCGTCTAAAGTTCAACTACTGTGTTTATTATTCACATTACCCATTCAGCTCAATTGTATGTTGCCTTTGTTGTAAGGAAAATTCCTGTGTGTGTGTGTGTGTGTGTGTGTATCTTGCCTCCTTGGCCGGATTTTAAATTCCTGGAGGGCTAGGATTGATTTCAAACATCTTTTATGTCCCTCAGAGGTTTGGAATGAGTTATTATGTAAATCATCTACAAACAATATAATATTAAAAGGAAGCAAATTACTCTGATAAAGGAAATGAAAAGATCATGGATTTTGAAATTAAGAATACCTGGGGCTTCCCTGATGGCGCAGTGGTTGAGAGTCCGCCTGCCGATGTAGGGGACACGGGTTCGTGCCCTGGTCCGGGAGGATCCCGCGTGCCGCGGAGCGGCTGGGCCCGTGAGCCCTGGCCGCTGAGCCTGCGCGTCCGGAGCCTGTGCTCCGCAACGGGAGAGGCCGCAACAGTGAGAGGCCCGCGTACTGAAA